>NC_051177.1:140168546-140488545 GCF_013339695.2 Rhipicephalus sanguineus | reverse complement strand
AAGTGTGCACGCATGTGGTGGTCCCTGGACGACGCTGTGTTATGAGCGCTGCTTCTCAATTTTCGTCCACAATGGTGTGACATATCCATTTTTAGCTGCAACGCGAGTGTCGTGTGAAAAAGCTAACGATATTAAAGCGTGTGCACCTATGAGTCTTCCAAATGTGTGCGTTTGATTAACTTGGTAAATAGAGACAAACAAGTATATTAAAAAGAACCGTAGCAAAATTACTGGCAATACTGACGGGGGCGTCATTTGTTTGACAGGCAAATATTTTGTATTCTATGTTGCATATTTGAATGTATACGTCGTGTATTTATTTCGCGTAAATTGGACATTCTCCTTTTTTTCGTAAGTATGAGAACAACATGTGTGACATAAGGAGTACAATGGTTGACAGAAGATGATTGCGGAGTTGGCGAATGTGGGCTTCGATGCTCTCGCTGTGTTTCAGCTTCGTTCTCATCGTGCTAGTCACCTTCAACAATCAGCGCAGGAGCGGACAACGGACAAAGAAAGGAACGAAGACAGGCGCTGACTTCCAACTGAGGATTTATTGAAAAACGCACATGTATATATGTCGACATACAACATCCCGTGAGCGTACGCAAACAGTCGCATAACAAGCGTCAAGAAACGCACGCAACTGTTTGCGTGCGCTCACGTGATGTATGCCGACGTATATACATGTGCGTTTTTCAATAAACCATCAGCTGGAAGTCAGCGCCTATCGTTGTTCCTTCTTTGTCCATTGTCCGCCCCTGCGCTGGTTGTTGAAGACGCATCCCCAACTAGCCCGAACTCAAACTGTGCTACTCACGATCTGCTTGCCGGATCGTTTGGATGAGCCGTAGCCCGGACACCTCAGTAAAAAAGCTGCGCTAGTTATAATGGATGTGCTATCATTATCGGTATCCCGGAACGGCTGCCAGACGTTTAAAAATGAAAGAACGTGCGAAGGAAAAAGCATGTACAATTAGCGGATTCCAATTCGCGAACTGTCTCCCAAATTATTCGTGAATACTGCACGCGATTGAGCCACACCGAATACAACGAGAGAACTCACGAAAGAAACAAGAGGCCACTTCTACCTCGCTATCTCTTTCGTGTGCACCACCACTTATCGACAATGGGATTTCGCAGCTCTGACGTCGTCTGGAAGTGTAATCAGAGAACAGACCACAGGACGATTAAACGCCCGATAAACGGCGGCTCTCACTGCAAGAGTGCCCTCTCATGTACTACCATGCTATTGGAAGGTACAGAAAAACACTTACTTAAGGCCGATGCCTACGGTAGCAAAGGCGTGTACTACCGATATCAGG
The DNA here is from genome assembly GCF_013339695.2 of Rhipicephalus sanguineus. Lineage (NCBI taxonomy): Eukaryota > Metazoa > Arthropoda > Arachnida > Ixodida > Ixodidae > Rhipicephalus > Rhipicephalus sanguineus. The sequence goes on along the minus strand of NC_051177.1, from coordinate 140,487,220 downwards.
GGCGTAGTCAGGGGGTGGGGGAGGGGATTTATAGGGGTTGAAAAAAAAACCCGGAAATTTTCAATTTTGCTTGCGTATATATGCGCGCGCATACACGCAAACGCACACACGAACATACATAAACTATGGTTGAATCTCGCCCCCCGAAAAAAATTTCTGGCGACGTCCGTGACCGATAACATTTCTTTCCGTATCGAGCCGCGGGAGAAAATAACAAAGGTCATAATTGACCTCTAGGCGTTATAACAGCCAAGCGTGACAACGTTGAGACAAGTGCAAACATGAAAGGAGAGCTAAATCAGCACGCCAGGCGGTAAGCCAGGCTAACGTCTTCGGCGTGTTTGTGGGTTTATGAAGCAAATACTTTAACTGGGAACGTCCATTTCAAGTAAAGAGAATTTTGAAATCCGAAGCATTTTTTAGCGAACCGAAGGCACTTTGAGTGTTTCTATCTATCTATCTATCTATCTATCTATCTATCTATCTATCTATCTATCTATCTATCTATCTATCTATCTATCTATCTATCTATCTATCTATCTATCTATCTATCTATCTATCTATCTATCTATCTATCTATCTATCTATCTATCTATCTATCTATCTATCTATCTATCTATCTATCTATCTATCTATCTATCTATCTATCTATCTATCTATCTATCTATCTATCTATCTATCTATCTATCTATCTATCTATCTATCTATCTATCTATCTATCTATCTATCTAGCCGCCTACGTCTGGGTGCTCTGGTGATCGCCTCCTTAACGTGGCGTACACCAAAATAGGAACTGCAGGGTAAGAGGGTTTGACGAACATGACTGTCTCGTCATGACATGAATAACGTGAAAATACAGTGTCGTACGTCGTCAAACCCTTTGCTCCAGACAGGTGTGGCATATACCCGTAAACCACGGGCCGCGGTATACGAGTATGCACTACATGTTATCGACAGTTTATATCTACCAAGGAACGACGATAACAGACATTGGTAATTTAAGCGCGAGAGCGTTAAGAAGAACCGGCGTCGGAAGCGTTGACCCTATGAAATTAAAGAATAAAAATTAGAATCCCAGCGGGAATCGGACCGAAGCACTCTGAGTGGCAGTCAGGTATTCTACCACAGAGCCACGCCGGGTCTAGAAACTGCTTTGGAAAAAGGCCTCATGCAGGCGTAATGTCGGTGCAACGTCAATTGTGGTTGTAATGCCGGCTCTCTCATTTTAAACAAAGTAATAAACACTATATACGTACCCGTATGATGCAGGCGTCACGTCGTGTTAGCGTCAGCTGTGGTTCCAGTGTTGGCTCCGCTTTTATCGCAGTCTAAGAAACAATATATTTGTATTCCTCTAATTCAGCAAGCTATATTCAAGCGTTGCTCGATCCTGGAGGAATAAGCTAACGAAAGTTACGCATAATTTTGAAATCACCATACCGTAAAGTGCACTTTCGCTTCGATAATGCCAATATTTGTGCACTAACGTGAGTTCCGACGTTGCATCAGACCATAATTTACCTGTTACATGCCAGTGTTGTCGACGTGCCTGGTAAGCCCACGATGTGCACACAACTGCTAAACTTACAAAAACACGTCGATTCACCTCTTAACGCTCGGCTCCAAGCCAAAATCGCAGCCTCGACAATCCCTGGCCGGCTGCTTTGCATGAAACCGATTCCCACAGGGCGTGGGATCTACCAAATTTTTTTATCAGCTTCACGAAATTATAATGAAGAAAAACGTTCTAGTGCGTTGCGCTTCTTGCTTCTTTACTTTAGTGCTTTTTTGTTTTTTGTTTTTTTTTCGTATTCTTAATTTTTTTTCCTCGCACCACTGCGGATTGTATTCTGTGTACGCATGAAAGCGGTGAAGCTCCCTATGCCTGTGCCCGATAACATCCTGGTAAAGAGAGAGTCAAACGGATTGTCACATTGCGTGGAATGCGGTCTTTGTTGTCCCTGAATGTGTTCAGTTGGAGGAGACTGGTTCCTCATATAAACTAGCAGTCTGGCAGCTCAAGGACAGCGTACCAAATTTACAATTTTGCGGCTATAACTATTCAGCGGTTGCTTAAATTTCTCGGTAAAGCTCTTTCTGGAACCAGTGTCAGGTGCCGGTGCTCTAGGAATGTCACCCATCATCTGCGTCGGTTGTGTATCTTGTAAACCTCTTAGAGGAAGGAGCATTTGCCCAAGCCGAGAGAGCCCTTCCAGTTGCATCGCCACCTGTGGGTATCGATCACTCTTTTACCTCATTGCGAAAACATGGCTCGTACAACTATGTTAAAGGGGTCATGAAGCACCCCTTGGGCTGATTGAAAAAACACATCCTGCGGAAAGCTGACACGGCTATGAACTGCTCTGCCAAATATTACAGTCGTGCGCGCCGCGTAATGGCCACAAGCGGAGCGCGAAGTTGCCGTTTCCCCAGGCACCCTCTTTTCAAACAGAGGCCGGTTCTCACTCTCGTCGGTGGGCGGGGCGTCTGTCCGCTGTACGTCGCAGAGACATAGCACGCTTATTGGCCGATAGCCGACGTAAATCGAGAGCGGCGTTCGGATCAGATGCGCTTCTTGCCGCGGGGTGCCGTCACTTGCCGGCGCCCTCCTCGGTACACGGTAGCCGCACTCGCGCAAGCGAATCACAGCGGGAGAGCGATCGCGTTTCATGACGCGCGCTGGCGTAACTTCTTTCCCCCATGCCATCCCTCCCTGTCTAGCTTCCAGTGCGCTCGCCGGCACGAGAAAAGAGAGAAAGCGCTAGGAGCGTGCCCCAAACCCCCGTAACTCCGCTGATTCTTGACGGATTCGAGAAATTTTTGCGGCAATCGATTCGGGAGGCAGTACACTCCGATACTGAGGCCATTCGATCATTACTTGGAAAAGTGGTTCATGACCCCTTTAACACATCATAGTAGCGCCTAGACATTCACAATGCTTAGTGGTCTGCCTCAGGTACCACCAGCTGTAGTTGCACAACTTTGTGCAAGTCCATCAGCTGATGAGGTGAAAGAGGCATTGTCTTCTACGAAGCGTGGTTCGGCTCCTGGGCCGGACGGGTTGCCCGTTGAGTTTTATTTAACCTTTTGGGATTACATCGGTTCCACTTTCATCTCTGTTATTTACCACTGCTTTGAGAACTTTGATTTTCCGAATAGCTTTCACGATGGTCGTATTGTGTTAATGCCTAAACATTACCCGTCCTCAGTTCGCCCGGAGGAATCCTACAAAACCTTTGCAGCAGTTGTCACTCGGCGCTTGAGAAGCCTCATGCCTTCATTAATAGGACATCATCAGGCGTGCTCGATCTCTGGACGAGATGTTCATAGTCTCTCCTTTGTTACGCGCGACATCACTGCGTGCACGATAGCGAGATCAGCACGTTGGCTCTTGGTTTCACTTGGTCCAGAAAAGGCATTCGATCGCCTTGAGCATAGCTACATATTTAGCGTAATGGCGGCGTTTGGCTTCTCGCAAAACTTCAATAATATCGGGGGTTTAACGTCCCAAAACCACCATATGATTATGAGAGACGCCACTCTCGCAAAACTTCGTTGAGCTTCTCAGAAACGCATACAGAAATATACACAGCACGTTGTTTCTTGATGGTTATGAAAGTGCGCCATTTTCTCTTACCCGTGGAATTCGCCGAGGGTGTCCTCGATCTCCAGTAGTTGTTGTGCTTAGTCTCGAACCTTTCCTGCGCTCACCACTTAATACACAGTTATTGTTTAGCGTTAGCGTGATAGCGGGGATACCATGCCGCAAACGTTCGTAGCAGACAGCGTTTTAGTTTAGCGCGACAGGGTTTACGCGAACAAGCTGTGACGGTGGCGTCACCTAGCAGAGGGTGAATGCGTTAAAAAAACATGGCTGATCCCCTGTCATAGGAATCGGTATAACACGAAAGTAAAACGTGTCTTCACACACGTAGTTGAGCGTTTGTTGTGGATTGTTTCGCCCCGAGGGCGAAGGAATGAATGCTGTAGCAACAAGTTGTAATGTCACGTGAAGAACGGCAAGCAGCTCGAAACTTGCAACGCGCTGAAGCAGAAATGACGCCCGGAACGAACATACACAGGATGAGCGCGAACTAACAACTGTCACAGCTCGACAGTTAAAGCGCGCTGGTCAAATACAAAGGAGGACTCTCGAAACGAACGCGCAAGTATACACAGGATGAGCGCGAACTGTCACAGTTGTAACTTATTTGTTGGTGAGCAGCGCGCTCCTTTCGCAAAAGCGGCCGCTGCAGTGAGCGAAGCGACCTTCGTGCTCTCTGTAACTTCTGCGCAAACTTGCGGTGACAGCGCAAGACGTACAAGATAGGCGCGCGCGCAGGAACTACCACGCCCTGTAGAGGCGCCCGCTCATCTCAACGCGTGAGGCGACGCGTGCCGTTCCGCCGTTCGAGCCCTTCGCGCCATCTCGCTAGTGATAACGAAAACAAGCTGATGTACCGCGATCTCTGAGTACAGCCACCGGCAAATAGTGTATATAAATAGCACGCCGTTAGCATGTCGAAGAACGTGCCGTCTGTGGCGGAGTCGTTGCTGCAGGATTGCTGCGCCCCTCCCGGTGAGCAGTGGCGCGAACTGCGGAGAAACGTTATCATTGCGTTCAACTCGATAGCGCAGGCGGTAAGGCGGAACGCTCGCGCACCTTTCCAGTCCGGCCGCGTTCCAGGTGAGAGCCTTATTGGGCCGAAGTCGTTGACGCGGACGCCGCCTTTGCTAAGGTGACGTGCAAACATGATAGACACTTGCGTGAAACTGCAGAAATACAATGAACTGAGACCTTATATTTGAGGCATCTGCCATGACGCACGTCTGCGTGCTCCCAAACAACAGGGCGGCTCTCTCGGAGTAGTTGCCACCCTAAAACTTGCCTACATGTACTCCTTGTACATGTACTACTTTGATCTCAGCATAGACAGCATCGCTGCAAAAAAGAATTTGCTGTTTCGCAGCTGCTGGTTTCATGTATTTCGTTGTGCTCCAAAGTGGACGACATTAGCTTTGTGAGTAGGTAGCACACAATGCGGGAAAGCCAGCTTACGGTGACCGAGCTTACAGCGATCACTTCCAAATCGGATTCGCTTCTAAATACAAATGCATTGCTGAGAAGACACTTTTCCAGGGGGCAATATGAGATGTCTTATATCAAAATATGAAGGCCCTAGGAGGCTTTTATTATTTTATTGCTCGTGTTCATCTCGAGCTCTGAGTTTTCAACGCAGACGCCACAAAACACCGCATCTTCGCCATATACAGCTTCGCCTTTAAAAAATCAGGCGCTTTTGAAACATAAATAGAACTGTTAGTTATTCATTGGTGGTTGTTCACCGAAAGAATATTACGCATTTACTAAGTGATAGACAGTACGCTGTGAAAAAAGAAACATGTTAATAGATGCAGCGCCTTCACAAGAAACTCAGCTTCTGATGCCGGGAGTATTAAATGGCGAGTCACGTGGCTAGACGTGGTTTTCTTCTTTCATGCGTTTTGTACGCTAGATTCCCCAGTATACTGAACACTTTTGTATCATTTACTCTACTTTTGTGTGATTTACATAAACTTATTAAAAGTGAGCTTGCGTATGCAGCAGTCCAAGCTAGTCTTGTTCGATTCCCAACAGCTGCGACCAGACTGGAATGGGCTGCGAAAATAAATACTGGACATGTATAATGACTCGGAAGTACCCGTTTACAGAACATAATTGGCCTAAATCCAGTCGAAAGCCATCACTGAGGTGTCCTTTGCAAGTACTACAGGACGCAAAGTAAAACTGCAAGTAGATATAAACGTTCAGCATAACACATTGGCGCAAGATGGGAAGAAATCAAATTTTGAGTTGTTAAAAATGTCGCAGTATGGAAGTGGCGTCGCAAAACCCCATCAGCTCATGTAGCTTTTCAGTTCCATAAGTGAAGGTCCCGTGCATTTTGTTTGTGTTTTTACGGGGTTGATCTTAAGCTATTCATTTTTCACGAAGTTACACACACTGAATAACAACAAGAATCTCAATGAAGCACCCGAACCAATGATCTTTAATATGTCTCATGTTTTCAAATGCGCTACATGCTCATTCAGCTCTCCCAACTGAATGCTTATGTTATTCTTACCGCATATATATGTATTTTCTTGCCATATTGTACCGTCGAAGTTGTCATATGACGGCCCTCATGAGAATGCTGACAGTTCTGTCAGACCCATCGGTACGCTTATATCCTATTTCTTTAATTACATAAAGACATAAAACTCTCGTCTTCACTGAATTACAGACGCACGACACATGTTGAACGTACCAGCGATCAGTTTAACTTCAGTAAAAACAGCTTTCGAAGAACAGCTGGTCAAGACAAGCAATGACAGTTCCTCCGTCTGTATGTCAAATCTTATCTGTTTTCTTTCCGTTGAGCAGAGCGTGACCCGAAATTATTATCAGTAAAACCGTGGGGTGGAGTCCAAATTTCTCAGATGAGGCCCACAAGATTGCCGCTTTACTAGCAGCTGGTTTGCAAATCGCCAATTATCTTTTCTGTGGGGCAAAGTGTAACTCGTGACTATGCGTACAATAGAAGAGGACAAAAAGAGCTTCAACAGCAGTCTTCTGGGTAGTAGAATCCTGAGAGGACACGATCTTCAACAGTCATGCCACTCGCTGTGACCACCCTAAAGGGTGGCCTGGTCCTCTACCTCTTCGCAGTTACCTCTCAGCTATGGTTGCCGGTGCAGTGTACGTCAATCAACCTCACGCTTTACTACGAAGGGCTGTGTGCAGACTGCCACGACTTCTTCATCGACCAGCTGTGGCCAACCTACAACAAGCTGGAAGAGTACATTGACGTCGACCTCGTGCCTTTCGGAAAAGCGCACATGAAGGTCGCGAACGACACCGTCACCTTCGAGTGCCAACACGGTCCTCAAGAGTGCTACGTCAACCAGGTGCAGACGTGTGCCGTCAAGTACGTGCACCCGGTCAGGAAGCTCGTGAACTTTGTGGCGTGCATGTTTCGCCAGGACGATCCTACTAAGGCGGGGCAGCCCTGCGCCGAGAAAATTGGAACGTACTGGCCAGTCCTGGACAAATGCAGCCGGGGACCCGAGGGTGAAAAACTATTCCGGGAAATGGGCGAGCGAACGCTCGCACTCAAGCCACCGATGAAGTGGGTGCCCTATGTGCAGATCAACGGAGCACACGATGACGCCATGGAAAGCTTGGTCGAGAAGGATTTGTTTGGCTTCGCCTGCAAGCTCCTAGAACCCAGCGCCCCTAGAGTGTGCAAGAAAAGGTCCTTTGGTGGCCGCTGCTTCAGGCGCAACGCTCTTCATTTAGCCGTGGGGTTCCCTCAGTCAGATAGTATTGTCTTGTATCTTCAACGTTAACAGCGTAGTTTCCGAGAGATCTATTTGTATGTGCTTTAAAATAAACTTTTAGTCGCTTTTACTGCCGTACGTACCACTGTTTTCTTTTTCCTTACAGGATCGAGCTCCCGTCTAGTTTCGCAATGTCTAACTTGTGTTTTGCGACGTTTAAAGTATTGAATGTGTAGTGTTGAAACAGTGTTGAATTTAAGAGACTGAAACTAGTCTCCGAGACTTTCATGCGAGCAATTTCTGCAGCTAGAACCAAAGCGCACTATTACTTTGCGTACTACTACTTGCTGTAGCGTTGGGTAGCTGAGCACATTCGTTAAGTTGTAGGCATTTCGCAGGCTTCGCACTCCACTGCAGGCTGTTTGTGTTGGGAGCTGCAGTGATGTCGGCAGGATGAGCTGCCTGTGTCACCTATACTGTAGTATGGCTATAGTAGTCCACTCGTGCTGAAAGAGGTGCAGTCGTATTCCCAAGCTCGCACACTGAGTTCGTGCTGCCACCGCACAACACTCTACCGCTAATCTCCTTTTTTCCTATCGACAATTTAACGAAAACCCACATCATGAGGGCAAGAAAGGTGACATATTTCAGATACATCTCCGCACACTGCATCGACTTAGCGCAAGTCTACACTCTTAAAAAAAAAAGAGAGTCAAAAGGGAGTCACGTCTGCTTGACTCTCTTTGTGGCAGCCGATGACCACCTTTTTTTCTAAGGGGAGTCACAATGCTCTGGTCGACGCTCCTGAATGAAATAGATGACTCCCTTGCTCCAAGGGAGTCAGTGATGGTTCTGCATATACAGGGTGGGTTTTTTTTAAAAGAAAGCTTCACTGGCTGCGACCAAGATACAGTTCGCTGCTTTGGCTTGTGGTATACCGAAAAATTTTGGTTGGAGTATATAACATGGATTCGTAAAACGTGGAATTACGCACGTATTGTGTTATGGCTTCAGTTACGATATTGCTGAAACGGCGCTTCGAAAACGTCTACAAGTAAACAGGGTTCTTAAAAAATCTTGCCCCCAAGCGAAATATTGAGAGTTATGACAACGTTTAACAATGGCAGCGCTGACAAATTTGCGAATCTTCGCACGTTTGCAAGCGAGGTTTGTAGATTCCTACGACAGCATGTATGGCAGAAAACATACATTTATTAGTGAAATGGACGTGCATGGTGTTGAACGCACTGGCGATCGGGAACACATCTAACTCGACGGCCGTAAAAACATGTGCCGCAAAGCTGGCATGATAACCGCGCAGACCGGTTATCAAGGCGACGCTTTACCGCGTCTCCTAAAGAGCGACAATACTACCAGAATTATAGCTCGCGTGGTCATCATTTCTGCCCGCCACAGCTAAACTATATCTTCACGATAATCCGCGCGGGCCACCAAATCGCTCAGCAAACGTTGAGCACAGCTAGGCACGCACACACGGCCTCACCGCACTCTCCCTAGCCCCTAGAGCAGGGGATGCACGTTCACCTGCGCCCCCTCCCACCGTACAGCCCTTACAGACACACACAGGGCACGCTTCGCCTCCTCCACCCTGATATTATTCAATAGAGCTTTAACTATGCATGGATGTGTGTTCTATAGCACCAAAACAAAACCGAAACCATTTAGGCGTTCGTGGAGGCTACTTTAATCCAAAGCCGAAGCCGTCAATACGAGACAGCCATTTTGGCCTGGCGTCGTTAGACGGCATTGTTCGTGATCCGTCTCGTTGTGGTCGTTCTTTAGTCCGCCAGAATAATCTGTGTCGTCAGGCGTGATTGCAAGTGATTGTTTTGCGTGACTTTCTTCGTGCTATGCATTCGTGGCGTAGTATCGTATCGTCGGCTCGCTCTTGCCGTGTCTGGCTGATCGTTTTGCGTGACTTTCCTTCCGTGCTATGCATTCGCGGCGTAGTATCGTGTCGTCGGCTCACGCTTGCCGTGACTGGCTGAAGCAGTGTCACTCAGTGTTTGGGAAAAGCAGCCTCCGGACGGAGAAGTCCCTGCAGTAAGCTTCGTTTCGTCGTGAACTTGCCTGAGCAAGATGGCAGCGCATGACGGATCCCAGTGGCACCGACAGACGAAGCCTGTGGACGACGCTCCTACGGTCGTTATAGATTTCAGGTGAGTTCTGCCGGCTTCTGCCTACAACTCTTTTATTCGCTTCACACGTAGCTTTGCCACTTGTCTTTCTGATGTTCCAGTTGCACGGATTTTGCTATCGTGTTTCAATGGCTTGGCAACGACGAAAACCGCACTGGACTATCCAGTAGCGGGTAAAACGGAGTGGTGCGCGCCAATATCGTGTTTCCTTATTCCATACATGCCAGAAAAACATGAAATTGCGAGTTGAAATCTCGGTTGCAAGTCGAGTGTGGTGACACGTAGAGCAACGTTGCACCGATATATATTTGAAGGGTAAGTAAGATCAGCTGATCAAAATCAATCTAATGCACCCGGCCCGAACATGCCTGATATCCAGATCATAATTTTGGCTCGTGAAACTCTAGAATTTAGTATTTCTTTCCTTTGCTACCCAGACGTTGAAACACGTTTAATACGTATTTATTCGCTGCATATTCGAACTTCTCGCCGTGTTTGCTTGTTTGTGTGTGTGTGTTGTGTGTGTGTTTGTGTGTGTGTGCGCGCGTGCGCGCGCGTCCGTGCGTGCGTGCGTGCGTAACTGCTATAAAGCTTTGATGCAATAGCTTTTGTAGCACGGTTTCATTTAATTGAAACAGTGGTGACTTGATCTTATGATGCTAAAAATTATCATGCAACAAAGGTAAATGTGAGTTCACTTCAAAGTTGTAGTTTTTTTTTTTTGTCCACAAACTGCATACGAGCATAACCTCATCCTCCTGTGATACTTGCTTTGTCTAATGTGGTGTGGTGCTAGTACCTAATAGTAAACACAACACCGGCTAGTAATAATGGCAGTAAACATACTGCTCAAACGCTGTGTTTCGTGGATATTGGATGCCTTTGTTATACCAGCCGTGGTTCAGTTCGTTATTATTTTCAACACAAAGATACAGTCTACAGTGATGTTGTGGGCAGTGGACAAAAATCCTTTAAAATGGACTTGGAAGCGTTACGCTGCGAAGCCCAAGGACGCGGGTTCTATTCCTGACCCCGGCAGCTGCATTTTAGAAGGGGGCGATGATGATGATGAAATGAACTTTATTTGGTCCTGGAGAACCCCGATCAGACAACCCCCGAAGGGGGCGAGATACAGAAACTCCCATGCCCTCTGATTTGTGCACGTTGAAGAACTCCAGGTAGTTGAAATTAATCCGTGATCTCCCACTATGTAGCACCGCTTAATCGCATTGTGCTTTTCGCTCATAAATCTCTAGCAATTATTGCTTCGTCATTATACCTCGAAAACTCGCTGTATCCTATTTGAATTCTATTCGCCATAGTCTGCAATGAATATTTAGCACTTTTTACAGCAGGGTACCTCATTTGACATTCTTTTACAATGCACCTTAATTGTCCCAATTTCGTGCCATAATCAGCTGTTGTTTTTAATATGTATATAAGTCACTTCAGCGCTGTTCCTTTTTGTTTGACCGCTTCTCATCACCTCGATTGTTTGAGGTTTGAGGTGATGTTTGTGCTGCACAGTTTGCCCGAGTTTGCTCCCAACCCTCTATACTGGTCAACGCTGGCTGGTGGGTTGTCCTTCCAGACAAACGGAAAAACGAGACCTTTGCCTGTTGATATAGATCTGAAGAAAAAATGGCACATTAGGCCTTTAGAATAGCTGCACCTTCGTGCAGCTGTTCTGAAGCCAGGCACTAGAAGGGCACGCTCACAATGATGCGACAGAAAGAAGGCAGTGAAGGCAAGCCTAGTCTTGTCGTACATTCGCCATATTTCGTGTAGCTGTATACACATTTTGCCGTTTTCTTCGTTAAACTAATAATAACATTTGGCGTTTAACATCCCAAAACCACGATATGATTGAGAGACGCCGTAGTAGAGGGCTCTGGAAATTTCGACTACCTGGGGTTCTTTAACGTGCAGCTAAATCTAAGTACACGGGCCTCAAACATTTTCGCCTCCAACGAAAATGCAGCCGCCGAGGCCGGGACTCGATCCCGCGACCTACAGGTCTTCGTTAAAATACTGCTAGTCTAGTGGTTATGGTGCTCTACTGCTGACCCGCAGGTTGCGGGATCGAATCCTGGCCGCCGCGGCCGCATTTTCGATGGAGGCGAAAATGGTTTAGACCCGTGTGCTTAGATTTAGGTGCACGTTAAAGAACTCCAGGTGGTCGAAACTTCCGAAGCCCTCCACTACGGCGTCTCTCATAATCTTATCCTGGTTTTGGGACGTCAAACCCCAACACTTATTATTATTATTATTAAAATACTGCTGCCATGCTATACAGGGTGATTTTTTTTCAGACAGTACATATCTTTTATAAAAAACTCTATGAGAGTCACGCTCCAGTAGTACTCTAGTTCGAGGCGGAAATATTCTGCCGCAACAAAAAATTCGTTGACGGGACTAATTAACAAAAACCCGTTAACTAATTTTTATTTATTGACTTGAGGGCAGTTGTTTATATTAGAAATTTGTAGTGCGTGCCGCTTTATGGTATACCCATTTCTCAGAAATCATGAAAGTTTTACGTAACTCGAGATATTTATTGTGAAATTTTAAGGGCTAAATCAAAACTGATCGTGTCCGGCACACAGAAAACGCAGTTTTTCTGTTACGTCAGACCGGAGCTGCCCGCGACAAGGGAGGGACGAAATTTGAATGAAGGCGCGTCGTGGTCGTACCTTTTCGTGAAAACTGGCAAGTCATCTAACTTGCGTCAGCGGATCGCCTTACCTTTGCATGTGGCGTTTGGTGCTCATTTGTTTCTTCCGAAATGCGCGCATCCGAAACGGCAGTAATATCAACCTTTTCTTTCTATGTTTACAGATAAGTACCACACATCGCACCCAAATAATAAGCTGTTTACTTGTGTATTTCTGAATGCTTGCAGATTTTCCTGATCACATTCTGCTTCGGCCCACCTTCATTAAACTATCCTCACCTTCTTTTCACGTGTAGCTCCGAGCTTACGTAACAGAGAAGCGACGTTTCCTGCACGTCAGGCGCTATCAGTTTCGATTTCGTCCTTGAAATTCAAGGATGAATATCACGAATTACGTGTAACTTTCGCGATTAAAAAAAATGTGTATGCCATAAATTGGCACGCGATACAAATTTCTAATATAAACAACTACCTCCAGGTCAGGAATTGAAAGTTAATTAATGAGTTTTTGTTAATTAATCTCTTCATTGCCATTTTAGTTGCAGCAAACTATTTCCTTCTTGACATAGAGTGTGTGCGCGAAAACATCTTGAGCGTGACTATTATACAATTTTGATAAGAAATATGCGTTCTCTAAAAAAACATCCTTCAAATTGTACGGAGGTCATGCAGCGGAAACAGTTGCAGCTGGCTAAGGGAGTAACAGACCCTCAAAGTACAGCAAAGTTAATGAGTATCCCTGGTTTTGTTCATTGCCATGACACTTCATGGAATCTGGTGTGTGAGCGCTGCCCTTGTCAGATTAAAAGGTGATCGATCTGTCTGTCATCATGTGTTTATTTTTGTGCACTTGACTATTTCAGGTTGCTTCAAGACTGCACATTGAAGCTCTACAGCTGCATTTGACCAGGAAGCCTCCTTGGAAACTTCGTGTCTCGAGGTAGTCAAGACGTGTCCAAGAATTCGGAATAGCCACGCTTAAGGTCTGGCCGTGAGTGGTCTCGAATCAGTGCAACCTGCTGTCCTTTTCGCCAGAATGCCACCTGACCCTGACATGGTCTGGGAACACGACACTGCCAAGCTCATGCACGCAAGCTGTGTCACCTATTGGGGTCCTGTATCTCAGATGACTACATGAGAATCCTGTACTACATGAGAACTACACATGTTGCATGTTTTGCGCTGTATGCCACATAAGATATGTAATGGATGTCGCAAAGAAGTGCTTGATGGCTGGCCATTGATTCCTATTCATAAAAACTGACTGCTGGCTATGCTAATGTTTATGCCAGGTCTAGTATATTGCCGCATTTGACAGTAATGAACGATGTTAGCGAAGCTATTGCTTTTCATATCTCACTCATTCTGACAGTAATGTGTCTCGCTGTATTTCTGGACGGTGTTTCTGTATTTCAGTTCTGTACAGAACTCTCCATACCACCGCTAAATATATATATTTATATATATCATACCTTATATATATAAGGTACTTGACACACGACGTACGTTTTAGCATTAGCATAGTGGTAAAACGTACGTCGTGTGTCAAATGCCTTCCTACAGTATCAGGGCCTTCGTGATCTTTCTGTAGCTCTTATATTTAAGGGTCATTCCATGCCAAGTGTCCCAGACGTGGCGCTCGCACATCGCAGCTTTTGCTGATAAAATTTGTGCCTTTTTCCTGTGCCACATGGAGTATTGTGGCAAAACATTCTTGCTCGAAAAAATTTTTGACGGTCCTGGCACCCCCTCGAATTTCGCTTCTATTTATTAAACTGTAGCTAATAGAAAAATGTGTATAAAATCTACTTTTGTGTGTTGAGCTTCTAAACTGCGCTTGCGCTATCGCAGAGGTTCTGTTTAGTTGTCCCATTCATTATTTCCGAATTTTTGTGTTTCACTACCAGCTACGTAGCTTCAAAAACTACAAAAATCTTCAAAGTTCGTGAATTTTTCTTGAGCTATCTGGAACTCACCCTAACCAACATTAATAATAGCCTGATTTCCAGGAAAGTGTATTTTAGTACAGAAATGTTTAGGGGTAAAATAGACTTCAGATCTTTCCGAAAAAAAATTGTGAAATTAGAGAAAATGTACGATTTGTTGCATGTTTGACCATATTTTTCATACTGATGCGGTCAAAGTAAAAATCCTCGTCATGCGGCGTTTGATAAAAGACTTCATCGTTAAGTAATGAAAAAAGTCTTATCAAATCATTTTTTTCTTTTAAGGAAGAAAATAATTTTTGAATTTGGCCCTCCGAACGCGCAGTGCATTTCATTTTGTTGCCACTTCGCCGCAAAGCACGTGGTAGCCCTTGCAGCTGACACTCGTCACAGGCAACGGCCAGATGCGAGATGTATGTCAGTGGCTCGTGAGTGGTCGAAAGTCTTGTCACGTTGATGTCAGGGCGACGAGTAATGAATTCGCGTTACAATGTGAGCTTGCTTGGCGGGCCCAATGGGAAGTATGGACGCCCGAGAGCAGCCTATGGCGTCGTTGGCACAATGTGCTAGAGGCCGTCTGTACAACATGTATACCCTGAGAAAGAAGTGTGTACAGTGTGCATTATTTCTTTCAGTATGTGTATGCTAGTTGTGCAGACGTCCCTCTAGGACATTGTGCCAACGACTCCACATGCTGCTCTCGGGCGTCCATATTTCCCATTGGGCCCGCCTAGCAAATGCTCATTGTAACGCAAATTCATTACTCGTCGCCCTGACAGCGCGACAAGACTTTCGACCACTCACGAGCCACTGACATACATCTCGCATCTGGCCATTGCCTGTGACGAGTGTCAGCTGCAAGGGCTACCACGTGCTTTGCGGCGAAGTGGCAACAAAATGAAATGCACTGCGCGTTCGGAGGGCCAAATTCAAAACTTATTTTCTTCCTTAAAACAAAAAAATGATTTGATTAGACTTTCTTCGTTACTTAACGATGAAGTCTTTTATCAAACGCCGCATGACGAGGATTTTTACTTTGACCGCATCAGTATGAAAAATATGGTCAAACATGCAACAAATCGTACATTTTCTCTAATTTCACAATTTTTTTTCGGAAAGATCTGAAGTCTATTTTACCCCTAAACATTTCTGTACTAAAATACACTTTCCTGGAAATCAGGCTATTATTAATGTTGGTTAGGGTGAGTTCCAGATAGCTCAAGAAAAATTCACGAACTTTGAAGATTTTTGTAGTTTTTGAAGCTACGTAGCTGGTAGTGAAACACAAAAATTCGGAAATAATGAATGGGACAACTAAACAGAACCTCTGCGATAGCGCAAGCGCAGTTTAGAAGCTCAACACACAAAAGTAGATTTTATACACATTTTTCTATTAGGTACAGTTTAATAAATAGAAGCGAAATTCGAGGGGGTGCCAGGACCGTCAAAAATTTTTTCGAGCAAGAATGTTTTGCCACAATACTCCATGTGGCACAGGAAAAAGGCACAAATTTTATCAGCAAAAGCTGCGATGTGCGAGCGCCACGTCTGGGACACTTGGCATGGAATGACACGCACGCACGCACGCACGCACGCACGCACGCACGCACGCACGCACGCACACACACACACACACACACACACACACACACACACACACACACACACACACACACATATATTGAGAGAGCGTAGGCATCGGCAAGTTGGCAATTCATGTTTGACTTTTTGAGCGCGCAAAAGAAGAGGGACGAAAAACGACGCCGACACAGCGCTGACTTCCAACATATGCTTTATTTTCTACAGTGGTACATATATATATAGACAACAAAAAGCAACGCACGCAGGCGCATTGTACAGGAAGGCTTCATGTAAAACCACAAATAAGTATGCATGATAAGCAATCAAACAACCTGATACCGGATTTTTTTCTTCTTTAAGAGATCAAGCGGTCATTCCTGACTACCACTATCGTCTAGTCACCCTGTGGGCCTTGCTTAGAAAGTCTAGTTCTTTTTTGATAGGTCAATTGAACGTGCACTAATGCACATGTCTCCCGAGCTTGCAATCTTCGCCGCTTCAATTATCTCGCGTGTTGTTTGTGCCTGGCTCCTTCCTGTCGCAGTGCACTGCGAATAGATGTGATCGCACCCACACTTCCTGCAGTGGAAAGCCACATGTCCCACACCTCCAGTTCGCACGTTATTTGCGTGCTCACGCAGCCTGTCATTGGCACACCGTCCCGTCTGCCCTATGTATTTCTTGCCACAGGACAGCAGTAACTCATAAACGATGTTGTTCTCACATTTAACAAAGCTTTCTTTGTGCTTTTTTTGGCACCTGGGTTTTTCAGAACCACTGTAGGAGGCCTTGCACAGATTATAAAGCTTGTTTGGTGCTGAAAGGACGACTCTTACGTTGGCGTTGTTTCCTATCTTTTTCAGCCTATGTGAGACATCGTGAAGGTACGGTATGACGGCGCATTTCTGCTTGACAGGCTCCGTTTCTGGTGAAGCCTGCTCCTCACCCTCGCGAGCATGTTTGACAGTCTTGAGAAGACCCTCCGCCACAGATGTGACGACATACTGAGGAAACCCCGCCTTTTTCAGGCAGTCAGCTTGCGCCTGGAAACTACACGAACACTTGTGAGGACATGAGCGGCGAAGCGCATTCATTAGGGTTAATTTTGCAATACCTCTTTTAACTAGCTTGGAGTGGCCCGAAGAAAACGGCAGAAGCGGCTTATTGGCCCTAGGCTCGTACGACCAGCAGACCTGGTCTCGCTCGAAGAACATTCGTAAGTCAAGAAAACGCAAGGCGTTGTTTTGCGGCATTTCATGCGTGACTGCGAGCGGTTGCAGGAAACGCGTGAACAGATCAAGTACGTTTGAAGAATCATTGCCAAATTCGCCTGGACTTGATTCTAGAAAGACAACGTAGTCGTCTACATATCTAAACACCTTCTTTACATTTGTGCCTGTTACTAGAAACTAGAAACAGAGCTAACAGGCACAAATGTAAAGAAGGTGTTTAGATATGTAGACGACTACGTTGTCTTTCTAGAATCAAGTCCAGGCGAATTTGGCAATGATTATTCAAACGTACTTGATCTGTTCACGCGTTTCCTGCAACCGCTCGCAGTCACGCATGAAATGCCGCAAAACAACGCCTTGCGTTTTCTTGACTTACGAATGTTCTTCGAGCGAGACCAGGTCTGCTGGTCGTACGAGCCTAGGGCCAATAAGCCGCTTCTGCGGTTTTCTTCGGCCCACTCCAAGCTAGTTAAAAGGGGTATTGCAAAATTAACCCTAATGAATGCGCTTCGCCGCTCATGTCCTCACAAGTGTTCGTGTAGTTTCCAGGCGCAAGCTGACCGCCTGAAAAAGGCGGGGTTTCCTCAGTATGTCGTCACATCTGTGGCGGAGGGTCTTCTCAAGACTGTCAAACATGCTCGCGAGGGTGAGGAGCAGGCTTCACCAGAAACGGAGCCTGTCAAGCAGAAATGCGCCGTCATACCGTACCTTCACGATGTCTCACATAGGCTGAAAAAGATAGGAAACAACGCCAACGTAAGAGTCGTCCTTTCAGCACCAAACAAGCTTTATAATCTGTGCAAGGCCTCCTACAGTGGTTCTGAAAAACCCAGGTGCCAAAAAAGCACAAAGAAAGCTTTGTTAAATGTGAGAACAACATCGTTTATGAGTTACTGCTGTCCTGTGGCAAGAAATACATAGGGCAGACGGGACGGTGTGCCAATGACAGGCTGCGTGAGCACGCAAATAACGTGCGAACTGGAGGTGTAGGACATGTGGCTTTCCACTGCAGGAAGTGTGGGTGCGATCACATGTATTCGCAGTGCACTGCGACAGGAAGGAGCCAGGCACAAACAACACGCGAGATAATTGAAGCGGCGAAGATTGCAAGCTCGGGAGACATGTGCATTAGTGCACCTTCAATTGACCTATCCAAAAAGAACTAGACTTTCTAAGCAAGGCCCACAGGGTGACTAGACGATAGTGGTAGTCAGGAATGACCGCTTGATCTCTTAAAGAAGAAAAAAATCCGGTATCAGGTTGTTTGATTGCTTATCATGCATACTTATTTGTGGTTTTACATGAAGCCTTCCTGTACAATGCGCCTGCGTGCGTTGCTTTTTGTTGTCTATATATATATATATATATATATATATATATGTACCACTGTAGAAAATAAAGCATATGTTGGAAGTCAGCGCTGTGTCCGCGTCGTTTTTCGTCCCTGTTCTTTTGCGCGCTCAAAAATGTCAAACACACACACACACACACACACACACACACATATATATATATATATAAAATGCTTAACAATTGTGGTGACGTCTTATGAAAATGAGTCTTGAGTGTCTAGTGTCGACTAAGTGCGCTCCTAATGAGTCACTAGACAGACATTAGACATGCAAAGCCTAATGTCGTTTAACATTAAGTGTACATCGGAGAGTCAAATGACCATGTGCACTTTAATTTCTGGTGACTGAAGTGTTCAGACTTTCAGTTGCCGTTCCTAATGTCAAAACGCGCATCACAACAAAGAAGTTAAATAGCCTTAATCGCCTCCGTAAAATCAGTTTATCACAATAGACAAGTTCGTCTTTCAGAGACTACACGCAATAAACAATTTGTGTTGCAATGTACACAAATATCGTGTTTCAGTAGAATGCGTAAATGTTTTACATATATCGCCCATGCACCGGCGATCGAAGAATTGCGGACGACCGCAGCAAGGTTCATTATATTACCTGCCGTATATATAGAAGTAAGCATTTCCTTATTTTTAAAAGGCACGAGTCGATCACATATGCAAATATGAACAGATATGATCAAGTGACACTGCGAACACTCGCTCAGGGGCCCGTGTTGCCCATTTGTCCAGTAGAAATTAACGGAGGAGAGTGGGGATTACCCGCACGGCGTCGCGAAGGATTTTGGGGGGCGGAGAAGAATTGGAACTGTGGACAATGGGTGACGTACAGAAAAAAAGTTCGTTATTGTTGTGATAAAAATTAGGGACTGTTCTTATGCATGGTGCACTTACATATATGTCCAAAACAGAATGTTGTTGGTTGCAAAGATACGCGGACAAGCGTTTTTCCCAACCTCAAACTACTGTCTCTATCTCTCCTCGCTGTTGCAACGCTGGTTAGAAGCAGCCGACAACCAAAGTTCGATTTGGCCCAACGTCGCGTACATCCTTCTCCCGCCCCGCCTCCTCGTAATGTCGTCTCCACGCGACTCTCTTCCGTTCTCCACGGCGTCAACTCCTCTCTCCCTTCACTCCTTCCTTGTCCCATTCACCTCCTCTGTGTGCAACGTTGGGTGTCGCCTATCACACCCTACCCATTTCCTCCTCCCATCATATTCCCTACCTCTTTCTATCCACGGGAGAGGGCAGTAACTTGAAACAAAAAAGCGTTTCTTTTGAGTAAGGACTCAGAGATGACCGTCGTCTGGGATGCGAGTTTGAAAACTGCCCATTTCTAACTTTCATTTCCCCAAAACAAAATGTATAGTTGCATAACAAAATCGAACATCCATAACACATTCCCAACATGCACACACGGGTGTAAAAAAAGCCATAAATACGCTTTTTTTATATACAGTGACAAATAAAAACAACAACATTGCTTTATTTTCTACGGAGCGCTGTTTGAAGAGAGGGTCAGCGCGCACCAAGGAGATATTTATATTTGTTTTGATTTATGCAGCGTCATTTCGCGTTTTTGCACTTGTGAAAACGTCGCACCTTTTACGTGCACCTCACAGTCAAAATAGCGCCTTCGTCTTCAAGTGAGCGCTCGTCACCCTCCAGCTTTCCCGACGACTCGCCTAGGGAGCTTCTGACGAATTTCACTAGCAAATGGCTGTATAAGCCTGAGACGGCCGCTCGAACAATGAAATGGCCGTCACATGAGGTACGGAAGGTTCACAAACCAAAACTAAATTCGAAACGCGCGCCGAACCGGACTATTTCGCGGAGCAGTACATGTGCAGTAGCTCCGTCCTCAGCCTTCCCTCCCTTCACCACCTTCACTGCCAAGAAAAGTTGTCCTTGGGGGCGCTTTAGTTGTTTGACGGGTGCGCGGTGCGTTCGGTTTGTGCGTGTGTGTGTGCCATGCTGTGTTCTGCAATGCTTCGTTACCACGTTTATCGATTATGCACGTTGGTTGCGTGATTCAATGTCAAGTGTACCTTCCAAGACGATCTAGGTCCTAGTCTCGTGACTGACGGCGAGTGCAGACGTACAGCAGCCTTTTGACAAGACTGTCGCCGAGTGTACGGTACATTGTGGACTGTAAAACTGAAGAGTGCACAGTGGATGCCTGATTTTGGTAAGTTCTAGAATATTTCTGAATTACACAGCTAGGTTACTTCATTACATGACGTCTTTTACGCAGGAACCGAGTGTGATCGTCTGTGCGGTGTGTTCACTCTGCGGGGATGATGGCCAGAGGAAGGATGATAGACAGGTATGTTTTACGCTATGCTCAATGCTTTCTGTGCACTTTATACGGTTGTAGGTTGTAGCAAAAACGGAACCTTTGAACCACGCGCGCTGTTCCCCATGGCAACGCCACAGAGGTTCTTTTTTCCATGAATCAAACGGAAACGAACAAACAGCATTTTATCACGTCTTTTGATGCACGGAAGGTTCTTTTTTTATTGCTGCTAGTTTGATTACTAGTGATTTATTGTAGCGATGATGCAGCGATGGCGTAGTGGTAGAGCATCAGCTTCGCATGCAAGAGGTCCGTGGTTCGAATCCCGGTGCCGGACAATTCCCAACCGGATTAAAAAAAAAAATCCGCGTGATGATGGAATTGTGTAAAAAGGCCTGGGGTGCAGCCTCACTGGCGACCACAGCCAGCAATGCACTCCCTCACCAGAGCAGGATTGGCCACCCTGGTGTAGTACTTGGCCACTACCTCCCACATGAATACACCAATTAACCCTCGGCCCTCAGTCCCCAGCGGCTGCGAAGCAACTGACCAAGGCGGCGGTCAGACCTGCGACGCAGCAGAGGGTGCTAAGAATCTCTGGGTACGGACAGGCCGCCATTGGAATCTGAATTTGGCTACGTATAACGCTAGAACTTTATCTAGTGAGGCGAGTCTAGCTGAGGAATTGGAGGGTGTTAAATGGGATGTAATAGGGCTCAGTGAGGTTAGGAGGCCACAGGAGGCTTATACAGTGCTGAAGAACGGACACGTCCTATGCTATCGTGGCTTAGCTGACAGAAGAGAACTAGGAGTGGGGTTCCTTATTCATAAAGATATAGCTGGCAATATAGAGGAATACTATAGCATTAATGAGAGGGTGATATGTATCGTAATTAAGTTTAATAAGAGGTACAAGATGAAGGTGGTACAGGCCTACGCGCCTACATCCAGCCATGATGATCAAATGGTTGAACGCTTTTACGAAGACGTAGAATCAGCAATGAGTAAGGTAAAGACACAGTATACTGTACTGATGGGCGACTTTAATGCAAAGGTAGGCAAGAAGCAGGCTGGAGATCATGCAGTTGGGGAATATGGCATCGGCTCTAGAAACGCCAGAGGGGAGTTACT
Source organism: Rhipicephalus sanguineus (assembly GCF_013339695.2). Taxonomy (NCBI): domain Eukaryota; kingdom Metazoa; phylum Arthropoda; class Arachnida; order Ixodida; family Ixodidae; genus Rhipicephalus; species Rhipicephalus sanguineus. Next base: position 140,465,518 of record NC_051177.1, on the reverse strand, counting down.
AGTAGAGTTTGCAGAACGCAATAATTTACGCATCTTGAATACCTTCTACAGAAAACGGGCTACTCGTAAGTGGACGTGGAGGAGTCCTAATGGCGAAACTAAAAATGAAATAGACTTCATAATGTGCGGCCACCCGGGCATTGTACAGGATGTGGAAGTAGTTAACAAGATCCGATGCAGTGACCATAGAATGGTAAGATCTAGAATTCAACTTGACGTGAGGAAGGAACGGCAGAAACTGATACGCAGGAAGCCGATTAATGAACTAGCTCTGAGAGGGAAAGTTGAGGAATTCAGAGTTTCACTTCAGAATAGGTACGCGGCTTTAACCGAGGAAACCGACCTTAGCGTTGACGCAATGAATGATAATCTGACTAGTATCATCAAGGAGTGTGCAGTGGAAGTCGGGGGTACAGTTGTTAGACAGGACACTGGTAAGCTATCCCAAGAGACGAAAAACCTCATTAAGAAACGTCAAGCTATGAAAGCCTCAAATGCAACAGACAAAATAGAGCTGGCGGAGCTTTCGAAGTTAATCAATAGGCGTAAAGTAGCCGACATAAGAAAGTATAATATGGAGAGAATTGAGCATGCTCTAAAGAACGGAAGAAGCCTCAAAGCTATGAAGACAAAACTGTGCATAGGCAAAAATCAGATGTATGCATTAAGGGATAAGGAAGGCAAGGTCACAAACAATATGGATAAATAGTTGAGGTAGCGGAAGAGTTCTACAGAGATCTGTACAGCAGCCGAGCCATTCAGGATGATAACGTAAGAAGGAGTAATAGCGCAGAGGAATCTGACATCCCACCAGTATTGACAGGAGAAGTAAAGAAAGCCCTAAAGGGAATGCAAAGAGGCAAAGCAGCTGGTGAGGATCAGGTAACATCAGACCTGTTGAAAGACGGTGGAGAGATTATGTTAGAGAAACTGGCCACCCTGTATACGAAGTGCCTCTCGACGGGGAGGATACCAGAATCTTGGAAGAATGCCAACATCATCTTGATCCATAAGAAAGGGGACGTCAAAGACCTGAAAAATTACAGGCCCATAAGCTTACTGTCGGTTGTCTACAAGCTATTTACAAAAGTAATTGCTAACAGAATTAATACGACATTGGAGTTCAATCAACCAAGGGACCAGGCAGGATTTCGTACAGGATTCTCAACAATAGACCATATTCATACTATCAATCAGGTGATAGAGAAATGCGCGGAATACAACCAACCCCTATACATAGCCTTCATAGATTACGAGAAGGCATTTGATTCGGTGGAGACATCAGCAGTCATGCAGGCACTGCGGAATCAAGGCCTCGACGAAGCCTATATAAACATAATGGAAGAAATCTACAGCGGATCCACAGCCACTATAGTCCTCCATAAAGAAAGCGACAGAATCCCAATAAAGAAGGGCGTACGGCAGGGAGACACGATCTCTCCAATGTTATTCACCGCGTGTTTACAGGAGGTTTTCAGGGCCCTAGATTGGGAAGAGCTAGGGATAAGAGTTAATGGAGAGTATCTCAGTAACCTACGATTCGCTGATGACATTGCATTGATGAGTAACGCGGGAGACGAATTGCAGCTCATGATTACTGAACTGGATATGGAAAGTAGAAGAGTAGGTCTGAAAATTAATATGCATAAAACTAAAGTAATGTGGAACAATCTTGGCAGAGAACAGCGCTTCGCGATTGGTGGCGAGACACTGAAAGTTGTAAAGGAGTACGTCTACTTAGGACAGGTAGTAACCGCAAAGCCGAACCATGAGAGTGAAATAACTAGAAGAATAAGGATGGGTTGGGGCTCATTCGGCAAGCATTATCAAATCATGAATGGTAATCTACCACTATCCCTCAAGAGGAAGGTATATAACAGCTGCATCTTACCGGTACTTACCTACGGAGCAGAAACCTGGAGACTTACAAAGAGGGTTCAACTTAAATTGAGGACGACGCAGCGAGCGATGGAAAGGAAAATGATAGGTGTAACCTTAAGAGACAGGAAGAGAGCAGAGTGGGTCAGGGAACAAACGGGGGTTAATGACATCATAGTTGAAATCAAGAAGAAGAAATGGATATGGGCCGGGCACGTAGCACGTCGGCAGGATAACCGGTGGTCATTAAGGGTAACTGACTGGATTCCAAGAGATGGCAAACGCGTGAGGGGGAGACAGAAAATTAGGTGGGTAGATGAGATTAAGAAGTTTGCAGGTATTACGTGGCAGCAGAAAGCACAGGACCGGGTTGATTGGCGGAACATGGGAGAGGCCTTTGCCCTGCAGTGGGCGTAGACAGGCTGATGATGATGATGATGATGATGATGAAGCACTCACCATGTGCGTTCACTACCTACAACTGCAACGGGTGGATGAAGGCGCGTTGCTTTGCGCGATACTCCGCTCGCTTCTGTAACGCAAGCGTTTCTTGTCATGGCGCTCTTCTTCCTTGGCTGTTTTTCGATTCCAAGAATGCCTGTCGCTCGGCCCGCCCGCTTCCCGCTGCTGCTTCTCTACTCGGGAACTGGTTGACCTTGGGGACGCCTGCGCGATGTATGTGTCGCAGGGAGGGCAACACTCGCCCTTTTGGGCGTAGGGGACCGGAGGGGGGAGGTGAGGTAGGAGGGAAGGACTGAGAGCATGGCTCTTTCCCGGAGAGGGGACGGGTCGCGACCGAGGAGAGAGAGAAAGTGGCCCGCTCTTGGCATTCTGCCGCTCAGAAACGATCGTAAACCGAAGGAAGAATAATTTGCAAGATTTTTTGTAGCCGAGTTGTGATTCTGTAAATAAACTTCTTAGCGTGGTCGAAAGTTATTGAAATCGACTACAGCTGTATACTGCACGAGATCACTTGTACGATGGCTTATCACTTCGGAAATAGAACTGCTTTAAACATAACGTTCATCGCCTAGCCTTCTCATGATGCAGGTAGAAATGAAGTAACTTTTCAGGAAACTCAGTAATAATTGGCATGTAGTACGCGGGGAGGAAGATATAAAAACACGCTGCGGCTGCACATGCGAGCGCGGTGCAGTGGCGTGTGTTTGTGGCTTTCTCCGCGACTACTGCACCGCGCTTGTTTTTGTTAGAAGTTAGTTGCACTATGGTTAGGATTTTAATCTGACTGTGCAAGGTCGTTGCTACGAGAAACGAACTTGCGTTGGGTGAACCCACTTGAAGATAATACAAGTCAGTGAATTACGTTATATTCTGGTACTAACACCATGTGTACAGTAATGTGAAAGAGCACAAGATGTATATAATTATCAATTCTAGACAAATATGCCAGTTGCGTTTGGCAAGGTGCCTTTTGTTGCAATATTTGTGTTTGAGAAAAATGATGTGAAATATTTTTCCCGTCGTTATATTGTTTCCTGAAGCATACTGGTTTATATTAACAGGAGTTGTTGTAATGGTTAAGCAGCACTGTTCCAAGAGCGTTTTATCCACTGTGCTGGGGTGGCAAAAGCACACCTCAATTATGTGCTTATCTAAAGTTCATGTTTCTTTTGTGAGCTTTTCTTAAGGCAGCATGAAACTGAAAAAGCGCTCTTATTTGCAGGTTGTGCGACTAAGACGTAGCATTCATTGTGAGAGTGCTACTTTAATTTTATGAAGTAATTATTAGGGGAAACAAATCTAAATTCTCATATGTAACTATGTGTGCAGAAGTTCAGAGAAGGCTGACAAAAGTGGTTAACGGTTTTTTTTATGGCTTGCAGCACTACAAATTGAAACCGATATTCCAGGCATTGATTGGCTTTAACACGACTAGAATTACTTTCCTAAACGGCTCAAATTCATCATATAATACAATATGTAAAGCTCGGCATTATGGAGTGTGCACATGGGCCACACATACTCTTATTTTATCAATTTATGCATTTTCTATTGTGTAGCAGAGCTGATGTAATTTTCGTCATTTAAATGACCTATATCGTAATCTGCGTTCTCCAACCACATAGTGTTTACTAAGTACATAAGTTGCTGAAAGTTCGGCTTGCAATGGCACCATTACAGTTGTCTGCCATGAGCCGTTGCTCAGGTTATACCTGTTCTTATAGCGCAATCTGAGTCCATCATTCAAGGCCCTTGCTGGTATATAAACATAGACTTGCCTGAATACATTGTATGTATTGTGTGTGAGCTGTAAGGTCTGTGTGGTGCGCCAACTCATGAATGTTTTCTGGTATCCTTAACATATGTACCCGGTGATCTCACCTGTTCGTGGAACTGAAGCAGACGACAGCTTGCAGACGAAGATGGGAGCGTTCTACCTGTGAGCCTGGTCGAGCTTATATTTTGATGATGATGATATGTGGGTTTTAATGGCGCAAGGGCCATGCTTGGCCAAAGAGCGCCATGAACAGTGGTGAAAAAGTCACAATGACCCGTGTTTTACGTTACATAAGGGATGTGGGCTATGATAGTGTTTCGTGGCTGTATAGAGGCCTAAAATACCACACTCTAAGGTGGGTAAAACATAAAGTATTAAAATCATGGGGGTGACGTGAAATGTGTGTAAATGGAATGCATGGCTCTGCTCGTGGTGATCAAACTATGGTGAAGATATATGGCATAAGCACGAGTGCCTCGTCAACGCCCTTGAGTCCAAGGGCCGCGAGGCAGGTGCTTTTGTGTGTAGCTACCACAGCTGCGACCTCTATTCAGAGGTCGTGCTGCGGATTGCGTGGGTAGATCACATGAAAACTACGCACGTCGTTAAAAAATGCGAGCAATGAATCATATTTAAAGAGCGGATCCCTACTGACGAACATGGAAGGATGCAGTGGAAATTGCTGTCGGTAGGGTAGTAAAAAGTGCTTCTTTCTCATAACGTCTAACTCTTTGCATTGAATGAGGACGTGAAGCACCGTAAGTGCTTCTCCACATCTCTCACACTTGGGCGGATCACCACCGGACAAAAGATGTGCATGTGTGCTGTGTGTATATTTTATGGTAGGCATTTGTTTCAATCTTTACAAAAAGCTTCGACATGTTGCGCCTGCTCATGAACCTATTGCACCTTTTTTGAGGGAATTCTAAGATCAAAGAAACAAGACCCTAGACGTAACTCCATTAATGTATACTTGATGCTAGACTTGACCTTCTGTGTTGTTTTCCTGTTTTCTTACAGGATTTGCTGAAAGTTTCGATTGGAAATGCGATATAAGATGCAATTTTGGCTAACTCTAACTTCACAAAAGTGTTTTTTGTCAACTACCTGCACGGGGCCTTGGCAGTACATCTAAGTGTTCTAAGGTGCACGATGTGTTGGATAAAGTTTTCTTTGCAACTCTTATATATTTACTGCGATCTTTCGTGCAGGATACACATGCATGGATACACATACATGGATTCCCTACAAGGGCCCTGCGCATCAAAAGCAATCTGTCATCAATGTTAAGTAGACAGATTAAACGAAACGAAGATGTGACAGGTGTACACCATATTTTTCTTCCATTTAACCTCTGCATGTTTCCCAGTAAATAAATGTTTTTATCCATTTTCTTTCGTTGAGAAATGTCTTTGTACAGCACAAGTGTCGTAGAAGGTGCATACGTGCACTTTTGTATGATGCTTGGCTGCATGTGTATCAACCAGCAAACACATTGTCAGGCACAACTAATGTGTAATTCCGTACTATCATCCGGACATATCATAAATCTTATCATGCACTGTAATAGTTCTGTTTCAGGAATGTTATGAATGTCATTGGCCACCAAGCACAAGCTTGGCCGAGGGTCATTGCAAACAGGATGTTTCATACTCACAAGAAAGTCACTCATAAGGACACATTAGAATGACGGTGGCCAATATGTTTTTGAATGACATTATGAGTACATTAAAACAATTCTGAAGAAATACATTAGAGAATCAAATGAGTGTTGATGTGAAAGGTCGTTTCATGCTCACTAGACTATCACATGTTAATACGCATCGGACTATCACATGTTAATCCGCATCAGACTATCACATGTTAATACGCATCAGAATGATCGGCCAATATGTTTTTGAATGGCATTTCAAATACATTACAAAATTCTAAAGGGACACATTAGAGCGTCAAATGACTGAAATGTCAGAAGTCATTAGACTTTCTTTTTGAACTCGTCTCACATTTTCATAAGGGGTGGCTAAGGACTACGCATTATTCGCAGGATGTTGTGCCTATAGTTTAGGTGCTTACTGATAAAACAGTAGGTTGTCATTACAATGTGAACATGTATGAAATGGCATGAAGTGTTTAAAACCGATTCAAAGAATAATTTTACGAATCGCAGAAATTTCAGTTTGTTTATAGGATGAAGGCATGCAGACGTGAAAGAGAAGACACAGACAAACCAAACGCTAGCGTTTGAGCTGTCCGCATCTCTTCTGTTTCTGTGTTGCATGGCTTACTTTCTTCTAGAATCAACATTTTTTGTTGTTTTACGCGAGCGGAAATTGTTCTGAGACTCATCTATATAAACTTCGAGTAGTATTTTATTTCCCCCAGAGGAATCGAGTGCAGCACTGTAAAGTTGCTAAAAAACTTGTTGCGGCTGTCATGCATCCACCACAGTGTTCCTGTTTGAGTAAACCCGGTGGAAGTGCCTTGTTGAGTAACAAGAGGTAGCGGCACCAACTTTCGTCGATTGTCAGATAAAAACCCTAATGGTGTTCGCTCTGATTTGAAGTTCTTTTGAAATTCTTGATCAATCTCTATAAAACTTGTTTAGTTTATGTGTATTTGTACGCTGATTTTGAAAATGCAAATATTTTTCTACTATTATATGTCGTGTTAAGTATATCAAACATTTCATGTGCCATGTTAGGCCTGCACGAGTTACAAAGTAAGCATATCACAATAATATGAAATGGGAACTGTATGCAACATAACCAGAATGCATGTCCTAAACCCACTTAACAATAGTCATAGTATGCTGAACATTGACCAGTAAGTGTATGTCTAGCTGGTGATTCGCTCACGAGAGTTCAATATTACGTAACTTTTAACTCAAATGGGTTTAAAACGCGAGTTCGTATGTGGGCTAGTGGGTTCATGAACATTATGCCAGAACAGCGCAGTAAACTCCTTTAAAACTATTGCATACAGTTTTTATCCCCTAACTATAGCGATATGTCGATTTACTTTGTAACTCCGAGTTTGGAAAGGCTTGCTCATCAAGACACATGAAATTTTTATGTGTAAAAACTGCGTTTTCTTCCAGATAATTGCATATTTGAAATCGCCACATAAGTAAACCTAAACTCGGCAAGTTTCATCAATATCGACCAAGAAGAAAAATAAACGCATTATTTGTTGCAGAGTGTCTCATTGAGTACCACGAAGTGGTCACACTGACTCTTGCCAGGGGAGTCATGTACACCACTGTCCTTAAGGACAACGGAGTCAAAGGAACGCTCCAGTGGGGGTCAGCGTTACCATGGCAAAGGGGTCACCCTGACTACCTAGAGGTACTAGCGGGAAATAAAAGGTAGTCACGTAGACTCCTGCGTTGGGAGTAATACATACTCTCTCTGCTTGTGAAGAAGGGAGTCGTTGGTCTGAAGAACGAAGGAAGTCGTTTGACACCCCAAATTGTGAAGAAGGGAGTCGTTGGTCTGAAGAACGAAGGGAGTCGTTTGACACCCCAAAAGGTCATCATATGTGTAGCGAGGCGATTACCACCCAAAGGTAGTCAGTACAGACACCCTTTTTTTTAAGAGTGTACATCTGAAGGCATGTTTCACTTTTGACTCACAATTCTACTCAACTGGTGTTGCATATATAACGCTTCTGCGGGTAATAGAAATCGCATAATCTCAATGTCACGCCGTTCATGTCAAACTCTAGTTACGTTATGTTCGATCAGGTTTAGATATTGTCAAGCAAGCTTTACGTTGTCTTGCAACTAAATTTAATCACCACTTTTTAACACGAAAGCTTTATGTCCGTTCATGGTCGAATGATAGCACTTTTGTTGAATGCACTTTTTAGAGGAGCATAAGCCGCTGGAAAGCACCACTTAGTCAGTAAAATAATAAGCGGTCCACTTCAGTATTTCAGACGACTTGCCGTTTTCCTGACCAGACCTTGCTGCGATACGCCTGTTTTTCAAAGTTCGTCGCGTGAAGTTCCGGTCTTGCGTAAAACAGCGGCCGCATTTCCTGCGCACCCGGCGCGCTCAGTTTTGATATCGCCGGATCGGGTCCTTCAGTTCCAACGATTAATACATCAAATTATGTGTGCCTTTTCGGGGATTTATAAAACCTCGGTATGCCATAAATTGTCACAACCTACAACTTTTTTCCATGTAAGCAACTGCTCTCAAGTTCATAACTAAAAGTTAATGAACGAGTATTTGGTAATTAGTAACTTCAATGTAACCGTATGTGCGGCAAAGCATTTCTGCCTCGCGGTAGACAACGACAGGGGCCTGACTGCCGTAGCATTTTATACATCTGTATTGTATAAAAAATACACCTTGATATACTGCCCTATACATAATAAATGCAATATATTCTTACTTGGTCACATGCAGGGTGTCGGAACGGAACGAAAACTGAAAACGGAAAACGATAAAAACGATATTTTTGACCGGAACGAAAACGTAACCAAAACGTTATTTATTGTTTCGTTCCGGAGTGAAACCGAAATTTTTTCAATCGTTTTTCGGTTCACGAGAAAATTTCGCAATCCGGAACAACTGAGCTCATGCAATGTGAGCATATCTCAGGGTATAGTATTAGCGCGTACCTCAGACAGGAAATCCAAAGTAAAGATATGTTGAAATTGTGCGAAAAACGAGAACAGTGGCATCCAGAGATGTTTGTATTAACGCAAGTGGACTTTTGCGCGCCTGTCAAGCAGGCCAAAGTGGAGAGGGCATTGTCGGCGCTAAAGTTTGTTACAGCGAAAGCTGTTATGAGATCACAACAGCCGATTTTGGCTCCATAGCTGTCCGCGGCCGCCGGTGTACGTGACCGCTATCGCGTGGTATAAGAAAAAAAAAAGAGAAAAAAAATTTCTAGGATCCGGGCCCTCTGCGTGGCAGTCGGGTCTTCCACCACAGTGTCACGCTGGTGCTTATAACTCAATCGCAAAAATACTCTACACAGGCGTCATGTCGCGCAAGGAATCGCGTTAACATATGTAATATAGCGTGGCAGAAGAGTAAAATAACAACCAGTCATCACACAATGCTAATAGCGCAAAGAGTGTGTGGTTTAATGCTTCCCACCAGTGTTGCGGAGTTACCACTACTGAATTGGAATGACTCCGGAATCATTCCACATTTTCGCGACACCCCGGAATGGAATGGGAATGGAATTACGTCTTTTTCCGAAAATACAGAACGTTTTCGTCTACGTGCTGTTTTTCAAGCTTCAAACGTTAGTAAGTCAGAGCCTCGCAAGTTAACACTAAAGCAGTATTTTTAAAATGGCTTAGCTGATTACAAGCACGGTACATTTATAAGCAACGCGCCTACTACAAACGGAGGCATAAGTTAGTGTACAAACAAATGCATTATCCCAGCAGATACCGAAGGGAGAAACAAATTACCCCTGCGCGTTGGTTCCCATTGATACCCCTACCCGAAAGTGACGAATACTGTATGCATAGCCTGATCTTTATCTCACGAGCAGTTTAGTACCTGACACACGTAAATAACCTTTGCGACAAGAAAGACATTGCATACCTGCGCACAGGCGAACACAGAAAGTTCTCCTCACCCCATCCATGCTGACGAGGCGCGCTTGACAAGCGTGAGTGCTGACGGGCAGTGCGGCGCAGTGTTCTGTATTCGATGCAAAGGCGCTTTTGCCAGCAGAAAAATACGCTATGTCGTCATTTTAGCATTAACAGATTTAAGCTTAAAAAATATTGAAACACAACCATTCGTTCAAACATGTTGACCACGCAAATACTATCGGTAGCGGGAAAACTGCCCCTATGCGAATTAGTAGGGTGGTTGTACTGCACGAGATATGTCACCAAGCTACTATTCCTCAACCTTGGCAACGTGTTTTGCCTACTATTGCAGTTATTAATGCATTTGATGACATCAGCTTTAGGGGGCGTTCATTCTTAACTCGATAAAATTATCAAGATGCCTTTCCTACGTTGAGGAATTACAGGAATGGAATCGGGCTGCCAGGCCATTCCCTGAGTGCCAATAAGCTAAGTTTTTTTCATTCCGAGGAATTGAAAGGAGTGGAATTGCGGCAACTTCTAATTCCCCGGAATCGAATTGGAATCGAATGGAGGCGCCCATTCCGCAACGCTCCTTCCCACCCACTGCAAAGTGCTCAGCCATAATTCTTCATTATCAGCGACAGCGCAAAGTGCAGATAATGCCTTACAGATGTGTTGCGGGTACCGCGATTCTCCGAAGAATGAAGAAAAATAGCGTAGTGGGAACTTCGCTACTTCAGAAAAATTGCGACGATTTATGACGTAGGTGGTACGTTGCATGTTTACTTGTATTAGTTGCTCCCAGAGATAACAACGGGCTCTACAAAGCGCTCTTCTAGCTTTTGCTGTGACTTGCTGCTTGTTTCACGCAGGCCTGGCGATCTTTTTATCAGAACAGCGGTCTCGCACATCAGAGAGTACACTCAATGACGTGCTGCTTCTGAGATCGTGCTCACTCCCTTGACACAAAGAATTAAGCCAACTAAAAAAATTCGTAATTGCCTTGTTAGAAAATAAATACTATGACTTTTAAATGAATACTGGTTTGTGCTAGTTGTTAGGAACACGTGGTACAGCTACTTCCGCTCCTTTGAAGAACGTGTTTTACCCTTGTCCCACTTTCTTAAGAGGCGGGCAAGCAACTACACCACAAATCCAATGTTTTTTTTTTTTTTAATGATTGCCTCACCTTTTTCATACTTTCTTTTTTTATACAAAGAAAAAAAACCGTTACGAACCGTTACGGAACGTTTTTTTTTTTTCGTTCCGGAACAGAAACGAAACGGAACTTTTTACGGTGAAACGAAACTAAAACCGAAACGAAAAACATTTCGTTCCGACACCCTGGTCACATGCGACATAATCCTGAAAATTTTGTCTCAGTGTAATCATCGTAAAAGCTTCCTCCAAGCTGTATGTCTGTGGTGTATATAGAGCCGTACTGAAACGTCGCAACTTTTTAAATGCGACGCATTTCTAGCGAACCTAACGCACTTTGAGCACATCTATCTATCTATCTATCTATCTATCTATCTATCTATCTATCTATCTATCTATCTATCTATCTATCTATCTATCTATCTATCTATCTATCTATCTATCTATCTATCTATCTATCTATCTATCTATCTATCTATCTATCTATCTATCTATCTATCTATCTATCTATCTATCTATCTATCTATCCGTCTACTTCTTGGCGCTCTCGTGATTGTCCCCGCCATTTGGCATATACCCCAATTGGCATAGGCGGACGTGAGCGTACGACGAACACGATTCGCAGCTCATGACATGAATAGCGTGACGTCCTTGTCGCGTATGTCATGAAATCCTTTCCACCAGCCACCATCTTTTGGTGGGCACGGCTTCACTCTTGAGCATTATTTGCCACTCCAGCAATTTTTTTAACCTCTTTGGAAATTGATTCCCGCAGTGCGTGGGATCTGCCGAAATTTTATTTTCTTTGAGAGTATTGGCAAGGTCAATCTAAATAGGTCGCGAAAGTCGGAACGAAAAGTGGTCGGAAACCTATTGCGACAAACATCAACACCCGCGTGACGATTAAAGCGCTACTAGGTGAGGGGGGGACAAATAATGAAAACAAAAAATTAATTAAGCGTTTATTTTCATTAGTTTTAAATTTATTTGTCACGAATTAAATTAGTAGATTACTTCAATCAAACTTTAGTCTTGGGTATGTGGTTGAGTGGCCAATTTTTTTCGTTTATTTTCAGAAACAGCGGGCACATGCAGGCAGTCTGGTCGGTCTGGTAACATGGGCCAACGGTTTTGCGCATTTTGAGATGCAAATGGCGTCGCTCGTTTTTGCGCAGTAGGTTTGTGCCTGTCGTCCGTAGATATTTGCTCGCATAACCGTTGTTTTGTAGTCGTGGTACTTGGCAGAAGGTAATATAGCCCATCGCAGCCATCGGGAACCGTTTCAGTGACTGTTTTGCCAGCGCACGGCCGGCGTGCTGTCGCCCTTCGGGACGATGAGTCCGCCACGCTACGCGAAGAAACGCTGCGCTGTCTACGGATGCAAGAGCAACACGTGTGCAAGGTTTGTGTGTGTGATGATGTGGATTGTGTGGCCCGTGACGGGGCGAAGAGGGAACGACAGTTCTGCTCTGCTGTACGCCTTGGAGGGGAAGACGACGAAAAGGAAGCGCGAGCGGGGCGTTCGGCTTGAGGAGTTGGAGCGCGGCACGGTTGGAACGGCAGCCGCTGGTCGGCGGTTCGGGTCGCGACATCGCTTAACCAGGCGTCCGGCAGCCATGTGGACCTGGTGAGCCTGATTCCCGCTCTGTGCCCGTTGCTGACACGGAGACCGGCAGCCTAGTCGGTTCCTGGCCTGAAGTCCTGGGGCCCGACTGGTGTCACGAGGTGGCCGCGGCTCATGTTGGCGACGGGCAGCTAACCTGCGCTGCAGTGGCCTGGTGATCTACAGGCCTGCAGTGCCATCATCACCACCACTACCACCTCGCCACGGTCAAGGCAGCGTGACTGTTGACTGCCCAAGGAGTACCGGTGACGACCGACCTCGCCGCAGCGGCAACAGTTCATAACGGCGAGTAGGACAGTTTGTGTGCGAGGCGCGTAGGACGTTTAGGATGTAAATAAGGAATGCTGTAGTGTGTTGTGTGTGAATCGTCAGAGTTATCGGTTGTGTTAAAGTCTGTGTTGTGTGTACAGAATCACCTGACATCCGGTTGAATTATTTCGGATCCTGGGCCCACATTACACCATCACAGTGTGAACGTTGAATTGTTATGCTACTTCTGATTTCTGTGTTATATATTTTGGGGTAATATCCTGTTCAACTGCAATATTTCGCCAATAAAATGCACCTTATTTATGAAATCTGTCTTTTTCGTCGTCCCGTTATCTTGCAGGCTTCCATTATATCCGTCATAGTGATAAGAAAAAGAACATGCAGCTATAAAAAAGTAAGCAGCGGCGCCCTGTCAAAAAATTTCATAATTTCGCGCCCATCGCGTTAAAACGTGACGTCATTTCCGCTTCCGGTCGTGACGTCATCTTTTTCTTTTTTTTTTTTAATTCTGTTTGTCCCCTCCTCACATAGATGGCGACTGTTGCAACAACTAGCCACCGGCTTGACACGTGGGCTTCTACGGAAGTTATGCTACCAGTTTACATATACCTTGGTATTGGCGCTACTTTTAAGTGCGAATGCACTTTATAAGCGACCCTGAATCCGCCGTCCCATAGCAACGGCGCGAGGAGCGGAGAGGAGCGTCTGTAGCAACGGCGCAGCAACGTCACGCCCCACGTGACTGCGCGCGCTCCGCCCTCCGCTCCGTGGCTACGCGCGCCCCGCGCATTGCCAGTGGTGATGAAGGCCGGCGGCGAGACGCCGAAAGAAAGCGTGCGAAGCGAGCCGAGCACCCCGAAGCCGATCTGGCTCGGGGACGCGCGATGCGTGAGCGAGCGCGGGCCCTCGAATTCGATCGGCCGGACGCGCGCTTCAAGCGAGACTTCCTGGACCGCAGCTTCGGATATAGCTGCGCGGTGTGCGATCGACTGTGGTTCGACAACAACCTGAGCCCCATCTCGGGCGTGCGCAACGCCGCCAACAAGTTGAACGCGTTGCGGGTTCTTTGGAACGAGTTCGGAAGACAGATCATCATCATCATCAGTAAATGTGCTTTGCACTTAAAAACGGCCAGACCTCCGTGGGTCGGCTGGCGCGTGCTCTCTCGCTGCCGTCTCCTTCGCTCGGCTCTGCAGTTTAGTCGCGCGCGCCCCCTCATAGTATCACCACGTGCTTCGCACTTCCTCATACTCCCCTTCGGGGAAATGCGGGTTTTTTGTTCAGACGTGCGCGGCGCCGGCACAGTGACAGCCGCCAATAACGGTCACGCTAGCAGTATACGTGGTACGTGGCGCCTGACATTGCACGCTGACGCGCCATTAATGAAATTGTCTACCACCTATCGTGCCCGTTTGCTGCGTAGTCAGAATGAGCAGATGGCGACGGAAGTGCGAAGAAAATAGCGAGCGATATTTGGCTGTTTCTGGCACGAAACTCTAAGTTTCCTGCGACATGCAGCGCAATGAATATTTGGCTCACATGTTCGAGGGAGCCTTGTGCACCGATAGATAACGTTTTCTGACTATGTTAAAGAAGTGTTTCATGAATATTGAAACGTACGGGTCGAAAAAAAAAAATGAACGTATCCCAGTAGGAAAGCTGTGTACTAAAGCACACGGGCAAGTAGTACGTGACCTTTCGCAGAGCCAGAGTGAGCGGGCGCAAAGGTGATGTTACACCTCGTCCCGGAGCCTGGACCACCGTTACGCAATAGTAAGGTGACTCATGGTACTCTAGTTAGCTCACTGAACGTGCAATGTGCGGTCAACATTGTCTATTGTTCTCGAGTTTGTCAGGAGATCCAGCGTACGTCGAAAATATCACCGAAGCTGCCCATTGTTCTCCTACTCGCGGAACAATTGAGTTTGTGTGCAGAAATGAGGACACTGTCGGCGACAAGTCATCACTTGTTCGAAGTAAATAGCTTTCGCTCCCTGATATGCTATTCTGAGCTACGCCCCTCAGAATATGTGCCGTTTAATTAATGCAGGCCAAGAAATGCACACAACGCTCGAATGTCGTTAGGTTTGCTGCGTGTGTAAACCCTAAATCAAGTCATGCGAAAAATGAGTCTTGCTAAGCTGAATCCTGATTAACTATGTAATAATATGTCTAACCTATGTGCGAAAACGCGCCCTATTCAGCAGGTAAAGCCAGCCACAAAAACTAAGATATAGTATGCAATTCAGCACTGTCGCTGTCCCTTTGTTTTCTCACTTTCGGCAAAGTATGGCCTTAGCACCTTCAAGCAGTATAATTGGCGGTCAGATCAAATGGGATTCAACCTGCAGCAACATAGTGAAACTTTACGAACCACGTTATGCTGCGCACTCCAGCAGCCAAGCACTCCATAGTGATTGAGTATTGACAACCACAGGTGCGGGTAATCTAAAGGTATACGTGTCAAGAAATTTGTAGCAGAAACTCTAGAGTTGAGTACTGTCAGTGCGGTAGAATTCACTTGGAGTTCCATTATTTATCCAACACATGGAAACATCAGTCGACACTTGCCGCCCGTAACAAACACTAGTCAACGGTCACCGACATTAACCCTTATTAATCAGCGCTAGCCAACATTTTCCATTACCCAAGACAGGATTCCGTATAGTGTGCATGGTATGGCTACTTGCTGCGGCAATTGTAATGGCCTATTTTCTCTCTGCACCGATTGTGCGGTACGGTTTCTTGCTGCGACAACTGCACTGTCCAGCTTTGTCCAGGAGTGCCGTACTGTTGTCCACTAATGCGCCACTGTCATACGAAAACCAAAGTAAGAACCTATATAATCTTGTGTACCGTAACCCGGTATTTGAATCGAATTGAATTGAAGTTTACTTGTCCTGAATTCTTACAGGATCGGGAGCAGAGGCTAAAGGCTATATAGCGTGACATGGGGCCTCTGCTCCTAAATACTGTTTGGCACGCAGGCCGCTGAGCATCTCAATCTGTCGCAGATGTTTTCAGAAATGAAACAATAACGCAACAAAAATTAGCATGGCTACTCGTTGTGGACGGACGAACGGCCGCACAGTTTCCTGAGAGAAATAGCATTACAACATGAAGATATATTTCGTCTAAAGTTCGCGCGCATACGTAACTCAATCGTTCGCGTTTTCTCCCCGAACGTCTGCGCTCAGCGCGCCTGCCGCTAACGATTAACCACGCCAACATCTGCTTCGTCTTCTCCAAGAAGACTTCTCTAGTTAGATTACGTAAGGCACCGATTATAAGAGAACCATCTCGAAGCATTCGCTAATAAAGAAAAAATTAACACGGACCCTTATGCGTTTACGTAAGATGACTCGAAGGCAAAAGTCGTCGTAGTTCTTTTTTTCTTCCTCAGTCGATTGCATTCATTCTTCTGCCCACCCCACCGAAATATTTCTGCACATAACGTGGTTTCGCACTGCCTCCTAGATCGGAGACATTCCAAGCTTTCTGCACCTCATTAATTTATTTATGAGTACCTTACAGCGCCCTCGTGGGGCATTGTGTAAGGGGGGCAATACAGCATGTACAAAAAAGAGATAAATATACATAGGTGAAATACTGATTATTACAGTTGTAACTGAACACACGAACATAGAAATTCAAAATATACTGAAACAGCAAAACGTAGTGTCTAAAGGCATTACACAAAAGATAATATAAAGTAACTATTTAAACACCAACAGTTTAACAAGATATGATAACTGCCGAAAGAGTTTTTCGCAAATAACTGAACACAGAGGATAAAATAAAAAACGCCAGGCCTGCGCTGAAACCGCAGCACAGTCACAGCGAAAGCTGGAAGAGCGGCGTTTCTAGAGCCCGTTGTAAGCTCTCTTGGGGCTACAATACAAGTAGACTAGAAAGGTATCCACTCCGCCATAAATCAGAATTTTTGTGAAGTTGGGAAGCACCTACTAACCATTATTCGTCATTCTGCGGAGAAGCGAGTCACCCGCAACACGTCTGTAAGGCATTGTGTGCACTTTGTTGACGTGACGACTGATGACGATGAAGAATTATGGCTCAGCCCTTTGTAATGGGTTGGAAGCTTTAAACGGCCCACCAGTTATGTAATTTGCATTGGGTGAGGCCCGGTCGCTATTTCCCTCTCCCGTCATGCTGTATAACATACGTTGACGTGGGAGAGAGAAGGGGGGGGGGGAAGAACTTTACTGAGACCCTGAGGAAATGGATCATGCGCTCATGGGCTTCCTTGGCAACCAATCCAAGTGCACTTGCGAGGAAACCACTACGCTATAAAGCAATGTAATTTTACTGAGACCCCGAGGAAATGGATCTGCGCTTATAGGCTTCCTTGGCAACCAATACAAGTGCACTTGCGAGGAACCCACTACTCTCTAAATCATTCTAAGTTTTGAGAAGTAGGGCAGCAGGCACTGTACCATTTTTCGTCATTTTATGGAGATCCGTGGTACCATGCTAAACGCATGTAAGGTTGTTGAATTTCCCGCGTTCAGCTTGCTGGACGAAGAAGACGAGCTTTGGGCCAGCGAGCGCGTGCGCTCGTTCTACCAGGAACGAAGGAGCCATCTTGACGTTCTGGGCTCATGCGGACGCTAATAAACGTCTGTTTGAGCTTGTAAGTCCGCGTCGGCTGGTTTTTGTGCCACATATTTTACATTTGGTGCCGAAACCCTTGACGGTAGCTCCCGGCTGTCGCCTCCCGGGTTTAACGGCACCAAATGTAAAATATGTGGCACAAAAACCAGCCGACGCGGACTTACAAGCTCAAACAGACGTTTATTAGCGTCCGCATGAGCCCAGAACGTAAAGATGGCTCCTTCCTCGCTGGTAGAACGAGCTCACGCGCCCGCTGGGCCAAAGCTCGTCTTCTTCTTCCAGCAGGCTGAACGCGGGAAATTCAACAAGGTATTATGCGCACTTTGTTGATGCTGTGCCTGATGACGACGAAGAATTATGGCAGAGCCCTTTGTAATGGGTTGGAAGCATTCAACAACCTACTCGTTGCGCAATTCGCATTGTGTGACGCCTGGTTACAGAGTTCGCGTTGTGCGACGCTTGGTGCTTATTTTACTCTTCTACCACGCTATATTGCATATGCTAATGTGGTTCCTTCCCGACATGAAGCCTGTATAGGACCTTTTTGCAAAGCAGTTTCAAGCACCGGCATGGCTCAGAGGTTGAATACTGGGCTCCCACGCAGAGGGCCCAGGTTCGAACCTCGTTCCATCCTGGAATTTTTCTCTTATTTCGTTTTTTTTTCTTATTTCGATCGATACTGGTTACGGACACCGGCGGCGGCGGCGGTGGACAACTACGGCGCCAAAAACGGCCGGTGAAATGATCTCATAACAGCTTTCGCTGTAAAACGGGGGAGGGGGGGGGGACATACCGGTAACAGTATTGCAACGCCATACATCAAATTTCGGTGCATAAATATTTTTTGAGGTTGTTTAAGAACGTTCCGTGATCTCGCTGTGATGCGAGATCATCTGGCAGGCCATTCCACAAACGAATCGCTCGTGGAAGAGCCGAAAGGTTGAAAGCATCAGTTTCACCGTACATGCGTGATAAGCTAAGCTTGTTATGTAATCGGCGTGAAGTTCGATGAGCTAGATTAAGGTGAACAGATGGCATCATGCTGGTGTGTATGAGTTTGTGGAATAGTGATAAAAGGGAAATGTCACGACTCGAGTGGCTCGAGTGCAAGGCCTTGTTTAATCTGTGTTATGCTAGATAACAGCCTTGAAGTGCTAGTTCCAGCCTTGAAGAAGACAAGTCCACTTGTCGAAACGTTGGCTCGAGCATCCACCACCTGTTTTACGGATTTTTTCATCGCAGCTTCCATCTTCCACTTCCTGCCGTTTTTTGGATTATGCTAGATGGGTAGCTTTAATTACGCGTAATAAATCGTCTGGCTCGGTTCTGGATAAAGTCTAACATGTTAATTAGGTATTGTTGATGCGGTGACCAAATGGAGGAGATCATGGATGCGCAGTGCTTCCACGATCCGCCCACCTTCGACCAAACGACGATGTCGTGTGCTGACGTCATCATGTGGCGTCACGCAACGACATCACGATGACTTCATAATTTGGATGATCTGTGACGTCATTCTGCGACGTCATCTTTCGGCCAAGGTCACGTGGATTTTTGGCGAGACTTTACGAGACCTTTGCCAGCCCTTGCGGTCTCGCGGACGAGAGCGCCAACTTAGTCACTTAAGGCTTTCGACTTAATGACAAGACAATCACAATCCTGGAAATACCTTACCTATCAAGCGTTGAGGAGAAATGTACGCACGAGCTTGTTATTATCAAGTGTGTGCGAATATTCTGAGATTTAAAGCAACGAATTGGTTAACGTAGTATTGAATTTCGATGCGATATTTGAATCCACTCAGGACACTCAACGGCAAAATGGTGTTAAAAGGATGTCTGGTTTGTCCTTTTGGAGACTATTGGGGCTGCCACAACCATTAATCCCTTTAAGGACTAACGACACAGGGTCTGACAGTTAGTCCCCACAGATCACCTAAATGGACTAACATTTAGTCCTCACATTTACACTTTACCGGGCAACTGTTAATCCCCAGAGTTGCACCTCGCCGGACAAATGGTCGGTCCACTCAAATACACCATTCGGATGAACATTTTATCCCCACTTCGAATAATCCGTTAATCTCCAGAGATTATTTTCTACAGTTACTCTCCGCAAGGCTTAATTTATTTCTCGCGTGTTTTTTTTTCCGCGGGGAACAACAAATTGCGCTGAAAAGAACACGCCAAAAAATATTTAGTAATGCATGTTTCACTGCTTTCGCAGTCAATGCGACAACGAAAGACATAACACAATGAAATGTTCTATTTTTCTATATACATATCAAGTTTATGCTTTCTTTCAGTGAATTCACTATCAAATGTCAAATACAGGTTCCACCCGCGTTGTCATATCTTTGTGAAGCTGCTCCAACGGAAGCGATAGATGACTGGCATTGCACGCGCCAGCGCACACAAGTCTGCACGTTGTGGGCAACGGCTGCGTCCTGCAAAGCACAAAAATATTGCAAATAGTTAGTCACTCGCGACAGAGAGGATTAAGACGTGCGCACATGGCAAATACGTGCAAGGGGAAATAAAAACACACATATAAGAGTGGCCAGGGCCAGAGTTCTCCTCCACACTTACGGAGACGAAATGGGGGCGTGGTTCGTTGACGCCGCTGAATACGCAGAACGCTCACGATTCGCGGTCGCGGTCGTCGATTGGAAAGGCCAAACGAGAATATCGGCAAGTATACCGTGCGAGCACGCACAAGAAGCGGAGGAAGTGGCGGTGGCGCTCGCACTCACGGATACGACGTGCACGACGGTCATCTGCGACTCGAGACAAGCAATCAGAAACTTCGCCAAAGGATGGATCTCGCGACGAGCGGCCCGAATCCTACGCAATAGCCAAGTCCATCGAGCGGTAGATTGTCAAACCAGGCTCATCTGGTTTCCGGCTCACATGGGAGAGGTATCAGAGACTCAACGCAACCTAAACGAGACGGCACACGCCAAGGCGCGCGAGCTCACAAACCGCACCGGCGACCGTCGTCTATGGGGCAACACCAAAGACCGCTTGACCAGCTATAATGAAATTACCAAGGCCTTCTGCCTGGCCCGCCGAACCTTTCCTCCGCCCAGCGACAAGCTGAACAGGACGCAGGCGGCGGCCCTCAGACAACTGCAGACGTACACGTACCCCAACCCCGCACAGTGTAACAGGCTCTACCCGAGTACATACCCGACAAATATATGCAAGGTCTGCCACACTGAGGTCGCCACATTAAATCACATGCTCTGGGACTGTGACAAAAATCCGGAAGGTGCTAACTCCGGAACCCCTTCCGCCGCGGTGGGCCGCTGCCTTGCGCAGCCCCAGCCTCGGCGACCAACTTTGGGCTGTCCAGCAGGCCCGCGAGGCGGCGGGTGAGGCAAGGCCTCGACGTCCCCTCGTGGGAGACCTAAAGCCCAGTCGGCGAAAGCTCTGCCGGACCATCAATAAAGTTGTTACCAACCAATTTAAAATATGACATCAAATAATTGCACCATGACATAATCAAAGACGCATTTCAATCGACACAGCGCCAAAGCTCAAGTGCGGCGGGCCGCAGCCATCACGCCGAGGCAGGGGCGTAGCCAAGGGGGGGGGGTGTTGGGGGGGTTCAACCACCCCCCCCCCCGAATTTTTCAGTTTTGCTTGCATATATATACACGTACACATACAAACGCACGCACGAACATACATAAAGTATGGTTGAAGCCCCCCCGAAAAAAATTTCTGGCTACGCCCCTGTCTGCCCAATATCGCGAGCTCGCAGCTCATCCCCACGGCGAGCCCTCGGTGAGCGAGCGCCCGGGCGGCCGACAGCAATGGCAGCTATAGGCGGTCATAAAGCACAGGTGAGCTGACGCATAAGCTCACCCTCGCGGTACATTCCGCGCGCGATATCCAACACGATCAAACCGTTGGCGGCAATCGGTACGCGCTTCGAGTACGCAACCGGTAAGGCAGAATAAAGAGTGATCCCTTACTTTTGAAAGGATCCAGCGCCGATTTCTTCCCAGAGACAGATTTAAATCATAGATACGGTAGGCCTACTGCCTTCTCGGTCGCCACTCCCAGCCGGTAGCGACGCAGTGCCGTGACTACGCCGGAGAAATACAGCGCGACGTGTCGACACCAGCTTCAGCCTTCATGGGTGCGACGAAACGTAAAAGCGTCACTACATGCTCATCCACGCATACGTGTACATCCAAGGCGCCGCGGCATAGTTCCTACATGGTCGAACTATAATTGTCGAGGGCGACACAACCGCCCACACGCCACCACGAACACAAGTGGGAAGACTGACCCAAGAGCGAGGAGGACGGTTAGTTCCCTGGACAACGGTTTGCCTACGGAACGTATCTCTGCACACGGCCTGCATCTCCCGTGCCGTTCCTCCTTTTGCAGACTAAGGGGTTTGCACACGGCACGCGTCCCTCCGTGGTTGCTCCTTCAACAGGCTATACGTTCGTCGCACGCGCCTATTGGGCTCCGTTACTCCTCGTTCGGGTAATATTGCCTTAGAGCGTAGTGTTGCCTGAAATGTTTTTGGTGTGGGGGAGGGGAGGTTCAATCATACTACATTTATGTGCATACCTGCGTTTGTACAAATTGGGGGGCGGGGCGGTTAAAACCCTGAACCTCGTCCAGTGAATTCAGTGGTCACTGTTCAATATTCGAATAAGTGTCGAATGCTTTGAGCCTAGCAATAGTGTACAATCGGTCATGAAATTCAAGCACTATTGCGTTGTTCCATCCCATTCAGAGTGCTATAACAATCGCTGCTTGTTACGTCGCTCGGACGGCATGCTACTCACTCAAAGAAAACTGCTGGTCAGAAGCGTTGTTTGGCAGAAAGCTTTGTTAGGTGATGTTTATAAATGCAGAAACTGTGTCCCCTCAATGAATGAAGTATTAGAAATACTTCACTGCAAGAAACTTTGTGCCATAGCGAGACATCATTTATCGTGACCGGTGGAGACGTAAAGACGCTTACTGCTCGCTCTTCCGTCGTAGCCGACTGCTCGTGTTTCAGACTTCGTTGCGGATGTTTGAGTATGCGTGAATATCAATTAGCTAATAAGGGTTCTTTTCTAAGTTTTATATATTAGAATTACGAACGTGTTCTCAACGCAGTCATTTAGTAAAGCAACTGCGTAGTTTAGAGCTCTGTGATGCTCCCTTTAAGGTTGCAAAGGGGCCCTGCCACGCTGTCTGAACATGGCCAGAAAATGCTGCCGATTGCTAGTTGAGGCTGCTGCCGACACGTGAGCCAAAAATTATAGCGCAGCACGCGGCAGGGAATTTAGAATTAAATTTCAGTCAGCTCTTCTCTGTTGACATATACCCAAAACCAACTGCGTCATATACCTAAAACAACATGGACATGACCATTGACTGATTTGAGCATCGCGAGCTGCATAGTGCTGCGGTGCTCAAATCAGTCAACGTGCCCGTGCAGCGCTCTACACCAACGCGTTCGTGACCACACTGAAGTGAGCCGCGCGTTCAAATAAAACAAGAAAGTGCTCGAGGTCACGACGCACGCGCACGTGCGGACTTGCCCGCTTGTCATCCCCAGCGTGTAGCTTTCAGTGCGCTAGCTGGGACGAAAGGAGAGAGAAAGCGCTAAGAGCCTGCGACAAACCCCTGTAACTACGCTTGTACCTACTTGACGAATTCAGCAAATTTTGGCGGCAGTCGATTCGTTTTCTCACTGGCTTTACGCTACAGTCCCAAAGGATGTGAGCCGCGGTAGCTCTCTCCTTCACGCACGTCTACACACGTCACTGGCGTACGTGTGCCTCGTGAGGCAATAAGCTCCGGTAGTGTGGTCGTTCGATGATTACTTGGAAAATATATGCAGGGCCCCTTTAATAAAACGTGTTTACAGTGGGCACTGATAGAAACCTTGCAATGTTGTCAGCACCATGACGTGAAAACCATATGATAGATTCTTTTTAGATCCGACATTTAAGAATTAATAATCGATTTGTTTTCGATACTAATCGCATATGGCTGGGTCCCCAAAAATTTCGCCGACGATTAAGACACACCCTAATGCGAAATTTCAGCGCATCTGTTCAAGTGCTTTCATTTCGCGATATACTGGCTGGCGCATGAAATCTGTCTCATGCGGCGCATTGCGATCGGAGCGAGGTGCGGCGCGACTGCCTCGCTAATCTCGAGGTCGCGAGGGTGGGTACTGTTCACAGCAGCCGCCACCGACATACCTTCCTACCGACGCGGGCTACTGGCGCCTTCACATACTCTTGTGCGGCCTTCTGCTTTCCTCCTCATCCTTTCGCCACACTCTACTCTCCTCCTCGCGCCTTTACGCTCTCGCCGTTCTTACAGCGTAGCTGTATACTTATTTATTTTTATTGTCAAACTCTGTCAATCCCTCAAAGAGATCATTGCAGGGGTACATCGGAGTATATTGATCCATAAAGTACATATAAAAAGTAATGCGAACAGAATATATACGCTCAGTATGAAAAGACAAAAAATTACATATGTAGACAAAAATGTGCAATACTTACACACAGCTAATACTGTCTACAAGCAGACTACAGCGACAGCAAGAAAAAAAAAAGACAATCAACAGAGCGTTACACGACCGCATCAAACAGCTTCTTCCACGAGTTCTGTGAACAGCTCTATCGTAGGCTGAGCAACAATGAATTCACCTAAGGAATCCCACTCTCTAAATGCTTGTGGAAAAATATGAGGAGCGAAATACATTGTTAGCAGAATAAAATTCCTCTAAGGTGAACCTATGTTTGTGTCGCGTTTCTCAGAAGAGTTATATGTGACAAATGACGTGGGACTTAGCTTGAAGCTATCGTGTAGCAGCAAATACAAGAACTTTAATCTGCGCACTTTGGCTCGGCTAGACAAAGTAGTGAGGCCAGCGAGACGAAGTTCAGTCGGGCAATCGTTACGCCTGTAACGATTGAAAATAAAACGCACAACTTTCCTTTGTATCCTTTCAAGTATAAGAATGTTGTTTTTTGTTTGCGGAAACCAGTGCTGGGCAGTATCGAAGATACATGTATCTTAGATACTATCTTAGATACTCTATGGGTATGTTGTATCTGTATCGCGATACGTCTCGAAAGATGAGTATCTGTATCTGTATTTCCGATACATTCGATAATGTATCGTGTATCTTAAGATACAAGATACTTCTATCGCAACACAAACGTGCGAAACAATAATCGCTGGCCAAGCTCCGCTTCTCAAGCTGGTACTGGTGCCACTAAGCCATCTGAAAAAGTCTAAGGGCAGTGGCGTTATTTTATTTTTACGCCAGAGTCATCCAGTGAGGGTAGAAAATGAGAAAGACAAGCACGCGGACGTCTACGCCCAGCCCACGTACCTCATGTTTTCTCGATTTCTTTTCTTTTTAGTTGCGCCAATGCAGCGACACTTGCTCTTAGCCACTGTCCTGCGCCGCGTACTGCGTGCGGCGTCTATCGCCCAAATTCCGATGTTGCAACAGTGTAGTTATGGAAGATTCTCTTGCGTCTTGCTCCGTAACGAAGTGTGATGCGTGCAAGAATGGGGTTGCTTTGCGTCCCGTGGATTTTACATATCAGCGATTTGAAGGATCTCGTGGATGTAAGTTTGACTTGCGTGCAATCAATTAACTTATATGCAAATAAGATTCTAACAACTTTAGCACCACCGGTACTGATGCTAGATCTAATACAGCAAGCGTTTACCTAACAGAAAAAATCTTAGCGTGCCGTATTTTTCACTTCCATCTATATTTATTCAAAAAATTTATGAAATCATAATTTGTTTACTGGCACAAGCGCTTTCTTAGCTGTCATTTTGGATCACATAGATTACCTAGGTCTCTGCACTGTTTTTTCTGGTCTGGTCACTGCAATATGTATTTTGTAACGCGCTCCCAAGATAAGATTTCTGCTTTGTTCTTCTGTCTGCTTTATTTCTACTACTGTTTACACATTTACAGGTTGCCAAGGCGATTTTGAAAACAAATGTATTATTATGTGGGCGTGCCTTGAGTATACAGTACAAAATATTCTGCTTACCGCTTAAGAAAATAGCGAAATTTAGTTTGCATTACAATAATGGAAATATTTAGGAGCCATCTTAAATTTGTTAGGAAGGGGATTCGAGAAACGTTGTTTTACTGAATGCTCCGATTTATTCATGAGCGTCCCAACGAGCCGTTTCAGGCAATTTTCCGTAGGCACTGAATTTTCTATTCTCTTAACAGGTAAGTTCACAATACTTCATGCTCATAGCTATTAAGGGCGTCGTATGTATTGTGTTTCTGTACTCATTCAATGTGAATGTTTGATACACAACCACCTCTCTTTTTTACTTATATTTGTTTTTTTTCTGTTTTAGGCAGTCCTAAACATTTTTCCTATCACTAATCGCCACGTAATAAGAGATAGAATAAGATTAAAAGAAGGGCGAGGAGGTTAACCAGGGCTGAGCCCGGTAGGCTACCCTGCACTGGGGAACGGGGGAGGGGGAAGGAAAGTTAGAGAGGAGGAAATGGGAGCTATAAGCGGCAATAGTGCGAATAGCGGCAGTGTCCTGCGACGCTTTGTGCAATTCTATACAACACGTCTGAGACATTTCTATGTTGCACATGTTCTCTCGTTGAAGAAATATTGCTGAAAGATTGCAGGTTAGTGAGCATGTATCAACAAAGAATCCCTTACGCCAGCAGCTAAGTAGAATCATGGAAATTCATTGCAGTTTTACGTCATCTACGTATACACCAGGGGTCTCACACTCAGCTTATAGCCGGCGGGCCGCAGTCGCGAAATTTAGCTCCAAGGGCCGGGACAGTGAAGATGGTGGGGTCGGAGAGAGTTCGAACAAAATGACATTGCCATTTGAAAAGATCCGGTATCTCATATATAGGTCATTTCTGAAGGGGATTTGGAGTCAGGATTCGAGAAACATCGATACCGATGTACACAACGAGTGAAATCTGGACGCAGATTGAAATGTAGATTTTTTGTTCCAAGGTTATGTTTCAGCACATGGTGACCACATGTTCCTCACGAAAGAAATGCTTGAGACCAGTCATGTCTGTGTAGCTCACGAACATACTTAATTAGAAAATAAAAACAAATGGGACGGAGACGGTCATGTGTGCCGTCCGGGCCGCTAGCGAACGGTCTCAAACCCCGTATACACCATGCGTTCCCCCCTCCTCCCCCGCTCAAAAAAAAAAAAAAAAAAAGCCGTTACCAGCGTTGTTGCTGCTGTACGCCTGTTCGGATATACGGTATTGTACAAACTTTCTTTTACGGACAAGGTAAAAGTCCACACCGGTATTTGCGCCGTCGTGCGAAGGCTTCCTATTGACGTTATGTGATTATATGGCAACCCGCTACTGGTCGGCAAGCTGAGCAGCGACTCCCATCAAATGCAGAAATGACAAGCAAGAACCGCTGTCAGCGAAGTGTATAAAGAGTTGTCCTATGAAGAAGCTAAAACAAGCCCCAATAAGTTGTTTTGGAAGGAAACTAATTCACTTTGAGCAAGAAGGGCAGAACTTTTGAGATAAGAAGACATTTCATTCAAGTGAAACAAAATAGGTCACAGTTAAGAAAGTTTCCAGCAGACATTTTCGTGCATAGGCGTTTGCTGCTACATTATATGGATCTATAATGACAAATTTGAGAATGTATCGAAGTATCTTAAGGTACAATTGCCAAGTATCGTATCGGATACAATTATTGCGGCAGTATTTTGTATCTGTATCTCCAATACTTTTTGCCTGAGTATCTTGTATCGTATCGCGATACAATTTCAAAGTATCTTTGCCCAGCCCTGGCGGAAACCATGCAACGCTGGCATATTCCAATATTGGTCGGTAAAGCTTGTCTAAACAATATATCGTGTTTCAAAGGTAGAACCGGTAAGCGATCGTTTAAGGAAGAATAATTTATTCGGTGCTTCTTTAGAAATTTGTTGCACATGCGCGTTCCAGCTAAGGTCGCTGCTTATCACGACACCTAAGTATTTATACTGTGAAATGCTCCGTAGCAGGATACCGTTGATACTGTAAGAAAAGGAACAGAGTCATTGTTTGTTATGTTTATAAAAATCGTTTTTTTTTCTTCGTTTAACACCAATTGCCAGTTTGAGCACCACTGAGCCACTTCGTACAGATAATTATTAAATTTTATTTGGTCATCTTGCCTTTTAATTGTGTGGCGCAGTACGCAGTCATCTGCAAGTAGTCTAATGTTTACGTCGACGTTATTAGTTATATCGTTTATGTACAGCCGCCCAAATCTTCAACTATCGTGCGCGAGCGCCGACGTTTTTGTGCGTCAGCGCCGTATACAACGGAGCCAAGTTGCAAACAGGGCGAGAGTAAGCGCAAAAAAAAAAAGCATTTGCGTCGCCAGATCACGGCCGGACTGGAAAGACGCGCATGGCCAGATAACAAATGAACGATCCGCATTTGTCAGCTTATCTCATGCGCGCGGGCGTGTGACGTCTGCGGATTTCATTTTCTCGGTCGCTTGCTGATCTTTGGAATATAAGATACGAGCAAGACGCGCTGCCTGTTCGTCTGAATTGAGTTAATGCAGGGTGACGTTCCCCCGAAGGAACAGCCAAGGAGACGATGGGCCCAGCTGAGCGCGCTTCGTGGGCATGCGTTTACTCTCACCCTGTTTGCAACTTGGCTCCGTCGTACGGCGCTGACGCAGAAAAAAAGTCGGCGCTCGCGAACGATAAATATTTGGGCGGCTGTACAATAAGAAGAACAACGGGACCATTACAGAACCGCGTGGTACACCAGACAAAACGGTAACGGTATCAGACACATAGTCATTATACTACACGTACTGGTAACGGTCTAAAAGATAATCTTGAATCCAGCGCGTGAGCGGGCCTTGTCCTGTGAGACATTTTAATTTATAGTTAAGTTTAAGGTAGGAAACGCGATCGAAAGCCTTGGCAAAGTCCATTAAGACTACATCAATTTGTAGTTGGCTGTTAATGTCTTTGGCAAAGTCATGAAGTGTTTCTGCTAATTGGGTGACAGTCGATAGACCACAACGATACCCATGCTGATTGGAGTGTAATATGTTGTTAGATTCGACAAATTCAGTCAGGTATTTAAGGATGGTCTGTTCTAGTATTTTGCAAGATGTACATGCTAGTCAGATGGGCTTGTAGTTAGCAGGGGAAAAGGTGTCCCCTGATTTATGCACAGGCAATATGTTATCACTTTTCCAGCCATCTGGAAGACGTCCCAAGCGAAGTGATTGTGAATATATAAGCTGAAGGAATTTGCTTACGGGTTCAGAGTACCGCTTTGAGAAGGCATTTGGAATGCCATCTGGACCAGTGCTTTCATTTTCATCTATGCCCCTGCGATATGAAGGGAGTGCGTAAAGATTTACCTCCATTATTGGATCTTGATGGGCAGCGTTGAAGAAAGCCGTTATCAGCAGCGCAAACGAACTGAAAGTAGCTGTCAAAAAGATCGGCTGTCTCTTTTCTACCTGAGGTAGGAGTATGCGCTTTGTTAGTACGCTTTAGATTTATGTATCGCCAGAACTTATGAGGAGCTGTTTTAATAAATCTGTACACAGGGTGACTGAGGAAGCGTTTTTTCTCCATGCTCACTTTAATCTTAAGGGGGTCGTGAAACGTTTTCCGAAAATTTTCAACTACATGTGTGTGCGGAATCCTGGCCGTCCATTTAGTAATATACCTCGACTCGTTTCACCGTACCGGTTCATTTATTAACTATAAAATCACAATTACGATTTCCCAGCTCACGTTCCCCTCAACTGTATAGCTGACGTCACTTTAAGTCAGCCAATGAAAAGTCTCTGTCGTCGAAAAACATGGCGACGCAGCGATGTTTGCTGAGCCATAGTTGGCCGAGGTTCGTAGCATCATACCGTTTCGATTGTGACACCGGCAGCTTGTGAAAGCGAACGTTGTTTCTACTTCGACATCTTGTACGGCACTGTCTGACGACGCACACGGTTGGCATAGCGAGGACGAAGCCACCAAAAACACGCCGTAAAACGCAACCTAACGCAACCAGAAAGAAAAAAAACTGGGACGCTGCACCCTGCGAGCGAAGGCAAGAGAATACACACATGACGGAGCCCGGATGTACTTGAAAGCGGAAGCAAGCAGATTAAGTGCTGTATATGCACAGTATACAACTCAGAGCGTAAAAGTTGCTGTGTTATTTGTTTCTTTTCTAGGTTTCCATAAATCTATTATTTTAGAGCAAAAGAAAGCTTACGCTGTATTTAGAACTTCCCTTAGCATGACGTCACACGTTAGTGTCTATGGCTGCCAGTAGTACCGTATAGTCGTTGAGGAGCGCAAGAAAACTGCGATTTCAAACGAGCCTCATTAATTATAGACTGAATAGAGCTCCGAAATATTTCAGAATCGCCATGTCTAATCCTTGTTGAAGCAGGGACAGTTACAACCGGGCAGCTTCAGTTTCTTTTCACGACCCTTTAAGGGACCTTGACAGTGCTGAGATTTGCGACACAACACTACTGTGTGGGTGAACTTTCTTGGCTCTTCTGAGCCCCTTTATTTTACGCTGCGTATGAATTATTTCACGCGTGATCCATGGATTGTTTTCTGACTTTTTTTTAGTGTTAGCAATATTTCTAAATGTTGTCCATATGATATTTACCGCCGAGTGTTCGTCTGAGAAGAGGTCCAAGAAGTTAGGAAATTCATGAGCAAGGTATGCCTTAAATGCAAAGCACCCGTTTTGTTGTGGCTTCTGTATGAATTGGACTTAAATATTGCAAAGATCATGAAACCATTTTGTGATCGGACAAGCGTTTCAATGCCTCTACGTTGAAGGGACATTTTGAAAAGTGATCACTTATAAAAACGAGATCTAGAACAGCGATGAAAGAGCCTTGATTACGAGTTGGAACTGTAACGACTTGTGCGACGTTAAATGTGAGCATGATATCCTTAAGCATCTCAACAGTCTTCGTCGCCGGATTCAGCGAGTCCCATTTCACTTCAGGTAGATTAAAGTTACCGGCTATAATAATTTTTCTGCCGCAAGGTAAGTGTGTAAGAAGCTAATCATAAAGTGCTTCTAGAAATGATACTTCAGCATCAGGTTGTCTGTAGACGGCGCTAATGTAGGTTATTTCATTTTTAAGGTAGAATTTACACCATACTGCTTCATATCAGAAGCTATGGGCATAATTGTGTAGGGAATTCCGTGCCTAATTAATAGGGCTACTCCTCCACCTCTTGATATTCTGTCCTTGGGCACAATCGCATACCCTGGCTGTACTATCTCGCAGTCTAAAATACCGGAGTGCAGCCACGTTTCACTGAGCGCTACAATATCCGGCTGATAGCAGAGTAGTACAGCTTCGAGTTCGAGTGTTTTATTGATAATATTGCGAAAACTCACATTCAAAATTGTTGACGCGGACGGTTTCGAGTAGGGTGCATTTTTGCACTCTTGGCTCTTCGTTTTTTTTTTCAGCCTCACCGATGTAATTTCGGTCATTGCCCCAGATGAAGAAGCGGCCGTTTATGCGAACTTTATCGTAAGTTAATGTAACCCTCTCCTGGCGGTCACGACTTTCTTTTGTTTTTTGCCCTAGCTTTCTTCGGACATCACGAATAGGTTGGGAAAAGTATTCGCTTATCGAGTAGCCTATGTCGTTCAGGTTTGAACACTGTTTTAAGATGCTAATTAATTTTGTCACGGTAGTTCAATAACTTTAAGATTACTGTTCTCGCTTTGTGTTCATTACCTGGTACCCGAGCGCCGAGTCTATGACTTCTCTCTATTCCTGTGGTAGTAAATTCTAGTATATCCCGGAATATACCCTTCACAACCACATCGAGCAAATATTCAGATGTTTGATTTTTCGGCCAGTATACGATTTGTTTTTCAAGCCCACCAATTTTCTCGAGCTTTTTATCTATTGTATTCAACTTTTCGTTGATTTCAGTTTTCCCTTTCTTAATTTCCTGAATGTCTTCAGCTATCAGCTTTAGCTGCTCTGCTATTGTAGGACCCAAATTTGTTTCGATGTCGCCACCGAGAAGCAGTAAATATTTCAGAGAAACTGAAACATCGTGTAACATTTCACACAACAGCATTATGGAACGGGGGAAGAGCGCCCACGGCGCTCAGCAGCATCTGTGTGTTGTCTTGTAGTGCAGCACCTTGACTCCCTTGTCGGGGCGTGTAGCAGAAGCCTGTAGACTTCTTATGGAACGGGGGAAGAGCGCCCACGGCGCTCAGCAGCATCTGTGTGTTGTCTTGTAGTGCAGCACGTTGACTCCCTTGTCGCGGCGTGTAGCAGAAGCCTGTAGACTTCTACTCGTACTTGCTTAACCATGACACGCAATTAAGGTAAATATCTGCAAACCGATGGTCGCGTCCTTTACCAAAACAAGAAAAAACGGAGCTATCGCTCAAAAAACGTGGTTTGTCCGCGCTAGACCACGGCAAGTTTTTGATGTAAGACGGCTTATATTGCCACTGGGAAAACGTCTTCCCAGCAATGCAGTTTGTTTAGAAGCGAAGCCGACCTTAAGGGGGTCTGCGTAAGCTTGGCCTGTGTATTGTTTGACACCTTGACTGCACACAAGAGACGAGGACAGAGGGAGGCACGACGACACGGGTCAACGTACCTCGCTCTGTCCTCGTCTTTCGTGTGCGGTCAAGATGTCAAACAGTAAACATCAACTAGGCCATACTCAAGCTGTTCTGTCGGCCTTTGTAAGGTGGCTTTCCCAGATTGCGTGTTGCAGTGAAGCTTACTCATAACCTCGATGGCGGTGTCGTCGTCGATGTGCCGCAGTAGACTCTACACAGTGGTCGGAACGCTGATGGCCATATTCGCAACCTGGCCTTTCATGCCGAACTCTCTTCCGCCGTGTCACGTCTGTGCCATGTGCTGAACAGCTTCGCTAGTCAACAACCTTCACAGAGTGGAATGGCTCAAAATTTCTTTGTCATGCCAGCGCCGCAAAGACGAAGTGAAGGCGCGCCTAGAGCGCTCACGTGTTTATTTTTTCTTTGTTACTTACCCAAACTTCTCGGAGAAAAGGGACGCGCAGCTCGCGCTAACGCAATATTTTTCGCACCTCAGAATGCGACTTCTATTGGTTTCACGATCTAACAGAGTCGGCACCTAGCGGCGAGCGGAGGAAACCCCGTAGTGTGGGTGGCGCCCTGCGTCGTCTGCCAGCCACAACGTGTTCACATGTGTGCGAACATCATGTACGTCCTCAGAGGGCAGCTCATTCCGCTGTATTAGCATAGTCAAATGCTTGTACGTAAGGCCCACGCGATGTACACTAGTAATTTGCTTTCTGAGGCTCATATGCGCTCCGATGTTATAAGCAGGGTGTCGGAACGAAATGTTTTTCGTTTTGGTTTTTGTTTCGTTCCACCGCAAAAAGTTCCGTTCCGTTTCTGTTCCGGAACGAAAATAAAATGTTCCGTAACGGTTCGTAACGTTTTGTTTTGTATGCGAAAATTTGAAGTAAGGTAATCATAAAAAGTATTGGATTTGTGATATAGTTACTTGCCCTCCTTTTAAGAAAGTGGGACTGGGATAAAACACGTTCTTTCCACGTTCTTCAGAGGAGCGGAAGTAACTGTACCGCAAATTTCTACCAACTAGCACAAACCAGTATACCTTTCAAAGCCATAGTACTTATTTTCTCAAAAGTCCATTACGATTTTTTTAGCGGGCTCAATGCTTTGTGTCAAGAGAGTGAGCACGATCTCAGAAGCAGCACGTCATTGAGTGTACTCTCTGATGTGCGAGAGCGCTGTTTCGATAAAAAATCGCCAGGCCTCCGCGAAACAAGCAGCACAGTCACAGCGAAGGAAGAGCGGCCTTTCCAGATCCCGTTGTAGACTCTCTTGGGGCAACTAATACAAGTGCACATGCAATGTACCCACTAGACCATGAATCATCCTAATTTTTCTGAAGTAGCGAAGCACCCAATATGCCCTTTTTCGTCATTCTTCGGAGCATTGTGGTACTCGCTACACAACTTTAGGGCATTATGTGCACATTGTGCTGTGGCTGATGACGATGAAGAATTATGGCTGAGCCCTTTGTAACGGGTTGGAATCATTCAACGACCGACGCGTTGCGCAATTCGCATTGTGTGATGCCAGGTTGTTATTTTACTCGTCTGCCACGCTAAATTACATACGTTAACAGGATTCCTTGCCCGACGTTGCGCCTGTATAGAGTATTTTTGCTTGGGAGTTACAAGCACCAACGTGGCACTGTGGTGGAATACTCGAGTGCCACGCAGAGGGCGCGGGTTCAAATCCCATCCGATCCTGGAAATTTGTTCCTCATTTCATTTTTGTTCTTATTTCACGCGATAGTGGTTACGCACACCGGCGGCGGCGGACAACTATGGCGCCAAAATCGGCTGCTGTCATCTCATAACAGCTTTCGCTGTAACAAACTTCAGCGCCAACAATGCTCTCTCTACGCTCGCCTGCGTGACAGGCGCGCAAAAGTCCACTTGCGTTAATATAAACATCTATGGTTGCCACTGTTATAGTTTTTCGCAAAATTCCAACATATGTTTACTTTGGAATTCCTGCGTTAGGTACGGGCTTATACTGTGCCCTGAGATATGCATAAATGCTCGCGTTGCATGACGTCAGTAGTTCCCGATTGCCAAGTTTTCTCGTGAACCGAAAAACGATTGAAAAAATTTCGGTTTCACTCCGGAACGAAATAATGCATAAAGTTTCGGTTACGTTTTCGTTCCTGTCAAAAATATCGTTTTTTTTTTTTCGTTTTTCGTTTTCGGTTTTCGTTCCGTTCCGACACACTGGTTACAAGTGCACCCACGTGTCGATAGCGCTAGGCATGATCATCGTACCGTCCATTCGCAAAATTATTTCAATGTGGGTGCCGCTTTGCCGTTGAAGCGCATCACACAGTGCACTTGGCGTCGTTATAAACAAAATAAGTATTAAATGTCAAGGTGTGAATGCCGAATTTTAGCAACACAATTTCGTAAAGTTTTGCTGGTTTCGATATCATTGTGGTATCGCAAAACATGAAGTAGCGTCTGCAAAGGCCGTCTAGCGGTAAACAAAATAAAACAAAAAATTAGCAGATCCCACGTACCGTGGAAATCGATGTTATGCGAAGCATACCCGGGATGGTGACTGTGGCGTAATTTTTAACATTGAGCGAAACGTTACGGAATGACGCTAGAGAAATATGGAAGTGGTATACGCAAACTCATATGTTGAAGAGTCGCATGTGTATTATATAACCACTTAAGAGTTGCGTAACGATGGCTACAGCAACATGGTTGTTACCAAAACAGACGCGGTAAGCTGATATGTAATGCTTATATTCTTCATTAACGGATAGCGCGAATGCGAACAGGACAATGAAGGAACACAGATGCACAGGACAGGAGTTACTCGCAACTGAGCTTCATTCACGAAAGTTTCCCTAGACATATACACAGCCGAGTGGCACGTGCAGGGGCACTGCACGTACGTTACAGTCACAGTTACAGTTGTTATGCTTATACTTGTCCGTTATGACGGAGAACGCACGCACGTTTCGCGAACCCGTGTGTATGTGTAGGAAGCGTTATTGACAGTTCTTGAACAAGGTTATCATCACCGTGACCAGTGAGCACGAAAAGCTGGACCGGACTTGTTAATCGGATCCGTTCGTTATCGCGGCTATGAGTAGTATAAATGTAGTGAAGTGCGAGGTTAGTGCAGCTGGTGAAAATCCTGGATGCCTCTTACGATGAAATGATCTATGATGCCTCCTGTCGTGGACGTGGCAGCGGGTTCTTTTGACACCCTCTCCACATCCTATCCGTCTTTCACTCAGTGTAAGGACCAAGCGTTGTTGGGTCTTGATAAATCAATCTTGAAGTCACCGGTAATAGTGAGAGGCCTGGTTCTCTCAGCAGATTTATTGTAGGAAGCAGTGACGCCGGCTTTTGCGTAATCAACGTGGTCCACGTTGCGGACCACGTGGACGAGTGCACGGTAGCTGAGCGTCTTTCAGGGGTTTTCTGTCTTCAGTTTCCTCACTTTCCTTGCATCCACCACGGTGGTGTAGCGGTTAAGGTGCTCGGCTGCTGACCCGAAGGCCGAGGGTTCGATCCCGGCCGCGGCAGTCGCATTTCGTTGGAGGCAAAATGCTAGATGCCCGTGTTCTGTGCGATCTCGGTGCACGTTAAAAAATACCCGATGGTCAAAATTTCCGGAGCCCTTCGCTACGGCGTCTCTCATATCATATCGTGGTTCTCGGACACAAAACCCCAACAATTATTATTATTATTATCACTTTGCTTGCGTACCAATGTGTGTGTTCGCGGTTACTGTGCTGTTTGAGACTCTGTATCACCTGTGGCACATACCCGCATAACATTAACTCTGGTTTACGGGTATGTGCCACACGTGGCTGAGAGAAAGGGTTTCATGACTTACGCGACAGGTATTTTGCGTTATTCATGTCATGACCAGGGAATAGTGTTCAGCGTATACACTGATCTCCTGCTATGCCAATTTTGGTGTATTACAAGTTATGGAGACGACCGGGAGAGCGCCCAGACGTAGGCGGATAGATAGATAGATAGATAGATAGATAGATAGATAGATAGATAGATAGATAGATAGATAGATAGATAGATAGATAGATAGATAGATAGATAGATAGAAACGGCCAAAGGGCCTGAGGTTCACTAAGAAATGCTTCGCATTTAAAAAGAATGACTTCAAACCCCTACATCTATATCGGCACAGTTGTCGTGAGGAGCATAATTCCGTGAATGTCGTTTAGCGGTTACGCAATGAGGTTAAGCTGTGTCCTTTTATTGTACGGTTCCTGTCCCACTACAGAGAAATGTTTTATCTGCGCAAGTGAAGTCTGGCGCTTTTGTTCATCTATTGCCTGCTAGAAAGAACAGAACGTGTGAATCAGTATTACATGATGATTGTGCATGACGTGGAAGTCATAAAACCGAGTTGCCCGTGGCTGCTATAGCCTGGGGGAAATTAGTATAAAAAAGCAATCGTTTACTTAGATTTGGGTACATTATAAAGAATACCAGGTGGTCAAAATTAATCGTGACGGCGCGCCTCACATCGATACCGTGATACTGACGCAAATCTCACCTTTTTTTTTTGTATGCATATTGTAACTTGGGCTTCTGTGTAGCGTTGTTATAGAATGTAGGAAGGTAGCGAATATTATTTCTTGAAAAAAAAAAAAGCTTTTGTCGCACACAATAGCCACCGCATTGGTGCGGCATTGTCCCGCAAGTAATCACAGAAGAAAACCATCGTGCTGAACTTTTACGTGTATCTTCTTATACTGTTACTGGAATGAACGAGCGCTCGCGAAACATCTTCATAGCGCTATCGCGTTGTCAGCACCGTATATTGTCTGTCTAAGCTTATAAACTGCGCTACATTTTATGCATATTTAAAAAGAAAACAATTGCTCATACGTATTGGTGTAAACAGAAAATCAAAGTGCACAAATTTCTACTTGAACTCATTACGCAGAAATACAGGCATGCTTCTTTTTCTTTTTTTCTAGCCGCATAAGCAAGAAGTAAATACTTACTTGCTTTAGTCACTCAACAGCACTCCTATCGTAGTATACGTAAAATAAAACAAGAAAAAACATCGAGCACGGTGCGAAAACTCATGACCGTCGCCGAAAGCCAGCACCCCATTCATTGGCAGATTGCGCTTCTCTCAGACGTTACAGGAGCGTTAGGCCGGCTTCATGCGTTAATGTGGCTGTGGAGAGCGTATATGTTACCAATTGGATGCAGTCAGCACGTTTTATTCACCGATGTTACAAAGCAGATACGAAGGTCCTGGGCCAGCTGTCTCCAAGCGAGTTTTCCTGCTTCTTGGACACCCCCCCCCTCATTTCGGAGAACGGATTTACCTACACCTGCTGTCTTTTCCCTGAACTGAGCGCTTCGGCGGGAAGCTGGCTGCTACAAGCGGGTCCCCTCCGTGGGACGCGTATTTGCATCGAGTGTGCTTTTGGCTAAGGCTGGTGCCTTTGCTCGTAAAAGGATTATCAGTTCCCGGAGGTGGCATTGTCTCCCTCCCCCCCCCCCTTTTTCTTCCGAACTGGTCGGACGTGGAGAGTGAGAGTGCAGTGGTCCCTGGCGTGCCATCCTGGGGGCGGTGACCTATGTGTCGAAGAGACGGACCCTCCAAAGGCATGCATGCTTGTGATTGGACGTTTGCTAGTTATGCAGCTTCAAAGGCATGCACGTTTGTGATTGGACATTGCCAATTAAGGCGTTCCCTCTATTGGGAATGAAGCGTATAGGCTCCAATCGCTCACAGCGAAGCGCCGTTTTGTACATTTGCATGCGTGCCGCCAACCGCCTATTCATCCTAACGCGACGGCGGTGCTGCCACCTGTAGCCCGATCTCGGGGCGAATACATAGAGACTTAGTGTTTTCGCCTAGAGCAGTTTCACCTAGAACAGAATGAACAGTTCCGATCACCGTGCAGAGTATTGTGGGCAGGTCGTGCGTAGCTGTTCATCAAGTTCTTGGCCGTTTCGTTTTGTACAAATTGTGAACAGTTAGGCATTTAGGGTGCTCTACGTCCCATATGCTACATGACAGCAGTAACAGGCCCGAGGCATGATGGCAGTTTGGCGTCCGGGCCATGGGGCGTCGCTGCCGTCCAAACGATTGCAGCGACCCTGGTAGGGCCGGTAATTGAAGGCCTCAGTAAGCCTAATAAAAATGAAATAACGCGGCCACGGTAGTACACAGTAGTAAACGAAAACGTGCTTCTGCATTAAACTATAACCAGCCACGAGTATTACAAGGCAAAGTTTTAAAGAAGTTTTGTAAACATGACTGTGCGTGGCTCCGCTAGGTACCGCCGCCATCACGTCTGCGCAGCGCACAAGCAGACGACGCGCAAGCACGAAAGCGGATAGAAACGCAAACTTTACCACCGCAGCGAGGAGCAGCGATGTCGCACTTTCGTTGCTGCGCGAAGTGGTGCGATTCCTTGGGGAATGAAGGCGAACACTTCTTATGAATCCCTGCTGACCACAGGTATTTATACGTTCACTATTATATATTTCCCAAGATGTTCACAAAGTTTTGATTTGACTAGCTGTCGTTGACCGTTATGATTTGAAACTGCTGAATGAACAGCTGATTTCCTTGCTGCCATTCGTTGCTGCGGCTATCTGTTTGAGAAATGGTTACGATAATAAGTTTATATTAGTGGGCGGGCTGCAGTTTGTGGGTCGACGCGGCGTCACCTCTCAAAAGCGGAGCTGTTCGCTAGTTATGGTTGCTCACGTGAGTATATATGTGCGTGCCTCACTGCCTGACGTTACGTCAACTATCTTATGAAAGCTAACCAACTCGGATTAGCGTGTCATACAACCGTGTCTTCAGAGTGTTTTGTTACGTGTTACTTTAACTTATGCGTGCTAGTAACATTAGTGGGATAGTTGTTGTGCTCGCTGCAGCTGTTTTTTGAGTGCTTTAATGCGTGCGTATACATCACGTCCGTGTAGTTTATGGGTGGTGTTCGCAGCCGACGAAAGTATCGCTCGCAAAGTTATTGCGGAGGCCCCAGTAGCTAACTTGGGACACTGCCCTTAGATTCGAATGTGTGCTGCGGTGTTGCACAAGCGAAAACCACCGCGTTCCTCATCTGTGTGTCTGTTTACGTACCGACCGCCTGCTCGGAGTTTTGTCGCCGTAAATTGTCCTCATTCCTTCCCTTCGGCGCACCTTGCCGCGCTGCTCGACGAGGGACTTTGAACCAAACGTGATACCCCCCTGCCCCTTTTCGCTCTCGGGAAGCTCCCGGAAACAGTTTCGCTTATCTCTTCATTACTCCCTCGTGATGCTTCCAACGGGCGAAGGCATGGCCAAGCTCGGTTTTGGATGTTCATGAAACAGGCAGCGCTTATCGCGCGGGGCCACTTTTTTTTGCTCTCTAATCTGGACCCATCCCCACCGCCGCCCTTTCACTTTTTTGTATTCTTTTTTTTTTCAGTGTGCTGTTTCCGCTTAGCGTTTACACACCATAATTCCTTATAAGCTTACAATATAAAAGCAGTGGAAAAACAAGAACTCGATCGAGTTGTGTTTCGTATATCAAGTTTTAATTAAGATAATATTGTCGGGATATGTTATTATCTGTAATTGTAATTTAGTGGAGATTAAAAACAAGCACATTTATTATGCTTAGTGCCATGCCTTTAAAAGCTTGCAAGTGTATTTGTTCTACCAGCTGTTTTTTCACCGTAGGGTGACTAAGTTCGAGTACTTTAATTGCAGACAACCAGTTTACTGCAAGCGAGCTGCCGTCCCCGCTGCTGAGACTGCCCCCCCTAGAGTGGAAGGTAGGTGTACCGAACAAGGATTTGTTTCACCTTTCTGCTTGGAATGAAAGGGTACAAAATATTTGGTTGGTGGTGCCACTGTAATACTGCACGAATAGCTTCCAAAAAATTAAAAAAAATGAACAGCGATACTATTTTGTATTCTACACCTGCACACTCGAGCAGATTGTTCTCTGAAATTAGAACAGTACGTAGAAATGCCACAGCTCTTTTTTCAATTACCAGTGCCATGATAACAATTGCTGTATGAAAACCTTAAATGCAGGAAATGTACTCTAGGGGAAAAAAATGTTAGCTTGCGCTCATAGAGTAGCATTTTGCATGCTTTCCAGTAAGAATGTCTGAGCGCACCGTTTACATGGTATGGATGAACTGATAGCATGCTGCACAAACGCAAAATGTAGACACAGGGAGATAGAGCAGCGAAAATGGCTTTTGGCATCTCACAGTATAAATAGTTTGTACTCGGTCCTGTTTCCGTCCTTACTCCTCTAGTGTTTGTGGAGTTCGGTATGAGTTCACAACAAACCAACCTCCCTGCAAGAAAGCTTTGTTCCGTGGTATAGATATCTTTTATTTTTGTACATCAATGCATGAACTCAGTGCTTTCTTTGTTGAGCTCATTCCATAGTGATGAAAACGCTGAGTAGTTTTTCTCAGGCACATTTGAAAACTGCTCCACAAGTGTGTTGCTCAGTATTCACACGTGCAATGCAAAGTGAGGTTATCAAAATACCTGCTTGCAAGGCTTTTATAGCATTTTTATTTATTTTTCAACAGCCGCTTCACCAAGCACACCCACAAGAAGGCCCACACCACCGTCACAGGTTTCACCAAGTGATGGTAAGTGCAAAAAGTGAGAGAGAGAATTATTGCAAAGTACACATCCAGCATCTGCATAAAGAAATATGGACCAGTAGTCTTGATGTTTTCCTGATAGATATGGACACCTAAGCCTGTGTAATATTGTCGCAACCTATAATGTTGACAAAACCATTGCTATAGTTAAGGGCCTGCAACCAGTGATTTGGTTCACACAATTATTTATATTTCAAATATAAGGTGGGTGCAGTTGGACCTACATGGTCCACACTGAAAATTGGGCTGTCCGATTTGTTGTGATGAGTGTAGCTCTGCGAGATAGGCCAGCGGAATATGATGCACAAGGTGTGCATTCTTGTAAATGTGGCTTATGTAGCCCGGATGGCTATTTATGAAATGAATAATTCAAAATCCTCCACTTTGTAAATGTCATTGCCTCTGTTCAGCATTTCATGAAATGTTCATTTTTGCAATGCTTTCTGTGATATTTTGGTCATGGATGATTCCTTGAAGATAAAATGCTTGGAATGTAAAAATCAATTATTATTCCTCTCTCAGTCGCAGAATACACATCGCTTCCAACGAAAAATGACATGGCAGCACATAGTGGTCCGTATATTAGTAGCCCTGTCATTGCACCCTGATAGCTTACTTGTGATTTTTTTTTCTTTCTCTACAAGACTGATGAAAGCCTATACCTTCGTATTCTTCCATGTCTTCTTTTTTTTTTCAGCTGAGCCTGGTCCGAGAGGCCTCCAATTTTCCAAGGAGGGCAGCAGCGCGGAGCAGACACAAGAAACGCCGAAAAGTGGGCGAAGAAAACGCAGCTCTGTGCACACCCCTCGCACCAAAAAGAAGCTGCTAACACTTCACTCACGAAGTGAAAGGTACCGCAAGGCACTCGGTCGTATGAAAAAAAGGCACGAGGCGAGGCGCGTAACACAGCAGGAGGCTTTAAACAAGCTTGAACCGGATTTGCCAAAGGACCTTTTTGAACTGCTTAAAGCACAAATCAGGCTTGGTACATTTCCAAAATAAAAATATATATTGGTCCAAACGGATGAAACAAATCACTCTCAAGTTGTTCTTTAATTCTCCAAAGGCCTCCGCTTCCTCAGAGAAATGCTTCACTTGCCACATGTGCGGACACTCAGGCGCTGGCTGGCAGACATCCCAATGACACCTGGTACCATTCCAGGTGCCATGGATGCAATAGAATCAATCATTAAAGATTGGCCTCTGCAAGGCAAAGCATGCTGTTTTTATTCGATGAAATAGCCTTGAAAAGACATTTGATGTACGATCAATCAAAAGATATAGTGATTGGCTACACATATGATGGAAACACAAGGACTTCTCGTGTGGCAAATACAGCCGTTCTAATGGCTGTGTTTGGTATATCGAGAATTTGGATGCAGCCAGTAGCCTTTGCAATGTCCTGCAATGCAACGTCAGCTCTTGCCATGCACAAGCAACTATCAGATGTAATTATGCAGCTTGAAAAAAAGGTCTTTTGGTAAAAGTGGTTATCTGTGATCAAGGGTCAAACAATGTCAGCATGTCAAGAAGGCTGATCCATTCTTTCCAGGAACCATGTGTTTTACTGTCAACAACTGCAAACTACACTTCTTGTTTGACATCCCACACCTGATAAAATGCACGCGGAATAATTTGAGAAAACACAAGCTCACGATTGGCTCCGAGGTTGTTGACTGGGCGTACATTGAAACCTTTTACAAAAATACTTGCAACATAGATCACGCCTCTAACACACCAACTGAACATCTAAAAACAAGATTGACAAAGAAGCTCAAAGAGCAACATATCTACAGGACGCCCTTTGCTGAAATAAGAATAAAGTATGCCACACAAGTATTTTGTGAATCTGTCTCTGTCGCACTCCCCACTCTCATTGCCATTCAAGAGCTTCCTCTTGATGCTAAATTTACAGCTCTGTTCACAGAAAGAATGGATAAGATTTTTGGCAGCCAGAACAGTTCGACCCCAAAAAATCAGGATGATAAGTTGCGGTATGCAATGATTGATGGGTCGGAACACCGTGCTTCTCTTGAGTCATGCATCAGTTGGATTGCCCAATGGCACTTTGGTAGTGCTCGGGACAAGCAGCCGCGCACTGTTAAAGGTTGGCAGATTAGAATCAAAGCCTTGTTGTTGCTGTGGACTGGTTTAAAAGAGGACTTTGATTTCACTCATCTTTTCACACGTTGATTGCAGCAAGATCCCCTAGAAAACTTTTTTGGAATCATTTGTCAAAAACATGGCTGCAATGAGACACCAAATGTGTACCAATTCGTGGCGGCTCTAAAACATATTTGGATTGGCAAGCTCTTCAAGCTTTCTCAAGGAAACAGTGAGATGACAACAATTGGTTTCCTCACCAACTTGAAGAGTGCATCTGCATTGTTGTCACCTAGCACACACCAACCATAAGCCACAGCACGAAGCAGGCCTCCGATCTGCTTCATCCGATCTGCAGATTCATCCGATCTGCAGGCATCTTCACAGACGATGCCACTGACATGGTATAAGAAAATGTTGTGTACCATGTCACTGGTACTCTTCTGAAGAGCTTTCTTGAACTGAGGACTAGTGAGTGCACATGCGAGAGAACACTCCTTGAAGCGGATGGTGGCTCTCTCCATGGACGACACAATTCTTTGCACTACTCAAGGAAAGTGGTGTACCCGAGAAACACCTCGGTTCCATTGCAGCAGCCTCTGAATCATGTCTGAATTACATAAAGGAATTGGATTCGGCCTTCAGACATAAAATCAACTATTGTGCACATTTTTCCAATGTGTGCAAAAATCTGGTGGAAAAGATGCTAATCCGGCAAGCTATTTTCTGTTCAGATGGCTGCACTGAGAAATTTCTTTAAATATTCTGCCGCACAAGGCTACATTGGCTCATTACATTTGTAAACAGGAACACACAAGAAACAAAGTCAAGGCACAGTGCTGCTGCCAGGAAAAAACGTAAAGTAGCAGGCTAAATTTATCCTGTGCCTTTCTAGATCATGATTATGTAAATTATATTTTTAGTGCAGCCTTCTGCACCCATTTCCTATCCATTTTTTAGATGTGTTGCACTATTTCTTTTTATGTATATATGTACATATTTTATGTATATATGTATATTTTATGCATATATTTTTATGTATATATTTATATATGTGTATTTATAATTCCGCTATGGTTGTATGTAATGCATTGACTACTTTTGCTCCTGCTGCATTACTTTTGTATTATAGAAGTTTAACCGGCTAACTTGTATTTTTTGAAGCCTTGTGTGCCCTTATCAG
The DNA here is from genome assembly GCF_013339695.2 of Rhipicephalus sanguineus. Taxonomy (NCBI): domain Eukaryota; kingdom Metazoa; phylum Arthropoda; class Arachnida; order Ixodida; family Ixodidae; genus Rhipicephalus; species Rhipicephalus sanguineus. The sequence goes on along the minus strand of NC_051177.1, from coordinate 140,421,587 downwards.
CATGAGTATTATGACCAGAGGTTCTGGATTGCTTTAGTATTGGGAAATGCCAACACTTCCCAAAAGGCACTGGAAAACCCAGCTCGTTCTGCTTTCTTTCTGGTTGCTTGACATGGTTTGGAAGGCAATCAAACATCCAGGGTCCCCAAAAATGCCAAAATTTATATAATGCTGACTGGTTTTTTATAAGCAGTCCTTATAAACAGTAACAGTGTGAATAATTCACAATGAACGTTGCAAAAATAGGTTTATTAATAAACAATGTAGGGGTTTTATGTCCAAAAACCATGATACAAATATTAGGCATGCAATAGTGGAGCGCTTCAGATATTTTGAGCACCTGGGGTTTTTTTAACGTGCACCTAAATCTTGCAGATGGGCATCAAGCATATTGCATCCATTGATATGCAGCCGGGATTCAATCCCACTACGTTCGGGCCAGCAGTTGAGCACCGTAACCACTAGACCACTGCGACGGGCCATGAAGGTTGAAGCATGCATGGATTCAGGTGCTCACAAAGTCCAAAGATTTTCAGCACCCAGGGGCTCTATGTGACTTTTCAGTTACAAACATCTGGTCATGACTGTTGTGTCATTGCAAAGAACTGATGGTGTCAGCTATTCACAGGCATAAAAGATACATTGATGAAGTGCTCAGCTCTGAGGATTCCAGAGGGGTGTGTGCAGAAGCTGCGACTCGGTTGACATGCATGTTAGCTTGAAATAAAAACATGCATCCATACTCACTGAAACTATTCACAATGTACTGTTTGTGTAGAGCAACTGTGTTTCTTGTTTAAGTAAACTTTGCAAACTGTGACATTCCACTTCCTGAACCAACGAATGACAATGGATGCAGTTCTTGTTGGTGACACATTATGATGAAACTATGCAGCGTTCCCCATTTGCAATTTAAGTACAGCTAAGAAAATCTTCTTACACTGTGAAGGATCCAACACGATACCTGGCAGAAAAATAATAGGGAAGCTGCGTTCAACTTTGCACTTTACTCTACTTATTTCTTTGATAAGATGCTTATATTCATGTATATTGCATGTTACATTGAGTATTTCGCACAGCTTCGAACTTAACTAATGACCTGTGATCATTTCTGTTGTGCACCAGTCACAACCACAATGTTTCCACAAGTTTCAAAGGTCACCTCTGCAACCGAGTCTAGACCACTCTTTGTTGCGTTTTTTTTCCCTTTGCTACATGAAAATTAAAGCATTGCGCGTCCTGTTCACATCACGTTAGCTTGCCTGCAACACATTTACCTGGAGGAAAACATTATCAGGGATAGCTGAGCCAAATGGTAGATTTGTCTCATTGCTTTTACAAAATAATATGCTGTAGAACTGCAGCATATTATGACGTTGATCTATTTATGTTCCATGGGTTCGTCCACATGAGCCAAAAGGTATGACTGTTAGGCGAACGTTCTGTGTACATATATGCAAAAGTATGTGTGCGTGTGTGTATATATGCAAAAGGCAATGACACAATAGAGTGAACTTGGGCGTGTTGGTTAAGCATGATGAACCGGTTTGCGTTGGCTCGGCTTGCGTTGCGTCATTATCTTTTGCACAGTATGAACCAACCATTCGAACAACTTGTTTTGTCATGATATATTTCAACGCGCGGAATTGTTTCGCTTCATTATGTTAATCATAATATACAATTCGTATTTGTACAATTATTTATGCTGATGTAGCATTGCTTTATATGCTTAGCCTGCTTATGTGATTGTATTATGCGTTTTCGTATCCTATTTATATTGTACGCGTGCTCGATGTACGCATTCCTGTGTTCAGGTTTTACCACAGCAGTATTTCGAATCTTTTTCATTTTCTTTTGGGATTATTACTGATATTATAGCCCAAATATTGCCTAAACGTGCAGCAATCGACGTTTCCTTCAAAAAAATGTCACGTGAAGAAAGTTATATGCGCTTTTTGCTTCTCGAGCGAGCGCCGAAAGCGGCTGCAATGCAGCCGCGACGGCGTACTTACATAGGCAATAAAGAGGGAAGACAGTGCAGTAGCAATTAGTGCGCAAACGCTCGAACCGACGTCGCGTCCGTGGGGCCGGCGGCACCACGAGCAAGCAAGCGACCGCAGAGGGGCGCGGCCATATTGGATTTTTAGGGGCGAAGCTTCTTAAAGCGGCACCCGTTCGTCCCTCGTAGTTATCGTAGTCGTAGTGCGCAACCAGTCGTAACGCTAGTACCAGATCTTGACCTCCAAGGTGGTGCCGGTGGGAGATTTTTCCTGTGCGTTGTTGAACAATAAAAAATTCGCAGCGTGCGCGTTAACTAAAAGCCGAATTCTTCTGTCTCTCATTCCCCATTAGCAGCCATTGGCATGTTCCAGTAGGAAACGTTAGTAGAAGTGTAAGTGTTAGCTAAAAGCCGACTTCTTCTGTCTCTCATTCACATTAGCAGCCATTGTTTACTTCCAAGGTAGTGCCTGGTGAGATTTCTCCTGTGCGTGATTAAACAATAAAAATTTTGTTCAAAACGCCGTTGATTGATGAAATAAACCAACGAAAGACGCCAGATGTTTTCTAAAAGCAAAACGAAAGAACGCCAGATGTTTCTAAAGCAAAACGAAAAGACGCCAGCTGCTTAACGAAAGACGCCAGATGTTTTCTAAAGCAATGGTTTTCTAAACAATGAAAATTCACAGCGTACATGTAAAATTAAAGTGAGCTGCAAGTCGTCATAACTCATCGAACCTTTAGTATAAAACGCGCCCGATCTCACGTCGGTGATGATGTACTGGGCAGAATTCACGGAAGATTCACGGTTTACCGATGAACCTCCGCAGCTTCGCCCACTCATCATCATTCACTCCGTGGATATGCTGTGATTTTTTTTCCCTTTCGGATTGGCTCGCCTCCAGCAGATTTTAGAAATCCAGTCAAGTACCGCCGCTCCCAGGCACCGCTACCGTCGCCGGAAGCGGAAAAACGTCCCCATTGGCCCTATGGGTATGTCACTCCACTGGCAGTAAGCCGCCCCGATAGTAAACAAGATATGAGCTCAAACCATTCCAAATGCCGCAAGACTTGACATGTAGTTTCAAGTTAGATTGATGGCGCACGCCCTTAACACAAGGCACATCTCGTGACCACCGAAGTGTCTCGCGTATCTAGCAGGTTTGGCATTAATTTCTTGCAAAGCTAGAATATTCCTGGCGTACAAATAGCCCTGAGCCGCCTTCACATGTCTTCACAGAGAGGGCTTTTATTTCATTATTACAAAATCTTTCAGAAACTCCTTTCGTAGAATGTGTTCTGTTTTTACATTTGCACTCTGCCATTGCTGCACCCCATTCGCAAAGTTCCACATGCTAGCATCCACCTTTTTAGGTGTGGGTATTTGAACCTGTGGATAAGACATTAGGTTCCTGAGCGTGCGCAATTAGTTACATTTAAGGCGGAAAGTTGGGCTAGTTGGTAACATGAATAATAGGACATGTTTACTAGCATAATAGGACATGTTTCGCTAGTAAACATGTCCTATTATGCGCAATTAGCTCACCACCACCAACAATTTCTCTTTGAAATTTATGAAGGCAAAAAAAAAAGCCTTATATGTCTCATGAGTCAAGAAGTTTTCCAGATTTGGTGAGTTGAGTTGAGTTTAATAAACTATATTTGCCCAACGGTCGTTACTGTGCCCGGGGCTAGGCTGCCAGGGAGTCCACCGTTCGAGGAACATATTCCGAGGTCCTAGGCGTCGGTGAGACCTGACGATACTTCTCGAGACTTCACGAATGGCAAAAATAAACTAATAGAAGTTGATCGAGTGAATATGTGTGCGTCGCCGTAACAACAGTCACGTGACATCAATGTCACATCACGTTAAATGGTGACTTCATCACACGACAACGTCGCTTCGTCAAAGGTTGACCGATCCCGGTGGCAGGGTAAAACCACGTGAGGTTCAGAAGGGTGGCTATGCCTCCGATCTCGGAGCCACTGCCATCTCAAAGATCAATACAATCGAGGGGAGAATAAAAAGAAGAAGAAGAAGAAGATGGCTTTCGCCTTCGAGTCGTCTTAGCTGAATGCATAAGAGACCGCTCGACTTTTTTTTCCCCATGGTCTTCTGCAAGGTCTTCTGTAAGGAAGGCGTTCTTTCGTCACTCTCTAGACAAATTCATGATCCCTTCCCCAATCGGGGAAATTGGGGCAAGCGAAGCTTGGTGGGGGCGTCCCTGACGTACTTCTCTTTCTTTCGCTCTTTCTTTCTTTCTTTCTTTCTTTCTTTCTTTCTTTCTTTCTTTCTTCTTTCTTTCTTTCTTTCTTTCTTTCTTTCGCATTGCGCAATGCTCCCTCCTAACGTAAGCGTTCAGTTTTATATATGTAGCGGCCGCCCCAGAACGCTGTTTTCGGCCGGAATCAGCATGGCGTATTTCATGTTCTTGCCAGCGATCGTGAACCTCTAGAACGGCCCAACCAAAGGACCATCACGCGTTCTTGTAAAAGCGGGTAAGGAATCCAATTTTCTCGAAGTGGGAATTTTCTTGAAATGTGCAATTCCTGATGTCGACCATGCGCATCGTCCAGCAGATCGCTTTTAGTCCGCCAACACCGAATATTTCAATGAAACACCCATAGCAAGTGAAACGGTAACGGCGCAATATTCTACAAGGCAACGCACAAGAGACGCTACACGGACAAGCGCTTTTCTGTGTCGCGTATCTTGTGTGTTCCCGTGTAGAATATGGCGCCGATACTATTTCATAATGCAAAACCAACTAGCCCAAAGCTTCACTTTACTAAGCCCATAGCAAGGGTACTTCCTAATTCTTCTTTGCATCACCGGTAGAACGCATTCGTATGCTTCAGTTAAGCTCACACTGGTCAAGCTTGGGCGCGTGGCCTAGTGGTGAAGGAACTCTCTTTGGGACAGGGAAACCCGGTTTAAAACTCAGGCCTGAAAGAAAGTTTTACTTAGTTCTCTTCATTTCTTTTGTGCACGCCAGCTGTGGGTGAGGCGTGTTCTTGGTTGAGCGCGTCCAGTTGTGTTTGCAGAGGCAGCGGGTTTTTTGGAACACCACCACCAGCAGCTTTACAGGTCCGTGAATACACGCCTCGCTTGAAAAAGCAACACTTAAAGGACCCCTGACAGCAAAATTTTTGTTGGTGACTTTTTTACTCTAATTTGTAGCTTTGTGTCTGGTAATCGCTAAGCTGAATCTTAAATGCTCTAGCGTATCGTATAAATAGCGAGTTTTAGTATAGCGGGAAACGTTTACGTTAGCGTTAGCGTGCGTCTCAACGCTAACGCTAAAACTGAACGCGCTACGTGTCAACTGATGGTCTTTTAGTACAGCGGAAGGCATTCCCGCTTACGCTAACGCAAGCACATACGGCGCCATCTAGACATAAAAACACTAAATGCACTGTAGAATCCACAAAAAGCGCCACCAAGTCGAGCTGATCCAAAGTCACCACTGTTGCGTCTCCATGTCGCGTTAGCAGAAGTGTTCAGTTCTGACACATTTGTTTCTGTCGACATGCCGCGTTCGAGAATCCTTCAAGACCCCTATTACCTGGCCTTTTTAAGCTGGCACGCGTCACGCGTCACATTCATGCACTGCCGCGAAAGGCATGAAGGGAAACGACGCATCTGCTTGACTTGCGGCCGTATCTTGGAAAGAGGCGACTAAAGACAGCGTCGCCATCTCTGCGCTGCTACAGAAAACATGAGCGAACCTTGCAAACAAATCTTGCTAAGCCTTCTGCAGCGCAAATCCACTTTCTATCTCAAAAACGGAGCTATTTTATCGGCGGTACATGGTTGGCGAAGCCTCATTACTCAAATCTAAATCAAATGCGAACATTATTAGGGAATGAATAAGTTTAGTAATGCAGGACGACGGCTACAAAGATTCGAAGTGGACGGCTATCGCTTCAACAGGCACCGCCATCTTGCCCTACGTACGGGATCTCTTGCGTGCGTTAGCGTTGAACGCTATATTCCAGAAATAGCGTTCGTACGTAAGAGCTCGGGCTACGTTTACGTTCTGCTCATGCGCAGTTAGGAGCACGTAACGCTAACGCTAACGCTAAAGCCTTGCGTTTGCTGTTATCCGCTATACTAAAACTCGCTAATAATTCTAGCGTAGTCAATTGTGACCATTTTAGCGTTACTTCAAAACGCTACAATACTTGCTTTACTCGTGAAACGTCATGCGGGGCCTCGATCTACGTCATACCAGGATGTCGCGAGGTGCAGCCAACTCAAGTGAGCACTCACGCTTACTTTAAAACCAAATTAAGATATCTTAAAGGCAACGTTCGCCACTAATAATCCGTCAGATGTGCCCCCGTGTACAGGAAAGTCAAACAACACAAACATCTCGAGGTTTCAATTTTGGTGTCAGGGGTCCTTTAAGGGAGACGCAATCAAAGACGTCGTCAATATTTTGTTTGGAGAAGTCATCCGACAAATGTGGAACTAAAGCGAGTGTCCTGCCGGATTTGACAAGCGTTTCCGTAAGAGGTCAAAATACAGCTGAACGACAGGAATAGTAAACAGGAGAACAATGCGTATTGAAGACAAAAGCCGTTTGTAGTGTGTATTTCCGATTGCCGCGTTGTCGTGTTTGTTCGACAGCGTATCTCCATTTGTCCCGTGAGTCAACAATCGGCGAAGGCACGTGTAGGCCAGGCCCGTATTGAGCTGTGAGACCTCCCTGACCCACGATCCACGTGAACTGTCGCAGCTGCATCCTGAAAGTCGGGTCTTTCATATTCTAATTTCTTCGAGTTGAATGGAACTACAGGAAGAATGCAAAGTCGAGCAAAACGATGAACTTATTCAACGCAGACGCGCTTTTCTCTCCTGTGTGTATTCAGAAAAGATTAGAGATTAGACCCTTTGATTAAACGCCACTTTTTCTATACGTCGGGGCTTGAGAACTGAATCGCGGTCACCGTGAAAAGTACCTCCATTCCAATTACGAAAAAAATCCAATGCGCATTTCTCATTTGGTAAGGAGCCCCCCGTAGTATTTGCGGGAGATATACATGACGTTACGTATATAGTCTCTGGAAATGCACCAGATTACTTTCTTCTCTGGCTATACAGGATCAGATACTGGAGGACGTATACATAAAGGCATTTGAATGATAAACGAGGTTGGCGGACGTGCTTCGGCCTCCGACAGCTACACGTAGGCTTTCGGGGACGCTCTGTTGGCCGCGTTCTTTGGTAAAGCAAGATATGGAACTATCTCCTTGATATGGAACGCCGAACTCCTTGCGGTATGCTACACTCAACAGGGTATGCTACACTAAACGTTCAGACAAAAAAGAGCAGCTAACATTCGTGCCACTGTTCTCTACTCATCTCTTCTCTTTTCTTTTTAACCAGCTGTGCGCTTGCGCCTGAAACATTCGCAGTTTTCTTCGTCCCTCGCTAATATCCAAGTACTGCTCAGTGCTCGAACATCACCTCCATGTAAATATGAAAACCCACAACAATATATAATTACGCAGCCCTAATGAAATAGCCAAAAGCATTCATTATAGAAAAACATCTGGGGGAGCTATGCGTGATTGAGATAATGCATCTCGAAACCGCTGAATAAAATCGCAGGACGAAGCAACGCGTACAAATGGTAACGGACAAAAACTAGGGTCAAATTCACAAAACTTCGCTTCCGTAAGTGTTTTTAGTTATTGGTCAGAGAGAGGTGGGTGACGATTATGATATATACAGTGATAACCACATAACACATACAGTCACACAAGTTTACAAAGTTTGGTTCAGGCTCGTGGCCCGCAAGAAATTCAACAGCGCTTTCGTGGCACGTAGCGCACAGGTGCTGCTTTGCCATGGGCCCAGAACATGTCGCAACTCTAAGCACGATCCCCGTTGAAGATGCAAGGCTGACTTCAGAGACTGTCTCTCTGATGCGTATCGCTTGCATTCACAAAGAACATGATGTAAATCTTCTTGGACGTTGCATTGGACGCACATTGGTGAGTCCGCCAGCTTAATCTTGCTCCTGAAGTAGTTGGTGTATGCGACGTTCAGTCTGATGCGGTGCAAGCATGTTTCATCTTGCCTGTTTAGGTCTCGCGGCATATCAAAGTTACACAAGGGGTCAATCTTGTAAAGTGGTCCATACTGGTGATTAGCATCTGTCCAGAGGGATCGCTGGAGCCGCCAAGCGTGTGCCGATACGATTGGTCAGCAATCTTCGCTAATGATATATCCATTCGTTGAACTACCTTCTGACGGACAATTTTAGCGTGAGGCGTTTTTGTGAATACATCCTCAGATGTCCGCTTCGTGAATGGAATACTGCGATCGCAAAAGTGGTTCTGCAACGTTGAATAGTCAGATTTCCATGCTCAGAGCCGGAAAGGTACAATATGGACGATATGCATGGAAACGTTTTCGTGGTTTACAATTCAGAGTCATTAATATGTAATAATAATATCCGGGGCTTTACGTGCCAAAATCACGATATCATTATGAGGCACACCGTATAGTGGAGCGCTCCGGAAATTTTGAGCATCTGGTGTTCTTTAACGTGCACTGGCACCGCGCAGTACACGGGCCTCTTGCATTTCGCCTCCACCGAAGTGCGACCACCGCGGCCGGGATCGAACCCGCGCCTTTCAGGTCAGCATCCGAGCACTGTAACCACTGTACAACAGAGGCGGATGAGTTATTAATAGTTACCGATGCACCTAACCAGTATTCACCAGCACTCTCACAGCAGTACAGACTGCGAGTAAGTTTCCGTTAGAGCAGCATAGGATAAAAGTATTAAGGCTCTCTTGAATCAAACTGGTCACTATTTAAATCCAAGATGCATGGGCTTATCAAAAATACATTCCCAGAGCCTCCATAAAAGAACGTGTAACGTCACTCCGGTTTGACCGGAAGTTACAGAGGCTCAAGAATAAAAATAAAAGAAAATTAGGCATTTCAAGCAAGCAAAAAGTTCCGATGGAGCTCGCGTGCTAGGGAGAAATGTTGCACTGCAGCTAAGGTATATGACGCCAGGTTAGCCAGGACTATGCGCTCCTTCTTCAAATTCCCACTGCCTAATTTCTTGCCTACTAACACAAAACAATTTTGGAAAATTATCAATTCAGAACAACGTAAAACAGCTGTATAGCTTGAAGACGGTGCCGTTAAACCCATTCAATAATGCAGTAGCGCACCCGCCACGGTGGTCGAGTGGTTATGGTGCTCGACTGCTGACCCACAGGTCTCGGGATCGAATCCCGGCCGCGGCGGCCGCATTTTCGATGGAGGCGAAAATCCTTGAGGCCCGTGTACTTAGATTTAGGTGCACGTTAAAGAATCCCGTGCAGGTGGTCGAAATTTCCGAGGCCCTCCACTACGGCGTCTCGCATAATCATATCTTGGTTTTGGGACGTTATACCCCAACAATTATTTTAATGCAGTAGCGCAAACACTAAGTTCTATGTTCTGTTCGGTTTTACAAAAGAACCTGATATGGCCTTCCAGTTTTTCCACCCTTTTATCACCCCGTTATGTCAGATGTCACATTTTCTGCCGAAGGTAATGCCAGAATAAATTGATTCCTTAAAGTTAACCTCCTCCGCTGGTTTAGGAAAACACTGTTTCAAAAAATAAATGTTTATTTCATCATCATCATCCGCATGTCATGATGGTATCAACTCAAAAGTGCCTAGAAATACTAAATGCATAACAAATGTTATTCTGTCTCACATTCTTTCAACAGTCATTGTCATGCAGCAACCTGCCTCGCGATTGGAAGTTGAGAAAGGTTGTTCCAGTTTCTCAGAAAAACCTCTCCAACTACCGCCCAATCTCGCTAACCAGTGCGTGCTCGAAAATGATGTAACTAGCCATTTAAACTCATACCATCAACTTTCTAAATACCGTTAGCTTTTTCAACCCCAGTCGACACGGGTTTAAAAAAATGCTTCTCTAGGTGTGAAACACAATTCCATCTTTTTCTTCACAATATTCGTACTAATACTGATCGAAACATTCCTGTTGACACGCTCTTTATTCAATTCTAAAAATCCTTCGACAAAGTCCCACATAAGTTCTTGCTCTTGAAACTCGCGACTTGACCTACATCCCCTTGACCCAGAGTGGTTTAATTAAAGATTTCCTGACTAACCGGCAGCAATTAGTGGACTCAAATAACACTTGTTCATGTCCTGTGTTATCTGGCGTGACACAAGGCACTGTTTTGGGAACTTCTTTTCCCAATTTATATTAAGGACCTAACCAGTCATATCTCTTCATACATAGGTCTGTTTGCAAATGACAGCGCCATTTATCGCCCAATCATTGACGTAACCGTTGACGTGGAACTTCAACACGATTTATTAACATTGGATAGATGATGCAATGACTGGTTAATGCTTGTGAATGCTAACGAAATGTCCGTGGTTTCCTTTCATAGGCATGAGCACCCACAATTTGGATAGTCTATTAACGGCAATAACACCATGGACTTCAGAATATTGTGCAAAATACCTAGGCGTTACTCTATCTAGTGACTCAACGTGGGCAACACAATAACCAACATTACTAATGACGTACGCTAACCGTACGTTATGTTACCTCAAGCGGAATCTAACACATGCCTCCCCTTCAGTAGAGCTAGCACCTTACAAAATCTATTCCGGCACAATTTATAATATGCTAGCTCTATTCGGGATCCTCCGAACGCGTTCTCGTCGACACAAAGCCGCGAAGTCAGATTTGTACGTTCTGATTACTCTTACCCTAGTAGCGTAACCAAATTAATAGAAAAAGCACTACTAGAAAGTCTTCAGACACGCCGAAAAGTGGCAAGGCTTTCATTATATCGTACGACTTTTTCATGTTTTGCCTAACTATTATCCTATAAATCCAGCTCACCGCATCTCTCAGCGCATCAGTCATGTTAAAGCTCCCTCCACGTGCCCGCACAGCAACGCACCTGCATTCGTTCCTGATCAAGACAGCCATCGACAGGAACAATTTACCGTCAAACGTCATCCTTCATGTCAATTCTGTTCTCTTGAAAGCCGCAGTCGCGTCACTTTAAGTCAACTTCAACTATATTTTTTTCACCCCCGCCCCCCTCATTTACAGGGCCCTTGAGGTATTTTCAATAAATGAATGAATGAGAATGAATGAATGAATGAATGAATGAATGAATGAATGAATGAATGAATAATATTTTCCTTTAACATGCTTCCATCTGCATGCTTCACAACAACATTGAGCTAATGAAAAATCTAATATGTTCAGAAAGCGAGGCGGGCACAAATCTTACGGCAAGTTAGTTAATCCGTTCAATATATATATTTGCCTAAAACGTTATTTTCCTCAAGTGAGTGTGTCTTGTAGGAGGCTGCAGACATTCCCCACTAAAACCTCCCCACCCTTACTACACCAACGAGCTTTGACCAGCTCCAACCTCGAAGATGGGCTAAGGCTGGTCGCGAGGGCACAGAACGCAGTCAGAGCTCAAGGCATCCTGGACTAACGACGCTCCTTAGAAGATATATAATCTCGGAATGAAGACGTTTATTATCTTTCTCTCTCGCCAATTTCCGTCCAAGTATAACCCAGAGAAGTTTAGATTAGTACAGCGCAGGCTAAGCCGAAACGATACGCAGATACGCCCCTAGATATGAAGATGTCATTGCTACTTATCTCTAGCCGACGTAGGCTTCGGCGTATCCAACTGTGGAACGGCCTCTAGACACGCCACGTGAGCAATGATAACAAAAGTCCGCATCTCTTAAACAGCGAAACGCCTCGCAGACGAGCATTAGCCACGGCCCTCGCCTGGCACGTTCATGCGGTTTTGCTCCAACATATCTGATTCCTCGAAAGCTCCACTATGAAATACTCGACCGCCGTCATCGTGGCCTGTGCCGTGCTGACAGTATGTGCAGTGTCACCACCACGACTGTTCCTAAGACCAGCGTGGTCTCCACCTCCAATCAACGTCACTCTCTTCTACGAAGGCCTCTGTCCCGCTTGCCATCGCTTCATTCTGCATCAACTCTGGCCCACCTATGGCAAGCTGGAAGACTACGTCACCCTCGACCTGCTTCCATTCGGCAACGCCCACATGAAGGTCGACAACGGCACGGTTACCTTCACTTGCCAGCACGGCAAGGAAGAATGCTACGTGAACGAAGTCCAGACTTGCGCTGTCAAGTACGTGCACCCGACCAGGAAGCTTCTGGGCCTCGTCGCCTGCATGTTTCAAAGCACAGATCCCACCAAGGCGGGTGAGCCTTGCGCGCGGAAAGTGGACACGGACTGGCCCGTGCTGGACAAGTGCAGCCGAGGACCGGAGGGCACTGAGCTACTGTGGGCGATGGGAAATCGAACCCGCGGACATCAGCCGACCATCGACTACGTTCCGTGGATCGAGATCAACGGCGTGCACAACGAAACGATGGCCAAGAGAGCCAGCAAGGACCTGTTCGGCCTGCTCTGCGAACTTCTCGGTCCGCATAAGCCGTATGCATGTGAGAACGCTGAAATCATGGAATTGTACTGCTTCGCCTAAAGCGAAACGAAATTTCATAAAGCTTGTTTTCCTGTTTCGTTTTCCTGTGTCACGGTTTTGTTATTTTTGTTTGCGCCCGCTTTGACGTCTCAAAAATACGCAGGCTACGAGAAAAAAAAAAAAGATAGCTGTCGTCATTCGAGCAAAGGATCGTTTTTTCTCAGCAGCAAGCGTTTGTAGCGCTAGAATTTCTCAAACACGGCGCTAGAATTCCGCTGATTTCCTAGCTGTTGTTGATGATCAATCCTACAGCGTAAATGTAATGGACTAAAGTATGAATATTTTCGTTGTATTTAGCGAGTTCAAAGAGTGTTGCAATTGCCATTTAAACTTTAAACTCTACCCGTATAATTCATATTGTACAGAGGTTAGTAAGCTCAAAAACTGGAAGAGGATGGCGTAACGCATCAATTTATTGTACCTTTATAAGATGTTGCCCTGGCTTCCGGGTGGTCTCGACGGTTAACGATGGCACTTATCATCCTCTATAATGTATACAAGGAGGGTGCGTCAACGGAAGTTTCATGCCAAACAGGCAGTGGAGATAGTCAAGGATGTGCAAATGATAAGCCAGCAGATTCAAGTGCCTAGCCGAAGCATCTAGCCGATACAGCACCTACAGGTTTCACAATACTTAGCGCACACCGAAATTCGGCTGCGTTGCGTCACATTGAAATCTGCGAAAGTCTGGTCTTTGCCAATTTTGAGAGCAGCCAGTTAGGCGAAGCCCCTCTTAAAAATTACAAACGCATACAGAAGCTTCCGCATCCTCTCAGAATTCCTTTTCCGAAAGTTCTACGCAGCATATCAGGTTGTTTACATGTGAAAAAAGAAACAGCAAACGAACGGTAACGACAAGGTTTGAGTTAATCTTAATTGATAACCTGTACCTTTTGACATTAAAGAGTTTTTCGAACGAGGCTACTTGGTGGCTTTTCGCTCTGTAACAGTCACCTTCCTCTTCAAGTGTTTCGTGTTCCCGTTTCTCGCCTCACAACAGACAAGCACCGTATTAAAAAAAAATCAGCGACGATTACGATACCGCCTAATGCGAATTCTGAGCGCAGCTTCACGTTCGGGCAGGGCCAACTGTGTTTGAAGTTTTGGCTTTCCTCAAGGTACGACGACGCCATAAATCCTAATTTTTGTTAAGTGGGACAGCACCAGAGATGCCAGTTTAGCTTATAATGAGCCAATTTGGGCTTCTTTTTTCGCCGAGTCGCTTGTCGCAATTTGTTGGGCTTATTTGCATTTTTCCAGCAAATATTGTTATTTTAGTGATCATCACGTTCACCAATAGCGCGTTTGTGTTGACTTTGTGTAGTTGAGTGTTGAAGTCAAACATACCTGGCGGAATCAACAAGTAACGTTAATCACGCACTGCCAAACGCGCATTCAACCGAATGGAGGCTACCTGCAGACAATGTTAAAAAGTAAATATGTGCTTTCCTCCGTAAGTACGCATATTTTCGCTGTACAAAATAATTAAAGTTAGTTTTTCAACTCCCCTTCGTATTTGAGTGACATTTCTTTATTATAAACAAAAAATATTTTCAACAATGGGAAAATTTATTAAATTTGCGCTTCTTTCGGGCTTCTTTTGCGATGATTGCTTCCTTGTTAGCTCGGTAACATCTGGCAACCCTGGGCAGCACCCACTATGCCATTATTCGTCTTTCTGTGGATAAGCGAGGTACCCGTTACACATCTTTAAGGTATTATGTGCACTTTGTTGATGCTGCATGTAGCTGATGACGGTGTAGAATTATGACTGAGCACAGAGTGGGAAGCATTTAACCACACTCTCGTTGCGCAGCTGGTATTGTGAGATGACTGGTTGTTATTTTACTCTTCTGCCACGCTATATTACGTAGGTTAACGCGATTCCTTGCCCGAGATGACGCCTGCATAGGGTCTTTTTGCAAGTGAGCTTGAAGCACCAGCGTGGCTCTGTGACAAACAAATATATACCGAAAAAAGTCACTGCTGTATGTATGTACGTAGGCAATAAAAAAAAAACCAGCGTGGCTATGTGCTAGAATACTCGACTGCCACGCAGAGGGCCCGGGTTCAAATCCCGTTTGATTACGGCTATTTCTTTTTTCTCATTTTACTTTTTCATGTCTTTTGGTTGCTTTATCTTGTCTGTCGGTTACAGCAGCGATGGCAACGACGACGCTGCTCAACGCAGGAACGGGCGCCTAAGAGCATGCGCTCGAAAAAAAAAACATTTTCGACGGAAAATGCACAGAGAGGCACACGCTTATGTATACCTCTATGGATGATGATATAATGTTGATGGTATAATGCACGTTATAAGCCCGCTCAACAAGACTTGAAATTCGGCGTTATGGTGCATAGCTGATGAGAAATTTTGTGCGCAAAAAGAAGACAATTCACCAGAACGAGAGAGTCAGGACGGATAGCTGACGAGAAATTTTGCGCACAAAATTTCCCATCAGTTATAAGACCGTATTCGCGTCGTCTGCAGCAATGGAATAGTGGAGCCATCCTCCAAGGCTCCACTACAAACACGGTGTTGAATTATTTATTTATTTTTATTTAGAAATACTGCCAATCTCATATGAGATCAAGGCAGGGAAAGGGAGGTTACAGCAACAGGAACAATAAGAAAATGAAATCAATAACAATCGTTCACAAAGTAACATAAAGTGATAACTTAAATAGTAATACATAGAACAGCAACAGATTACAGCAGGTAGTACAACAATAGGCAACAAATACATAAATACAAGCATAGTTAAATACACGTTATACAATATAAGGTCTATTCCAATAGAAACGTAAGAGGTAAGCAGAACACACTAGTAGATAAATTGTTGTGATCACAAAATAAGTAAGGTGATAAAGTAGCTTAACCGTGCTATGTTAGTAAAGCTTCCTCGATTGCCGTGGAGAACCTGTCTAGTGAGAGAGTGTTAGCAATTGAGGGGTCAAGTTCATTCCAGTCTGTTATCGCTCTTGGGAAGTAAGAGAACTTAAAGCAGTTAGATTGGTGTGTATATTCAGTTAGCGTTAAGGAGTGTTTGCTACATGTAGGTCTTGCTGTGTTTATCGAGATATATGTAGTAGTGTCGATGTTTAGCTGGTTATGAAGGAGTTGGTGCATGAATTTCAATCTCGCTACTTTGGCTCGATTTTCAAGTGTAAGAAGGCCAGCGCGTTTTAGCAAATCCGTAGGTGAGTCTGAAATTTTGTATTTGTTAAATACAAACCTAATGGCCTTTCTTTGGATATTTTCTAGTTTATCAATGTTATGTTTCGTGTACGGAAACCATGCAAATTTAGCATACTCGAGAACTGTTCGGATAAAAGTTTTATATGCCAAAAGCTTGATGTCGGATGGCGCAAGACGGAGGTGTCTTCTGAGGAAAAAGAGCTTTTTTAAGGCAGTTGATGTAATGGTGTTAATGTGGGAGTCCCATCTAAGGTCGTGTGTAAGTAACAAACCAAGTTATTTGTGTTCTTGAACTCGAGCTAGCTGAATGTTATTTGCGGTGTATGCGAACTCAGACATGTGTCTTTTTCTGGTAATTGTTAGGGCAGCTGATTCTTTAACGTTAAGGGTCATTTGCCAATCAGTACACCCTTTAGAAACTGAGTGTAGGGCTTCATTTGAAGTTACGTGGTCCTCGGCAGAGTTAATTTCATGATAAGGTATACAATCGTCTGCAAACAATCTAATTTTAACTCCTACGTTAGATGGCAGATCATTGATAAAAATGAGGAGAAGAACTGGAGCCAGTACACAGCCTTGAGGCACACCAGATGTGACGGGAGAAAGAGTGGATGCCTGATGGTTAATTTCTACAAACTGTAGACGGTTGCTAAGGTAATCTTGTATGCAGGAAATCATGGGTCCTTTTCCTAGAGTTGATTCAATTTTAGTCATGAGTTTATTGTGTGAGACACGATCGAGAGCTTTCGAAAAGTCTAGTAGGAGAAGATCCATTTGTTTTTGGTTATCGATGCTGGATGATATGTCGTGGATTAGCTCTACAAGCTGGGTGACAGTAGATAGACCTTCTCGGAATCCGTGTTGGTAAGGTGAAATGATGTTATTTTCTTCGAGGTATATTTTGATGCTTTTAAGCACTATGTGTTCAAGGAGTTTACTGACTAGGCTCGTTAGGGAGATGGGCCTATAATTAGAGACCTCCGCTTTGACACCGGATTTATGTACTGGAATGATTTTTGCAACTTTCCAATCTTGCGGTAGTGTACAGCTGGATAAGGATTTATTAAAAAGTAAACACAGGTACTTTGCTAACCATTCAGTATATCTCTTTAGGAATATATTAGGTATGTTATCCGGTCCCAGTCCTTTTTTAGTGTCAATATTGAGTAAGAGTCTGAGCAGACCAGGTTTGGTTACAACAGGTGCTTCTAAGCGTGTTCGGTTGCTTGGGTTAACATGTGGAATGTTTCCATCATCGACGGTAAAAACTGATTGGAAATATTCATTAAAAAGATTCGCTCTGCAGAGGTTGTCTTCTGAGGAAGCTAGGTGCTCGCTTTGGTTTTTAGGTTGAAAATAGTTCGAGAACTTCTTAGGGGAAGCCTTTAGGAAGTTGGAAAGGGTATTGTTAAAGTAATTCGCTTTAGACGCCTTTATTTGACCTTTCATTTTACGAATGGCAGTGGAAATGGCTTCTCAAGATGTGCTGTCGTGATTAGCTTTCCATTTCTTCCTTAAACGTTTTACCTTACGTTTAGCATGAATGACGTCGCGATTAATCCATAGATTATTTTTCCTTGCCTTCTTTGTTTTCATAGGTACAAAATTCGTTAAACAAAAGATTACAATTTCCTTGAATCTATGCCATAATTGTTCAATGTCTGTTGTAGCCGCAACAGACGGCGCCAGCTTTGGCTTGCGCTCTCATAGGCGAGCGCACGTAGCGGTCATGGGGGGAGGGGGTCGCCCCCCCCCCCCTCCAATCATCTAGAGCTGGGGTCTCAAACACGCGGCCCGCGGACCTTTCGCCAGTCGCCCGCCATGGCCCGGCGCTATACGTGGACAGGCTGCTAGGACCATCGCCATGTTCGGAAGTATCTACTTGCGCGAACAACTGTTCTCCTTGCCGAAGGTGACCAGGTCCGGTCGATTATGAACAGCTCGATCGACCATGAGAAAAAATGTGGAGCTCACTCAGATTCACTCATGAAATATATTTTGCCTTTAGGGCTCACTGAAACTCAGACTCGCCAAAATTTTCCTCATTTGAACTCACTCGGACTCAAACGCACCAAAATATTTTTGCTCGGACTCCCTCTTACTGAGATTCACTGCTCGATCTGAGTCTGAATGAGCTTGAATGAGTCGACTCATGAGTCCTTTAGCCTATAATTAACTTTTCCGACAATAGTGTCAATGCTCTTTAACATCAATATCCCATATAAATGGTGTTCTGCTGGGCGTGTTTTGATCTCATACCTTCAAATACGATTTATCGATGGTTACAAGCAAGTAAGGGCATTTTTATCGAAAGAGATGACTCACGCGAGGTATTTTTATCAAGAACTGCCCGTTAAAGATTTTGCCAGAGGGAGGTCAAACCCCATCCTCTCGCCCCCATCCGTAGCTCACGCCTCTAATCAATAAATACTGAGATGGCGTATGAATGCTAGCGCTTTTAAGTAAGTTTGAGTAGACGTGAGTATAAACGTGGGTCATCATAAGACTGATAGTAATGCTGCAGTTGAGCAGGTAGGACGATAGGTCGGCAAAAAAATTTGGAGCTCACTCAGACTCACTCATGAAATATATTTTGCCCTTCGGGCTCACTCGGACTCAGACTCACCAAATTTTTTTTTTCATTCGGACTCGCCCGGACTCAGAGTCACTGAAATTTTTCTCAAACGGACTCACTCGTACTCAGACTCACGGAAATACTACTCAGCCTGACTCATTCTGACTCAGACTCACAGCTCGATCTGAGTCTGAGTGAGTCGACTCATGAGAGTTTGCCGACCTATGATGCCGTCACCGTTAATTATGCTCGTATATTACTTCATTTTTCTTTCCATCGCTCGCTGCGTCGTCCTCAATTTAAGTTGAACCCTCTTTGTAAGTCTCCAGGTTTCTGCTCCGTAGGTAAGTACCGGTAAGATGCAGCTGTTATATACCTTCCTCTTGAGAGATAGTGGTAGACTACCATTCATGATTTGATAATGCTTGCCGAACGAGCCCCATCCCATCCCATCCCATCGACGCAGCGAGCGATGGAAAGGAAAATGATAGACGTAACCTTAAGAGACAGGAAGAGAGCAGAGTGGGTCAGGGAACAAACGGGGGTTAAGGATATCATAGTTGAAATTAAGAAGAAGAAATGGATATGGGCCGGGCACGTAGCACGTCGGCAGGATAACCGGTGGTCATTAAGGGTAACTGACTGGATTCCAAGAGAGGGCAAACGCGCGAGGGGAAGACAGAAAATTAGGTGGGTAGATGAGATTAAGAAGTTCGTAGGTATAACGTGGCAGCAGAAAGCACAGGACCGGGTTGATTGGCGGAACATGGGAGAGGCCTTTGCCCTGCAGTGGGCGTAGACAGGCTGATGATGATGATGATGATGATGATGATGATGATGATGATGATGATGATATTACTTCAAGACGCTCGCCAGTATCGTGAGAATCTGGCGGCATGCCGTAGTGAAGCGCCATAACATTACGTGCCCTCAAATACTATAACGACCTGACGATCACGCTTTTTCGAAGAAGGGCTCCGCATCAAGTAAGAAATAAAAGAGCACAGCTGCTGCGATATCAGCAGGTCGGTGACACACTAAAGCCATGTGTTAATGAGAACTAACAGACAATAATGCCAGGGAAAGTATAGGGGATGTTATGTGTAGTAATTAGAATATAAATGTGAAGAAATTAAAGTGGACGAAAAGAGAACTTGCCGCCGACAGGGACCGAACCTGCGACCTTTGAATAACGCGACCGATGCTCTACCACTGAGCTACGGCGGGGTCATCCTCCCGTCGTTCTGGCAAACTTGATGCCTTCAGGTAGTATGCGAGAGATTATTGGTCAGCTGCCAGTTCTTAAAAAGATCACGTGCTCAGTGACACCAACAGGCAGAAAAAACAGTGTTCCACACTCGCCGCCATGGCTGCGATCGGCGCTGACTAACACTCCCAGGTCCAAATACACGTATATACCCCATAAAGTGGACGGGAGGACGACCGCCACCGTAACTCAGTGGTAGAGCATCCGACACGTTGTTCTGAGGTCGTAGGTTCGGTCCCTGCCGGCGGCAAGTTGTCTTTTTGTCAACTTTACTTTCTTCACATTTATATCCGAATTACTACACATGACATCCCCTATACTTTCCCTTGCATTGTCTCTTAGTTCTCATTAACATTGTGTTTAACAAACAAAAACGAGCCCTTAAGAGTCATCTTCTTTCCTTCATTAAAGCCATGTGTGTCACACACACGGTGACACACATGTTCCTGCCTAAATTTCTGTCCAGCATAGGACAAACATCATAAAGGTACACGCGACACATCTGCTTGCGCAGCCCCACTTCAGGGGGCACGGCAACACTTTTTTAACATTGTCAAAAAATGCTGCCGAATGGTAGTCGAGGCTTCTGCAAACATGTCAGTGAAACAATATAGCGCAGCATGCGACATGTAATTTACAAAAAAAGTAAAACTGCAATGCCAGCTAGAAATCGCTCGCTCTTCTCTCAGAAAATGACGTCATACAAAGGCACACCCAAAGGCAGATGGACACGGCCATTGGCTGATCGGAGCATCGTGAGCTTCAAAGTTATCGCTGCAGCCGCGGTGTGCCGCGACGTGCACCCCTTGTCACACTGAAATTGAGGCGCGCGTTCAGAGAAAGCTAGAAAAGAAAGTGCTCACAGACACGACGCACGCTGACGTACAGGCGTAGCTTCTTGCCCCCTTGTCCCCCCCCCCCCCCCCGCGCTTTGTACTTTTCAGCGCGCTCACTGGGACGAAAGGAGAGGGAAAGCGCTTATAGAAAATGCTACAAATCCCTGTTACTCATCTTGTATCTGAAGGCTTCTAAAAATATTCCGGCAGTCGATTCATGAGGCAGTAGATTCCGATAGTGATGCAGGCTACTCGACTTGGAAGAGTGTTGCAGGGGCCCTTTAACGGTGCTAAAATAGGACATGGACTCTTTTCCTTTGCACTGTCAGGAGTATGCACCATAAGAGGCTTAGTTAACAACGATGCCTCCACTAATCCATCTCGCAACTCGGTAATGTTTTAGGCTCCTCTGTTATCCTGTTTTAGGCTCCTCTGTATTATCCGCCTTGTACCATGGGGAGAACCTGATCCACACACGCTTGCTGACGTCTGTAAGGTGCATATTCAATAAAATGGAACTTAAACATGTTACGATCGGTATTCTTGTGCCCTCTAAGAAACGAAAATTTATAACCCGCCGCCGCCACGTAGTATAAACATAGATGCGCCCATCGCGAGTTTTATTTCTAGAGACATTTTACCGCTACAACGGGCATACGTGTGCCACTTAAAAATGTGATCAAAAATTGATCCTAGAATATAACCTGGAAGGCTTAGCACTCTGCAGGGGGATGTTTATATGAGCCCAATTTGCAGTAAAACACCGCAATCATTATATAGAGAGCGGAGTTGTTCCATTTCATTTCCCGTTCTGTCTAGGCCAAACACTGCAAGAATGTATTCGGTTCCTACAGATGCTTTCCGTAAAAGGAAAAAGCCACGAATGTGGCAGATCCCACACCTTGTGCGAATTGGTTTCGCGCGAAGCAGTGAGCGAGTAGTTGTATATGCAGTACTTTTTGCTTTGAGTCAAGTGTTACAAGGTGCATCGACGTGTTTTAGTAAACGTTGTGTGCACATCGTGGTCTACACTGGCGTTTAAAGGGTAACATATGGTCTGACGTAACGTCAGCGCTCACTTTAGAGCACAGACGTCAGTATTATCGAAACGAAGTGCACTTTACGGTATGATGATGTGAATATCATATGAAACTTTCGTTGGCGTATTCCTCCGAGGTCGAGCAACGCTTGAATGTAGCTTGCTGAGTCATAGAAATACAAATGTAATGTTTATTAGACTTCTATAACAGCGGAGCCAACACTGGAACTACAATCCTGTTTTTTTTATTCTTTGCATTCGTCGGGTCAACGTTGCCGATGTCGGTTTTTCTTTACTCTCTCACATTTAAATTCCCGCTGTCTGTTCTCGCCGTTCCCTGGGAAGAGATAGAATGTCAATCACCTGTGGCGCACCTACCCGCTTACCGTGTCCCATGGTATACGGCTATGTGCCACACGTGTCTGGAGGAAAGGGTCTGACGATGTACGCGACATCATTTTCACGTTATTCATGTCATGCCCAGACAGTCGTATTCTTCAAACCCCCCCATGCCAATTTTGGTCTACACCAAGACGAACACAAGAGCAGGCAGACGTAGGCGGCTAGACAGATAGAAACGCTCAAAGTGCCTTGGGTTCGCTAAGAAATGCTTCGCATTTAGAACTGTAATTTGCCAACAGGTGATGAGGCAACGCATAGAGATGAAATTTGCTAGTGATACACATTCTAACTTTCCCCGGCCTCGTTGAAGTGGAACGAAGAATTAAAAGAAACATAAATGCAGAAGACAGGAAGGTTAACCAGAAAAGCGTTCGGTTGGTTACCCTACGCCTGTGGATAGGGAGATGGTAATATAAAGACGAAAGAGAGAGGAAGGCAGGAAAGAAAATAGTTAAATTTAAAGTAAATTTTAACAAGAATGCTGATGACGTTTTAAGGGGCACTAAAGAGAAACTATGAATTGGTTTAGATTGATAAAGTGTGCTCGGAGAACTCTTGTGTGGTATATTTCACCACCATAGGGTTATTATTAGAGGAGAAAATCAAGTTCAAAGTTCTATTTTTAAATTTCGCGCCGAACTTTGTAATTCGTGACGTAAAAGACTTCAAAGAGCATTTAACGTATTTTGGCGCCACTGGCTCGACGAAATTCCTACAAACTCGTTATGTCAAGTCTCTGGCCCCCTCAGAGGACAATGTCCTTCGATTTAACCGATTAGTATCTACGTAGGCCCAAGCAGGCGCCGTCAAAAATATATGAAGTCACGGCAAATGGTGCGGGAATTCCAAGGTGGCGTCGCCACCTGTATTTTCTTGTTGCGCGTTTTCTCGCTTATTAAGCGTCTTCGCGCAGAAAGCGTGGTGTTTTTGGTATCGTGGAAGACTGCTTTATTAATACGAGAAAAATCGTTTTGCTCTTTAGTGTCCCTTTAAAACGGCGGCACCTCTATAGCCCTCACCGCAAGTACTCGAAATTTCAGCTAGCGTTAGAAAGCGACGTCGAGACATCAGCCGCAGCTACAGCTGTTAAAGAAAACCCTTCGTTATGCTAAAGCGTTATTCTTCAAGGGAACGAACGCCTCTCGGTTTCTTTCTCTTTTATTTTTACAGGTAGCTTGAAAGAAAGCACACTTTTTTTTTTCCTCCCCGCATTGACGTGCTTCCGAATCCATGTGGGCCTTCACTGGGATGTCACAACTCACAAACTGTTTTGAGAGTTTATCGCAACTCAATCAGAGTAAAAGATAACAAGGGTACGGGTAGAAGCGAGAACAAGACGGCAGCGTGAGCGCTATTGAGTTGCGCCAAACACTCAAAACGTCATGGTATGCCAACTTGCCATTGTTACTCTTGTGAACTTCACAAACGTCTACAGTGCGTACCGAGTTGCATCATAATCGATGCTGCTCTTCAGCTCATTTTCTGCCGTTTTCTTCATGGTTACTACATGTGTGTGTGTGTGTGTGTGTGTGTGTGTGTGTGTGTGTGTGTGTGTGTGTGTGTGTGTGGTGTGTGTGTGTGGTGTGTGTGGTGTGTGTGTGCGTGTGTGTGTGTGTGTGCTGTGTGTGTGTGTGCGTGTGTGTGTGTGTGTGTGCGTGTTGTGTGTGTGTGTGTGTGTGTGTGTGTGTGTGTGTGTGTGTGTGTGTGTGTGTGTGTGTGTGTGTGTGTGTGTGTGTGTGTGTGTGTGTGTGTGTTCAAACAGTTCCAGCTGTTGCTTCGCAGTGAGGCCGTAACGTGGTTTTACACAAGGGCGCAAGCGGACGCTTCACTGTTTTTAAAGACGATAGTCTTTCTTGGGGAACTTAAACGCAGAAATTTTGGTCTGTCTTTCTGTCTATCTGTTTGTCGGCACGTCCCTCGATTCAGCCACTCGGCCAAAGTTGAACCACTTGCCCAAGGGCCAGCCGTCTTGAACTGGTACGGCTGTTCATACTTGTGAACGTTGTCGATCAAAAATTAAATATCATGCATATCTGAGGTGCAACATCACTAGGTAAGTATTAGGTGGCATGTTCCTTTAATAGAAAATGCATACATACGTAATTTTAAGGACCCTAGTTTCTTAAGCTGCGCTGAAAATGCATAAGAATGGAAGCTTGAGCGAGTTGGTATGCGTTCATCTTTGATGAAACAGCGCTCACTAGACGACGACGAAGTAAAAGGCTCTCTAAAAGGCACAGGACAGGCAGCGCCTGTCCTGTGCCTTCTTTTACTTCGTCGTCGTCTAGTGAGCACTGTTTCAACAAAGCTGAAAATGCGACTGCGCTGAAATTTGCCTTCCTCCGTGCCCTTCGCACGAGCTCATTGTTGTGTTTCGGTTTCGGTTCAGTATTGCACTGTACGAATGCCATGGGTTGGTGTTGAAAAACTTTAGTTTTGAGAAGGCCAAGAAGGTGAAAAAAAATATTTAAAAAATGAAAAAGCAGCGTTGTGGGCGGCCTTCAGGCTGCCGGTTGTGGGCGCCGCTCTGGCGTTCCTGTTTTACCCAGGCGACGTGTAAATAAAAGAGTGTGTGGAGAGTACTCGTTGAGTGCGGACGTTTCTCTGCTTCAGCGCTTCGCGCCAAACCGCGTTTTCGGGCTGGCTGGCGTCCCCGCCGGTCGCGTTGGTCACCGGCGGTCTTCGCCTGCTGCTGCGCCGGGACTACCAGCACGCAACACAGCACTCATGTTTCCCGACGTATTGCCAGATGGCGTCCATATCTCACACAGCGCCTCTTCTATTGTCTTTACACGACATTTGCAGCGAAGCACGCAGATACGCGGCCAATTTTTTTAATCGGGCTCTCTACATACGATTCAGCTGCGAAAACCAGCTGGCTTAGACGAAATCCATGTAAATGCGAACGCTGCCAGCGCCGTCCTTTTCTACTTATGCGGATTATCGCCTACCCAATACCTTGTTTTTATTGATTCGCTCTGGCGTACGTATGGAAACACCCAGCGCGGTGTGAGACGCCTGCCGATCTTGGTCGTATAATGAGGAAGCCATTAACGGAGGAATGTTGACAAAAAGCGTGAAAGTATGCCAACGTTAGCAGCATCAGCCGTGTCTTCTTGCGCAGCAAGTTCTGTTTCACCGGCTTGAAATGTAGTTTAAAGTATTTTTAAGCAAAGCTTTAATGAATATCAGATTGCAGTGCCAGAGGCGGCATAGTTAGTCAAGAGCCCGGCGCCGGCGAGTGGCCAGAAATGCGGGTGTACAGAAATAAGGGTGTAAAGAAATGCGGCCCTTGAAGGTTCGCCGGTCAAATGCGTACTTGTATGCGCCGTTTCCGAATAATTGATGTTCTCTCGATCGTGGGATTGTCGGCGATCAGCCGTTTCTGTTATTGCAATCTGATCATTCATCAAGGTCACTTGTCACTTCACGCTGCCACATTTCATTGCTGTCTTTCATTGTTTCATGCATCACCATCGTTGTAACGGTAGCAAAAGCACGCTTGCGCTGCTAAGCACGTGGGTGGAGGTCCAATTCCCGGCATGGAGGAAGGAGGTTAGAAGGGAGCACTGTGCCATGAAAAAGAAAAAGAAAGAAAGAAAGGAAGAAGGAAAGAAAGAAAAAAGAAAGAAAGAAACAAACAAACGAAGAAAAAGAAAGGAAGGAAGAAAGAAAGAAAGAAGAAAGAAAGAAGGTAAGAAAGAAACAAAAAAGAAAGAAAAAAGAAACAAAGAAAGAAAGAAAGAAGGAAGGAAAAGAAACACAGTAAGAAAGAAAAAAGAAAGAAAGAAACAAAGAAACAAAGGAAGAAAGAAAGAAAGAAAAAGGAAAGAAGGAAAGAAAGAAAGAAAGAAAAAATGAAGAAAGAAACAAAGAAAGAAAGGAAGAAAAAAGAAAAAAAGAAAGAACGAAAGAAAAAAGAAAGAAAGAAACAAAGAACGAAAGAGAGAAAGAAAGAAAGAAAGAAAGAAAGGAAGAAAGAAAGAAAAAAGAAAGAAGGAAAGAAAGAAAGAAACAAAGAACGAAAGAGAGAAAGAAAGAAAGAAAGAAAGGAAGGAAGAAAGAAAGAAAAAAGAAAGAAGGAAAGAAAGAAAAAAAGAAAGAAAGAAAGAAAGAAAGAAAAAAGAAAGAAAGAAAGAAAGAAAGAAAGAAAGAAAGAAAGAAAGAAAGAAAGAAAGAAAGAAAGAAAGAAAGAAAGAAAGAGAAGTAGCATACGTCACGACAGGCACGCACACGCCAAGCTTCGCGTGCCCCCATTTTCCCTTTAGGGAAAGGGCTCATAATTTGCCTCAAACCTAACGACTCACACTTCCGGAAGTTGCTTATTTTCTCAGTACCACCTATTGGACCTCGAGCCCTAGAGGCGATCCTCTTAACTACTACGCTATGTGCGCAGGACTTTGATGCATGAATAAGCTTCAAATATGTTCTTGAGGCTCTGTAACAAAGCGACGCAGTACATCACCTGATAGCGGTTTCTCGTGAAAATTGGAGGCGCGATGTTGAAGCACCAGGGGTTGCATTTAAGCACTTGCTGCAAGGTATATGTATACATGGTAGGAAAGCTTCGATATGAGCCAGGCTTTCAAAAAAATGGTGGTTCATAGGCTGTCTTTAGAGTTACTCTATACAGCTCCTAAAGATATACCATATACAGTAACTCTGTTTTTGGAGCTCAAGGCTATCTGTGTTAGGAGGCAATCCCGAAGCCAGGGAAGGGGAGGGGGATGCCATGGGGCTTGGCCTCCCCCACCCCCTCGATATTTTGATGGAGAGGGGTGTTTTTCCTGGCTGCGGGTCTGTTAGGGGGAACACCTAAGGCCATAAAGGAAGGAAGAAAGGTAGGGAGTAGCGCCACGTTTCAATCTTGAAGGCAAATCATAAAAATTTAATTGAGAAATAGGCCCCGGTCACGTGACAGGCAAACGTTACTGTTGGTCGGCTGACTTTGGTTGCGTCTGCTGCGGGCAATGCGGGGGCCTAATTCTACCCAGGAGGCACCGAGCACTTGTCGGAAGGGGTGGCGTCCGAGGAGGCTTGCTTGCAGAGACTAGTGGAATCACGCGACGCTCCCTCCTAGATTTTTCCTCCCTCCGTGCTTACAACAAAAGCAAAGCTAAAGCGTAAGTGACTGCACAATCGGTTTTTAAAAAATGGTGACGTCACGTTTGTTGTACATGGAGAGACATTTGATTTTCTCTATTTTTTTTGGAGGCTGGGGATCGAGGTGATTAGGCATTAAACACGTAGAGCTCATCTCGTTGTGCGGCACATGCGGCGCCGGTTTTCAAGATTAAAACCTCATCGCTAGGACCGTGGACCCTTGCCATGTGCCCTGCTCTCAAAATTATCCGTACACTACCTCCGTGTGCGTATTATTAGCGTAGTCTCACATTGCATGTTTCGCATTCCACTAGCACATCCGGCCAGGTGCCTTGAGCTTTGCGTTGTTTCAGGCTCTGAGAGCCACAGGAGCCCTCCTGCAGAACTTGAAGGCAACAGCATCGAGCGACCGCCTGTGATACGATGCACTGTGTGTGTGTTGTGCAATGTGTCTCTCTTTCTTTCTCTCTCTTTTACTCCCTTATTTCTCTCCCCATATGTAGGGTAGTAAACTGGAGGCATAGTCTAGTTAACCTCCCTGCGTTTCCTACATTCCTTCTCTCTCTCTTCATAGTATTTCAATAACCCAGTTGACCCCTGATTGCAGAGTGACGATGCACAGTGTTAGGGTGTTTGCGTTGAAACGAAAGTTATTTGGACTGATGCCAAAATTTCTGGAAGCAGTTTGCATTTCTTGGCTGAGCACCATCAAACACGAATGCCACAGATGATACAGTTGGCACCAAGTGTGGCGCCAGAAACACACGCCCAGCATATATACTGTATGCGCGCCTTACGCGAACAAAATCGCAAGGCGTGATCAACATAGCGACGCAGAACTTGTCACAGTGTTTGAGTGATAAGCTACTGCGCAAATTTCAGGAGTCGACCTTTACGCACGAGCTCCATTTTAATTTTTCATTTAGTGGCCGATGTGGACGATCCAGATATATATGTTTACGGGCAACGCATGATCCAGATGGCTTCCCAATTTTTCACAAAGAAGGGTCGTATGTTTCGAACAAACTGAAACACTTTATATTCGGCGACTTCAAGATTGCAGGGAAGATGCATGCGCGTGAAGCTTGGCGCGAGCAAAAGTAATCTCGCGTTGAACATGCTAGTGGAAGTGCGTTTTAGAACTTTGTTGTGGAAAGTAACAAGACAATCAATCACTTAATACCTTCACAATTCCTTGCATCCTGGAAAAGAACATCGTTGGGACCGATACAGAGGAAAATGTTCAACATTCGAGGCCGCACACGTCGTCCCTCCGGTCACCACGGCTTCACAAACCGCCACAGCCGACCCCTGTTTGTTTCTTTTAACTTGGTTCTCTTTTTAGTGAATGCGTTCGCTGACGCCGTAACGCGCTTCGGAAACAGTGGACTCCGCAAGCGCAACCGTCGAGCCACCGGAATTCAGATAATGCACGGAGAAGTAAAACGCGAGAACAATTGAAGCGGGCGTATCATCTCAGACTAACTCCAAGCTAACTCTGCGAGCGTGCTTTTCTGCAGTGGCTTGATCGCCCTCGTATTTTTATTGCGATAGCAATTATATGGACAGTCTCCACGGGTTTTTGCCGTCGCCGTCATGCGCCTCCCGTATGAAGTCAAAACTGATGAGATCCCCCCGCGCATCGTACGTTCTACCAGGGGTAAAAGCGCGCGACCGGTGGTGACGAACTCGGCTGAAGCAGAGATCAAACGAGCCGGCCCATTTCCGTCGCTCGGAGGGTGCATGCGATAACATCACCCCGCTCGGGAAGCCTGCCGTCGAAGCAGACAGGAAACGCTACGCCCTTCTTTACCGAGCATGAAAAAACGCATGCACCCTCCGTCGCTCGGAGGGTACATTCGCTCGGAGGGGGGAGGGGTGGGGGGGTTGTCGCGTGGGCAGCAACTTTAAACTTTGAACCTAAGGGTGCGGTCGCGATCGCTGGCGCGCGCGCTATCTCGACTGCCATCACAGCGGGCGGCTCGTATACCCTTCTACGTGCTGCGCTCTCAAGGCGAAGTGACTTCGGAGAGCATCTCTCCCTTGAGCGGCCGTATTCTCTTGCACGAGCGTTTTTTAGTTACGCGAGATCGGATACAAAACAGTTAGCTGCCAGCCTCACTTAGTATAACATTACAATTTGTTGCTATCGCATTCATTGCTTCTCCCTTGCGGTGAAACTGTGACTTTTTTTCTAATAAGCTGCGCTAGTAAACGGACATGTATTAATAACACTCAAACAAAACCTATCATCTCTTCGCGCTTAACATCTATTTAAAGTATACCTATAAATAATCTTCTGTTTCATTGAAACAAAGCTTGTTGGGATGTTTATTGAAAGCTGTTTTTTTTATTTTTTAGTGGCTGTCCCCTCCTCACCTGGTCATGCTTTAATGGCAAATCACATTCCCCCTCTCCCACGGTTTGATATCGCTCACAATTTGTTCTGTACCGCGTATTCTGTATAGGAGATATCGTGTCCCTTGTCGGGAATTTTTGAAAACCTAATACGCGCCATGTAAATTGTGCAATATTAAATTACTGGGGACATTATCGAACACGCACAGGCCCCCGATAAACGGCCTTCCACATAAAATATTGAAACGTTCATTGAATGTTTTGCTGTCTGCACTTATTTAACATTACTATTCACTTCACAGTCGCATTAAAGTGATGCAGTAACGTCACTCGAAATACTACACCTTTGTTTCGTCTTTAAAGTAGTGGTTGTCGGTCTACATGTCCATTTCCTTCCGCAAGTAAAAAATAGTAATTTTGAGCTGCAGCAAAGTACTTTCAGCACTGACGATTCGCAAATTTAGCTCGGGTCAGAAGTGATTTTTATCGTGCCCTTCGCCTCACAACGTATCCATAGTAACCTATCATCATACCTCCCTCTTTCTCTCCCCTTTCCCCTTACCCCCGTGAGGAGTAGCAGGCTAGAAACCCGCTTTCCAGGCCGACCTGTCCTCCTTTCTCGTCATTAAACAACTTCATTTCCCGCGTCGGTAAATTACAGGAAGTCCTAGCGTACGCGCTGGTGTGTGTCAACCAAGTGCACTGAGAACACAAAGTCTAGGGCGGTATTCTGAGACGATCACTTTTCCGATATTTCTTTTAAGTGCACACCGACTGGCTGGTCATGGAATAGTTCGCAAGTCTATGGACGCTTCAAAGGTTGGCCACGCGCGATTATTCTACGTCATGCGAAGCGAGACTGTCATCCACCAAACTGACCGTGTCACAGAATGCAGCCCCTAACGGCAACCACCTTAACAATTTTTTCGTGTTTTGATCTGTTGAAACGGCTAATGATGTACGATTGTCCTAATCTATGCCTAGATATCATCGTGCACTCACGCAGTCGTGCAATCATACAAGTTACGCAATAGCTCTCTTGCATACAAATACAGCCATTATATTTACGATGTAAGTTGAATCTGTATAAAGGGCTCTCGTGGTAGTCCTTTCACTTCACTTCACTTTTATATCCTTAAGGACCCCCTCAAGGGGGGTATTACATAAGGGGTGGGTTTGCAATTGCAGCGACATATATACATAGGAATAATATATACATTCATAAAATATGCACAATAACCACATATGCATACAACTAGTAGCCACATATAGAAATAAGAATAAATTAGTGCTTAATCTTTTCAGCAGATGATGAGGTCATATCAGCGATAGAACGGGGTAGGCCCCGTTCTATCGCTGAATAATAAAAGCGCTCCATCCCACACGTTCTTATTTTTCGTTTTAAAAAGGCGACCTTAACTTAAGACAGCCGTGCGAACTAATCGTGATTGCACGCCCAACCAGGTGTCGCGTTAGGGGTCCTACAGGAACACCTGAGGTTTCTATAACTGTAGCTTCCATATAGACATGTAGCGAAAACTACGTAAGTTCAGTAAAAAATTATAACAATAAAGCAGGGCATGCCAGACGCTAACGCCGCACACAGTGTGCGGGCGTTTACACGGAGGAATACGAAATTGGGTACGCTCCTATAAAACTCGCATCCTTTTTCGCATGCCGAATGCATCGTGATATATGCTGCATACAATACGTGCAGCATTCAGCTCGGCGTAATAATAGATTCCACTCGTGCGCGTCAAGATATACGCGCCCACCGAGCTGCTACACATTAAAAAGAAAAAAAGAAAGAAAGAAAGAAAGAAAGGAAGAAAGAAAGAAAGAAAGAAAGAAAGAAAGAAAGAAAGAAAGAAAGAAAGAAAGAAAGAAAGAAAGAAAGAAAGAAAGAAAGAAAGAAAGAAAGAAAGAAAGGAAGAAAGACAGTGGGAATCCTTACGCAAATTATGCTGCAACCGGCTTCCTTACATATCCGGCTCTTCGCAGCAAAAAGCGTGAGCGTACTGATTAATTACCGAGGAGGAAGGCGCAGTAGGCAATCAGTAAAAGTTACGCTTCGCTACCACAAAAAAAATAAGCAATAAAGAAAAGCAAACGCTAGATATACACGAAAGAGCAAGAAGCGAATGTATATATAGCACTGCGGGCTCTTGATCGGCGAGACCAGATACACGGGGGAGCTTTCGAGATGTGGTTTGGATGAAACAAAGTCGATCCAAGGTTACGCGCAAATGGCACACGAGCAGGAAGAGAAAAAGCTCGCGGAAAGCCAGTTACGGTGAAACGACGCCTGCGCATTATTACCGAGAAAAGCGAGAGGGTGGCGTCAAGTTCGGCACGACACGCCGCGCACAGCTCTCTCTCTGTCCACGGTGGTGTGGTCGCGCGCGTGATTTCCTCGTCAGGAAAACCCGCGCCGCTCTCGATCACGAGCGAGCGCTCGATCGCCTTCTTGTCGGTTGCCGTGCGCTAAGTGCGCCGTGGATTACGTCACGTAACCAAATGCGTACGAAAATTGCGTTTTGCAAAAGCGTGCAGCGTTGCGGCTCGTAGCGCGAAATCGTCCATCCGGGAGCCGAATTCGCAGACACGTGAGCGTTACGGAGTTTCCCGAATTGCAGAAAAAAATTAAACAGCATATCCACGGAGTGAATGATGATGAGTGGGCGAAGCTGCGGAGGTTCATCGGTAAACCGTGAATCTTCCGTGAATTCTGCCCAGTACATCATCACCGACGTGAGATCGGGCGCGTTTATACTAAAGGTTCGATGAGTTATGACGACTTGCAGCTCACTTTAATTTTACATGTACGCTGTGAATTTTCATTGTTTAGAAAACCATTGCTTTAGAAAACACCTTGCGTCTTTCGTTAAGCAGCTGGCGTCTTTTTCGTTTTGCTTTAGAAACATCTGGCGTTCTTTCGTTTTGTTTTTACAAAACATCTGGCGTCTTTCGTTGGTTTATTTCATCAATCAACGGCGTTTTGAACAAATTTTTATTGTTTAATCACGCACAGGAGAAATCTCACCAGGCACTACCTTGGAGGTAAACAATGGCTGCTAATGGGAATGAGAGACAGAAGAAGTCGGCTTTTAGCTAACACTTACACTTCTACAGAGACAGAAGAATTCGGCTTTTAGTTAACGCGCACGCTGCGAATTTTTTATTGTTCAACAACGCACAGGAGAAATCTCCCACCGGCACCACCTTGGAGGTCAAAGGGTAAGACTTGTTACTCACTACTACGAGCACGACGAGGGACGAACGGGTGCCGCCTTAAGGAGCTTCGCCCCTAAAATTAACCACCCAAGGACTCTGTACATATGATTACCCAGCAAAGCTGAAGCGTGCCGCCCCGGCGTTTATCACGAACTAGGATCTGTCGAAGTGCATTTTGTTGTAGCCTTTGATTTCGCTGTCACCACATTCTTTAAGAGATGCGCGCATCAAGCTTTGTATTTGATGACGTTAGCTTAAAGTATATTAAGAACAGCTAAAAGGATTTTATGGGCAGCGATCTCGTGCTGCAGCGGGTACCATCCATAGCTCTATGTGATGACAAAAACTAAAGAGGAACTAGGGCAAGCGGGAAGACCCTTCGAGGTAGGGTGCCCTAGCATTGCTTCTTCATCGTGGTTCCTGCGCACTCACGGCATTTTCCCACCTACTAGCCCTACACAGCTTCGCTGCAAGAACAGTAGATGCACTGAGCTGTTAGTGTCTTGGGCTGACGTTGTTCAGAGTAAGGTCCCTAGATAAAAAAGTTTTCAAGGTAGCGACACTCATTGCTCTTTGCGCCTTCCTCCTCACTCTCGCGCCTACCCCTCCTTTTCTCCATCATTTGCGTCTGTGATTGGTGAATTCGTTGCACGTGATGCTGTTAGTGGATGGTGGTGATATTTATTATAAAGCAAAAGGTTCAAAACGAGTGCGCATGTGCATATGGTTCCAGTCGGATTCTTGCCGCGACGAAAGACGAAATCGTATCCAAGACAAGCTGTAGAAGAGGAGCGTTCCAGTTGACGCCAAGTCGGCCGAACATGCTTCGCCGTGAATTTTGAATATGTCAAGTACTGTGCTGTCGGCTGCAGCAACAAAACAGAAGGCGGTTTTTTCCCTCTACAACATACCTCTTGGTATCCGGAATAGGACACGCCGTGAAGTGTGGCTACAAAACATTTGACGCGAGGACTTCCGTGCAACGCCGTAGACGCGGCTTTGCGAGGCGAGTTTATTTGTCGCCTTTTGTTGAAACGCTACAGAACGCACGTCCAACGCGCGTCTAGTACGTGAAATTCGTTACAAATATTTGTGCGTATGCACGTACAGTTGAATACAGCTGAAGTGGCTGCACTTTCAGGGACATTTCATGCCAGACCAGTTCGAGTCACTTGCTCTTGAACGCGGCGTAAACAGGCTCAAACGCGACGCTGTGCCAACGCTTTTTAAGTCTGTTTCTGGTACTTGCCGCTGATGGTAGGGCGACGACATCGTCGCAATGTTCATCACTTCGGGACACCAAACTGGTAGAACCCCACTTGTCGTTAAGTTGCGTGCACCCGCATTGCGGTGCCGCGGTCTCTTCCGTAGTCACCCAGATAATAAAACATGCACCACGATTACCTGGCATCATGATTGCGAAAATGGATGTATTTTTCCAGAAAAAACTGTCATCGCAATGCTGCTAGTCAAGCGTTCGTTCTAGTCTGGCCACGGCTTTTGCCTGTGTGCGCACAAGCGGCTATGATCACTCGTCACAACGTGACAACAAGGTGCTGCCCTGTGGTCAGTCAGGATCACAGGATCCAGCAAGAAGCACGTTAACTGTGCCACATCATATGCACGAGCAAAACACATTCGGAGAACTGGACGAACCGGGACGAACTACGACGTACGATGCGAGACGCCATGGATAATGGTGTGAAATATAAAACTATAACAACGTTGCCAGTTGGGTAACACACATCACGCTTCTTCTTATGTTGTACCGCTTATATTCAACTAAGTAACCTTTTATCCTACGTCTCATTTACTTTTCATTTGCTATAAATATTTCTATCCGCCATAATAACTGAACACAAACATTCACTTTTTTATGCACGCTTTGACCCTTCTTGGGGGCGCT
Source organism: Rhipicephalus sanguineus (assembly GCF_013339695.2). Taxonomy (NCBI): domain Eukaryota; kingdom Metazoa; phylum Arthropoda; class Arachnida; order Ixodida; family Ixodidae; genus Rhipicephalus; species Rhipicephalus sanguineus. The sequence continues at coordinate 140,387,111 of NC_051177.1, read as the reverse complement.
CCAGGCAAATAAGCGAGGAGGAAAAGGAAGGGTGTCGCTACCTTGAAAACTTGTTTTATCTAGGGACCTTAGTTCAGAGATGACTGCAGCGCCACAAGAGAGACTATAGCGGGCGCCGAAAGAGAGAGAATAAAAGTTTCTATATTTAATCAACAGTTGTTCAGACCTAAGGCGGGTGGGACTCTTCGGCCAAGGCTCCACTGGCTATAGCGGCTCGCCGGGCCTGGTCCAAGGTTGCCAGTCGGCTGCCCAGAATTTGTTCTGGGAGTCGTGAAGCAAAACAGCAGGGACGCAGCCGACATTCGCCGATACACCTCATGGATCGTCGCTTATTACGATGCGAGAGTGCCCGGAACTCTGCATCTGTGCAACCAACTACACGTGGTAAGCCTGACACGGCGTAACTGCTGTTGAGATTGAAAGCTTAGATTAGAAGTTTCATCTTGTAAATTCCTCGTACATAACACTCAAACGAGCGATGAAGCGTCGGTCTCTGTTTCTATCATCGTCTTGTTTTCTTGGCACTCCTAGCAGCCATTGTCAGCGGCGCTGGGTGGACAAAGGAGGCTTTTAACCGGCGTGGCCGGTAGAAGATGCTAGAGTTAATCAGTTAATCTGATGTCAGCGATTTTGCGTGCCAAAACAAGGATACGATTATGACGAACGCCGTAGTGGAGGGATCCGAAAATTTCGAACACTTGGTGTTCTTTAACGTGCACCAACATCGAACAGTACACCAGCCTCTGGCATTTCGTCTCCATCGAAATGCGGCGGCCGCGTCCGGAAGCGAACGGGGATCTTCGTGCCAGCAGTCGAGCACCGTAATTAGTCTACCACCACGGCGAATAAAGTGGTACAGTTATCATATGACTATCCAAGGAAGCCATCATTGCGTAAAGGCGTGCGATATTGCATGCGATATTGGCGATATTGCAAGCTAAAGCTATCTCTTGTTTGTGCAGTTTACACTCAAGGTATTAGGAGCAATGATATAGCATGGCATAATATCGCAGTTGGAGGCATGCGTGATGTAAGTGGCAACATAGAGAAATTGGCATGGACGACAAGACACGGATAACGCGATTGAACTTGAAGGACAGGCATCTATATGACCTGAAGAATCGAACGAATTTCACAGAATGCATGACAAGGACGACATGACTCGAGGTCCATGACCTGACATGATAGGCATGATATTCCAATGCATGAAATTCTTGTACCAAAAACGTCAGTGATGTACACACAGCATAATTAAGATCACATGTCATGCCACGACACAGTGGCGTAGACAGGGAGTGGCACACCGGGCCCCTGCCCTCTTCTGCTACGCCACTACCATAATATGACAGAAATGATGTACACTGAGTCGATGTACATGACGTGACATGCGCGCGAGGGGGATTCGGAGTGTTGTGACAAGAAATGTGGCAAATGGCTTCTCTGCAGCAATGTAGACATGAATGAAACTTCAGCGCTCAATAGGATGCCAGAGAAGCTACATGAGGCGCACGAACACTGTCTCATGTCGCTTGTTTTGTCCTTCTCTTCTGCATTAGAAGTGTCATTCATGTATGGCCAACGTGACCAAACAGTCGCTTTAACATCGTAGAATTTCGCGTGATTGCGCTCGGTGAATGGCCGAAGAACGGCGCGTGGAAATTGAATGCGCGACCTTGGCTTCTTTCTGGGAGCCACGTGCAGTAACTCTATATACAAGGCGCTTTATTAAGCAACCTACGGCTCTGCAAAAGCAACTTTCTAGGGGCACCACGATCGAATTCCCAACGGCAAAGGAGACCGTGGGGTTAGTCGTTGAGTAAATGCGCATATAGAAGAATACAGGGAAGGAAATGGAAATTGTACTGTTGAACACCCGTGTAACATTTCTCCTCCGGCAGGACACACGCACGGTTATCCCGCCATGCATCTGCTCCCCCCCCCTCCCCTACACACTACCAGGGCGGAGGAAGTTGTGCACAGGATGCTTGCGGCCGGGGTGGCCCTTATACCGGCTGTCATCTCGACGTGGACCTGGTCACATTTACCACAGGGTGTCACATGTTTACACTGCTCCGTCTCAGTTATAGATGCAGAAAGTGTACCATCCAATATGAGCATGTAATGGCTTACAATCGGAACGGTGCCTACTGCAAGCCGGTATTCGCTACAGTCTCACGACGAGCTATGACCCCTGAATACATGATAACAGATTCTTCAAGACACTGCTTCAATTCATACGCTACACGAGGGGCGTAGGCAGAAATTTATTTCGGGGGGGGGGAAGGCACCTCCTGGAATAGACATAGGGTCTGGGCAGATAAGTGGGGTCGAGTGTCATTTTGTGCTCTGTATCCCATGGGGAAAAAATTTCGGGGGGGGGGGGGAGGGCATGGGCCTGGTGTGCCCCCCCCCCCCCCTCGGCTACGCCACTGCTCAACACAGGCCTTCCAGCACGCATATACACTCAAAGTATTATGCCTTAAATGCAAGCCTTATATCAATATATATTTAAAAAAAACTACCTGGTGTGAGCTGCTTAAACATCAGCGGTGGTGAGAAGTGGGAGTTAGAGCGGAGGACTAAATGGCAGGGAGAGATAAAGTAGAGGCGACTGTTTACACTCCCGCAAAGACGCAAGTCGGACCCAGTAACCCTAGATTGAGGAACGCGTACAAAATAACTAAGGGCAAATGACTGCACCGATATGCACACAAGCTCTGTTAGCTGTCCTTCTCCGGTCATCTCCGGTCGTCCTAGTCAAAAAAAAAGACGGAACGCTACGTTTTTGCGTCGACTACCGGAAGTTGAACAACGTGACTAAAAAAGACGTGTACCCGCTGCCACGTATCGACGACTCATTAGATAGGCTACGCCGTGCCCAGTATTTTTCCTCCCTGGATTTAAAAAGCGGGTATTGGCAGATCGAGGTAGACGAGAGGGACCGCGAGAAAACGGCATTTGTGACCCCCGACGGCCTCTATGAATTTCGAGTACTTCCTTTCGGTTTGTGTTCAGCACCGGCAACTTTCCAGCGAATGATGGACACTGTACTTTCTGGACTGAAGTGGCAGACTTGTCTCGTGTACCTCGATGATGTAGTCGTCTTTTCTGAAACGTTCGAGCAACATCTCCACCGCCTGCGTAGTGTCCTAGAGGCTATTCGATCGGCAGACCTCACACTCAAACCAGAAAAGTGTCACTTTGGTTACGAAGAGCTCAAGTTCCTCGGCCATGTAGTGAGCGCCAGAGGAGTCCGACCCGATCCTGACAAGCTTACCGCTGTAGCAACATTTCCGGCTCCTACCGACAAGAAGGCTGTCCGGCGCTTCCTGGGCATGTGCGCCTATTATCGACGGTTTATTGAAGGCTTTTCCAAGATAGCGGAACCCTTGACTCGCCTTACAAGAGATGACACGCCATTTGTTTGGGATAACGAGCAACAGGCTGCTTTTGCCGAACTACGACAGCGCATGCAGTCAGCACCCGTTCTTGCACATTTTGACGATGATGCTGACACCGAGGTGCATACTGACGCCAGCAACATCGGCCTCGGCGCAGTGCTCGTCCAGCATCAACACGGAGAGGAGAGAGTAATAGCCTATGCCAGCCGCTCCCTGTCCCGTGCCGAGGCGAATTACTCGACCACAGAGAAAGAATGCCTCGCAGTCGTATGGGCGATCACCAAGTTTCGCCCTTACCTCTATGGTCGTCCATTCAAAGTGGTGACAGACCACCATGCCCTGTGCTGGTTGGCAAACATACGTGATCCCTCAGGACGACTGGCCCGGTGGAGCTTGCGCCTACAGGAATTTGATGTAACCATCGTCTATAAGTCTGGCCGGAAGCACGAAGACGCTGATACACTGTCGCGTGCACCCATTCATCTCGTCAACCAAGAAGCAGAGGACGATGACGGTTTCCTGGGCGCCCTTAGCTCATCGGACTTGAGCAGACGGCAGCGAGACGATGAAGAAATTCGACCGGTCATCGATTATTTAGAGGGTCGTAGCGCAGTTATACCACGCCATCTATCCCGCGTGTTGACATCATTCTGCCTCCGAGACAATGTCCTGTACAAGAAAAACACTCGTTCTACGAGCCGCGCTTACCTCCTCGTGGTTCCAAGGGACATGCGGGACGACGTCCTCTTCGCTTGTCATGACGAGCCCACATCTGGCCACCTAGGCTACTCACGAACCTTCGCTAGAGTAGGCGAGACTTACTATTGGCCCGGACTTTCGGCAAGCGTCAAGCAGTACATCCAAGGCTGTCGTGAATGCCAGCGCCGGAAGACATCATCCCGTAAACCGGCTGGACTACTTCAACCAATTGACCCTCCTCATAAGCCATTTGACCAAGTTGGCATGGACCTTCTCGGCCCTTTCCCTCTGTCTACCGACGGCAACAAATGGGTGATTGTCGCAACTGACTATCTGACACGGTATGCCGAGACGGAGGCGGTCCCACGAGCCACAGCTTCCGAGGTAGCACAGTTCTTCATGTGCCACGTCGTACTGCGTCACGGTGCTCCCTCTGCAGTCATAACCGATAGAGGCACAGCGTTCACTGCGCAGCTCATGGATGAAGTTTTTCGATTAAGCAACACTAAACATCGAAAGACGACTGCCTACCATCCGCAGAGCAACGGACTTACCGAGCGGTTAAATAAGACCGTCACAGACATGATCTCCATGTATATCGACGTCAAACACAAAACATGGGATCGGATTTTACCTTACGTGACGTTCGCTTATAACACCGCCGTGCAAGAGACAACGCGATTCACACCATTTCGCCTTCTCTACGGCCGCGAGGTTCAGACGATGTTGGACGCTATGCTTCCTTGTCAAGACGCTGATCAGTTAACAACTGACGCCGAAGAATTTGCAGAGCGTGCAGAGGAAGCTCGCCAGCTCGCGCGACTACACATCGGTCTGCAGCAACAGGCAGATGCACGACGCTACAACGTTCGCCACAGAGACGTATCCTACAGTCCAGGAGACAAAGTTTGGGTGTGGACTCCTGTTCGTCGCCGTGGCCTCTCCGAAAAGTTGCTGAGCAGATACTTCGGTCCGTATAAGGTGTTACGCCGCGTGAGCGACGTAAACTACGAAGTGGTTCCGGACACTGCGTCGTCAACTGGAACACAACGAAGACAACCGAGCTCCGACATAGTTCATGTCGTGCGCATGAAGCCTTATTTTGCGCGTTCATAATTTTCCTACCGTTCATTTTTTTTGTTTCCTTTATTTGTGCCACTAGCATCGCCTCACCGTTCATTGACTGCGCGCGTAACATTTCACCATTGTCCATTCGCGTTGTGTAAGCTGCTTTGTTTTTTTTTTCTCTCTTACAACTACCTTGCAGCATCGAGCCGATGCTCTTTTTCGCGGAGGAGGGAATAATGCCACCTGTAGTAGTGGGTTATACGCAAAGGCAGAGGCACAGGCCACGAAAGGAAGAAGTGCGCGCGCTGTCCCTTTTGGCGAACAAGCTGAACCGACGCGCCTGGCAAGAGCCCTGTTACTCTACGTTAAATAAACCCTGCCTGGACCTCTGAAGCGACGTGACAATATATTAAAAAAAAACTACCTGGTGTGAGCTGCTTAAACATCAGCGGTGGTGAGAAGTGGGAGTTAGAGCGGAGGACTAAATGGCAGGGAGAGATAAAGTAGAGGCGACTGTTTACACACCCGCAAAGACGCAAGTCGGACCCAGTAACCCTAGATTGAGGAACGCGTACAAAATAACTAAGGGCAAATGACTGCACCGATATGCACACAAGCTCTGTTAGCTGCGTGCACGCTCTTTTCCTCTAAGTTATCATGGTTTACTAACACGTCCATCGTGCGGGGCTGGTTTATTGATATACGGCGATTTCGACCTTCCCTTTGTCGACGTCGGTTACTTCGATTTTGTAGTCACTGCATGGCTCTAATCGTGACGGTGTGTGCGTATTTGCGCAAACACCTCACAAATTATATTAGACATCGCGTCATCGATGTCGTCGATGTGCGATGAGCACTGTTTCTCCTCGTCTCCGAGGCACGCCGCCGTCACCGCGTTCATCTTGACGTTTTACAGGAAACGACTACACAACAGGCACTCGCCCTTGCCCACAAACGGGGAATGCCCGATCTTGTGTGCATCTGCATGTCCCGAAAGTACGATTGCTGCGATTCAAGACGTGGTCGAGGCCGAAACGAAGGAAAGTAAGTAATGGAGTCGTGTTTTTTTGGGAGAGAGGGAGAGAAAAGGGCGAGGTCGCGAGTACATGAGCATAATGTGAAAGAGAGGGAGAGAAAAAGAAGGCAAATGACGGCACGTGGCGTCAAGCTAAGCGATGTGAGAACGCAAGAAGGATCAGCTGCAGTAGAAAAGAAAGCAAAAAAAAATTCTGCTAGAGGAGCGATTCCCCCCTCGCGGGGCACAACAAAACAAGGATACGTTTAGTGCATGCAGCGAGCGCGCAGCTAGCAGAGCCAGAACAGCGTGCGACGGCGTGATGGACGCGTTAACGCCCCAACGCTTCTAACCGTCGTTGCGCTAATGGTATAATTGTAATTTCAGTGCCAACAAGGATTTCGGTCAGATCGCGTGCACCGTGAACAGCAGAAAAAGTGCACCGGACTATCATCATGACGACACCGACCGCGACAGTTGAGGAAGGGTGAGTGTCGACTGCATCTGATGATTGGAATCTCTCTGGATATCAACTTGAAATTTAATATTGCGATAATGATTTTAACAGACCTAACGAAATGAGTTCCGTATTCACAAGACCCTACAAACTCACCATATCGTCAAATTATTACTGATATAATTGAACGACAAATTGAGTAGTTAATTTATCCGCTTTATAGTACGCTGAGGACACGAAATGGGTGAGAACATATGGAAGCAAAGGTGTCGTCAAGTAGTTAATAATAACTACTTAACGACAAGCACATGGAGATACAAAGCCGTAATGTACACAACGTAACACGGTATTTATTTTTCTGTGTTTCTTTTTTCGCGTTTGTGAATGCCTTCAAATGGAGCAATGAGATCTTCCGTAACTGAGACAAGCATTGTATCGCTAGTCCAATCCTCGTGCTCATAATAAAATAGCACTTCGACCCTTAATCTGCTGTCGAGTGGTTCGAGAAACGGATTCCTTTTGGGATCACTCTTTTGCTATCAACAGATGACGCATTACGGCAGTTCCAGTGATGGCGTGTTTTAGCAACTAAACACTATCGAAATACGAGCCCAGTATTGTGAAACGTGCCACAAAGTTTCGACATGACAATCGCGTAAGGCGGATTGAGAGGAACGGGTGTGACCAAAGTGCGCTGAATGTATGCTCGTCCAGGTACATTTTTATAGAAACTGAATTTATGGTCATTAGTCAGCAACATAAACATGACTCGTGCTCACTCAGATATTTCATTTCTTCACTCGTACTCTTACTTACCAGCATTTTACACAAGCGGACTCGCTCAGACTCGTGGGTCGGTCTGACTGTGAGTGAATTGACTCATAGGCGAGCATAAATGGTCTGAATGCGCGCTAATTAATAACAATTCATTGCGGAAAGAAACAGCGCAAAGTGATCACTGAGAAGCATTGACTTCCAAAAAAAAAAAGCCCTTTCGAAGGTAAGTACAATAAACCATAATATGTGTATACACGGCAGCGCTTGTCCCGTGTTCCTACTTTGTCCGTGCTTCTTCCGCACTCTCAGCGGAATCGCAGAAAGCTACTAGGGCCTTAGTCCTCGTCAAGACAGCCTTCTTCACGGGATGCGATGCCCAGGCCTTGCCGGCTTTGAAGTTCGTCCCCAAAATTTACGATTCTATGGCGTGCGAAAACGTCGGCGCTTGACGTCACATGTGAAAATTTGGTCACGCTACAGCCACCACTGCCGAGCTACCGGTTCAAAAATTGAAAACTTGCATTGAAGTCTAACAGCCCTGTTGAACGATGCTATGCTCGCGGACAACTTTTCTTGGCAACGAAAGGCCGGCTACGGGGGCGGAGCTACTGCACTTGTACTGCTCCGCGAAGTAGACCGGTTCGACGCGCGTAACGAACTTAATCTTGGTTTTCGAACCTTCCGTATCTCCTGTGACGGCCGTTTGATTATTCGAGCGGCCGTCACAGGCTTAGACAGCCATTTGTCAGTGAAATTCGTCACAAGTTTCTTCGGCGAGTCGCCGGAAAAACTGGAGGGTGAGGAGTGCTCACCTGAAGATGAAGACGCCATTTTGATTGCGAGGTGCACGTAAAAGGTGCAACGTTTTCAGAGGCGCAAAAACGCGTAATGAAACTGCATCAAGTAAAACAAATATGAATATCTCCTTGGTGCGCGCTGACCTCTTTTCAAACAGCGCCCCGTAGAAAATAAAGTAATGTTGTTGTTTTTTATTCTCACGCAGAAAACACGGACGCTATTGTGGGACTGTATTGTTCAGCGGTGGCTCACGCGTAGTTCGGCTCTGCGGCCTTCCCTTCATTGCCAGGAAAAGTTGTCCGCGAGTACAGTCACAGGCACTTAGCACCATTTCTTTCCAAGCAAGAAAAGTCAGGTGTAGATTTTCATGTTGTGCAACTTTCTGGGCAGGGATGACACAACTGACTTCAACGCTTTCTTCTGTTGCCCTTTCAATAGCTGTCAGTGTGGACCAACTCTGTTGACGCGGGAAGATCATACAGACGGTGTCATTGAGACCCACAAGCGGCATTCTCTTAGTGAAGAAAGCGCATAGCATCGCCTCATGCACAGCTACAACATTTTCCTTCAGTTTTAAGTTAGCCCAAGCGCGTTCGGAGGCTGAATGTGTTTCATAAGTAAGCTGTTACCATTACCTGATGTCTGTTCATTCACGCCGCGGCATTTTGCAGATTCCGCTATCTGGATTTGCAGAATTAGAAATTTTCCCCCGCATTAAATTAGGAGCTCTATCCGTGAGTGAATCCTTCGACCGATTACATGAGACAGCCGGAGCTGCACTTAGGTGTCGGGAGTGTCGTAGCCTATAATCCGGTTACGGTACTTGTCACAGCTCTGCAATTAAATATACTGATTTATATGTCATATAAAAGTCGACTGAGAGAGTAATACGGTGCGAGTTAGGTGCGATCACTGAGTAATAGTTATGGAGCTGTCGAACTATATACACTACCCGACAGGTAAGGAATGTTTTTTTTTTCATATTAAAACAATTGTGACTGTTCAAACTCTTTGTGCTACCACTGTTTCATGCACATTACCAAATTGGAGTTCGGACTACAAAAAAAAATTCTACCTGTGAACACACCGTGACTATCCAGCGTGAGCCTCTGACACCTGAGGGGCGCTCAGCAGTGACTCTGCAGGAAGAGATGCATAAATGAAAGGGCGAGAGATGGCGAAAGAGAAAAGAGGAAAAATATTTAGGTAACACTATATAAGTGAAACATAACCTCGAACCGAGTGGTATCCATGCTTTTATATATCAAGGCCGCGGGGTTCGTTTGAGCGATCGCTGGGGAGGGCGATGAAAGCGAAACTCAGGAGGAAAGTTGGGCGCCATCTCTGGAATTTCCTTATTGCGTGTGTACACCGCCGGCCGGGACTCCCCGCTACAATAAAAAAGAAAACATGTAGTTTTTCTTTTTTGTCTTTTTTTTTCGAGCTTCCCCTCGGAAGCATTTTCATAGATTTTTGTCACTTGCTGTCATCGTGTGACGCAAGCAAATGTGTTTCCGTGTTATGCCCTCTCCGCGGGGTGAAGCAGTTCTGGCAGCTGCGAGTCAATGTCGTTATATGGTATCATACTCAAAGCACGTTAGACGATGCACAACACGTTATTCAAGGAACCTGGATGCGAAGAGACGAAATTACGGAGAATCGGAGGACAGTTGACGTGGCCGACATGTTTAGGCAAAAAAAAAGAAAGAGGATTAAATGCCTACGCAAAGACCGAACGTAATGCGGGCGTTTAAAATTTGACCTAAAGCACGAGCGCGCGAACACATTCGAATTTTTTCTTTATTCATTTTTCTGATGAAATGACATGGGCGGTGCATTCGATAACTTACTCTTGTGCACTGAAAAATTTGCCCGAACCTGTTTCATTGAGCAGAGTGACCTATCTGGCTTGTTAGTTGAACGTGCTGGAGGGCAACAGCGCGGATACCGGCGGTGTTGAGCTGAGGCACAAAGAGTGGACAAACGGAGTGTTGCGTTTACTTTGCACGTGCATGCACAGTTACACTGAACACCTGAGACACACACATGACAATCACACCTGCGCACATTCCTCCTATCACAACCACAGATTGGCATTCTTATCAAGGAAGGACAGCAATTGTTTTTTTCGCAGGACGGTAGCCGACGCACTTATGACCGGCACGTGATAGAGCGACAGCCTTGATGATCTTTCCTTTTTAAGATTAAGACATGAGTAGAACCTGTGCGCCAGTGGGATCATTCTTTTTATTGTGATAGCAATTATATGGACAGTCTCGGCGGATTCTTGCCGTCGACGACGCCATGCACAGTGTGTGTATATATATATATATATATATTTATATATTTATATATTTATAAGCCACAACGAAAAATAATTCAGAGAAACTTTCCGACGCACGGAATCGAACGGGCAACCTCTCGCATTGCAGCGCGCTGCGTTAGACAGTTAGGCCACCAACAGCACCGTCTTTCAGCCTGCTAACGGCGAGCTATTTATATACACCATTTACTTCAGCGTGCTTTCTTGGTCACCACAAAGATGGCGCGAAGTGCGCGCGTGGCGCGCTTTAAAGATTGTTGCCCCGCTCCTGCGAACGCCGCTGCCCTTCCATGTCCTGAGTCGGATCCTGGAAACTCGAGACTCACACGCTACCGTGATATTCTGGATTATTATCGCACTTCGCGTCGACTTTACCCTGGCCCTGCTCGCGGTCTGGCGAAAGCAGACGAACGAATACTACGCCGCCTTCAGACTAATACTTTCCTTAGTCCGGCGGTCGCCCGGCATCTTCATCCCGGAAATCTCTGGCACGTGCCCGACTTGTCAGGTCCTCGCCGACACCTTTCACGTTGTGGCTTCGTGTCCTGCAACTCCACTTTCTTTCTCATCCCCCTTCCCCATCCCAACTAGAGAGGCTTGGGAGAAGTACCTGCTCGGCTGCTCCACCTTGGATGCGCAACGCTCCTTGGTGGCACGCGCCCGGGCAGCGGCCATCTCCAATGGCGTCCCGGACTAGGGACTGCCACTCAGGCACACAGCAGTTCTCTTGTGAATTTCTTGAATAAAATGTTTACCACCACCACCACCACCACAGGGCGTGGTCACCTTCGTGCGCTTTCCTCGAGGAAAGAAGGGGGCAGGGGGGGGGATAAAGCGGAGGGTTGTATGTCTTGTGCTTTCCCCGCGATGTCCGCGCTGAAATAACAGAGCGTACGAAGGTCACTTTGCTTGCTGCAGCAGCCGCGTTTGCGAAAGGAGCGCGCTGTTCAAACAGAAATAAGTAACAACTGTGACAGTTAGTTCGCGCTCGTCCTGTGTGTACCTGTTCGTTCGTTTTGTGTGTCCTGCTCTATGTTTGAGCTGTGCGCTTGAAGTGTCCAGCTGTGACGCATGATAGTTCGCGCTCGTCCTGTGTGCGTTCTTTTCGTGCGTCCTTTGGGCTCGAGTGACGCGGTGGCGATTTCGAGCTGCTTTCCGTTCTTCGCGTTACATTCCAATTTATTGCTATCGCATTCATTGCTTCGCCGTGGCGGCGAAACTGTGACTTTTTTATTGCTATAGAAATTATATTGATACTCGAGGCGACTTCTTAGCGTAGCCGTCGCCGTCATGTTCCGTATGAAGTCCAAATCTATAGCATTACCCAACGCGTCGTATGTTTATGTACGAGCGAAAGCCTGCAAGGGCTGCAGACGGGCGCGGCTCAAGCAAAGATGAAATGCGCCGTTGGCTCCGTCCGGCGAAGGAGCATGAAGGGGTGCCGGTGGCGGGCGGCATCGCTCGGGCAACTGCGAACTTTGATCAAACGGGTGCTGTCACGCCACTATCTCGACGTACATCAGTAGACGGCTTCTACCCTTGTACGTGCCTTGCTCTCACAATTTTTCAATTTTGCATGTGTATAAATATAGGTACACATTCAAGCACACGCTTGAACATATATAAAGGATGGTTGAACTCCCCCTCTCCCCTAAAAAAATGTCTGGCTGGTTACGCCCATGCTTGCCCCGGTTGGTGTTTAATATCTTTTTACTCATCTCCATCCCACTATACATGATTTGCGAAGAAGTGGTAGCTGCAGTTTTCGTACGTGCCCAGTTCCTACGCTTATCATTTTGACACTGGTCGACGAGTCAGCAAATGATATTGTTTCTGCCTTCACATGGGGAGCTGCCGCAAAATGAGAGCTGGGCATTTACAGTCGTGGGCTCTTAGCTCTTGGAACTATAGACGGAAAAGCCACTTATACTTACCTAATGTGCCCTGGTGATACCTATAAAACTCATCGTACATTCCCAATACCAGCGCGTTGCTTTCATGACCAAGTGTTGTCATAAGATTACCATCACTGACGTAGCCGTTGGGTGGAAGGATCTAATGATATTATCTAGCGTATTACATGCAAAAACCACGATATGACAATAAGACACGCCGTAGTAGAAGTCTCCGCAAATTTCGATCATCTGGTGTTTTTAACGTGCAGTGACATCGCACAACTACGAATTAAATTAATTAATATCTGGGGTTTAACGTCCCAAAACCACGATTTGATTGTGAGATACGCCGTAGCGGAGAGCTCCGGAAATTTCGACCACCTGGGGTTCTTTAACGTGCACCTAAATCTAAGTACCCGGGCCTCAAACATTTTCGCCTCCATCGAAAATGCAGCCGCCGCGGCCGGGATTCGATCCCGCGACCTACGGGTCAGCAGTCGAGCGCCATAACCACTAGACCACCGTGGCGGTGGTCTCTAGCATTTACACAGGCTTCTAGCATTTCGCCTCCACCGAAATGCGACCTCCGCGGCCGGAATCGAACCCGGAAGGATCTTCTAGAGCAAACACTGTGTGTGAATGAACACCGAGTAAATGGCCGGCGTACAAGAACTGAGACTTGGGCTGGTTCGTGGGAGTTGATACTTAAAATAGAAGCACTAAAAACGACGCCAGAATGAGTCTGATGTTTTTCCTTCTGTATCGTCGTTTTCTTTCGCTTCCAGCTCGAGTACGGATGGTCGGAGTGAATGTTAAAAACGGAAGAAACGAGCAACGTAAATCATCTACGACGCAGGCGCGCGCTTCGTTCTCACATTGCTTGGTGGCCATAAAAAAGGACTCGCTGGGCAAGCAGTTCACAACACGGGCGGAGTCTTAAGTACTCGCTCAAGCTACGGGTACACCGTAAACAGCGGAAACACATTTCTGCGCAAGGAAACGTCATGAACTGCGAGGAGAACACGCTCTCGAGTGTGTATAGGTACAGGGTCTTAAAAATTGAAGTAACAGTCACTTCAATAAAACAAGCAATGTTTTAAAGATATACGGAAGATCTTGCGGAGACGGTTTTTGCACTCAGGAGGACTCAGTTTTCGCTAAGCATCCGAGGCATCAAGTGCGTAATTATCAGCTACTTTTTGAAATATTTCACCGTATTTTCTCGATTATGGTATAGATATGTTTCTATTTGAAAGCGGTCCTGAACCACCCCTGAGGCTTGGTGCTGGTGAAACCAACAGCAAGCACTGCTGTGAACAGTTCGACCAAATTGTAGTGCGATAGCGCTGAAGAGCTCTTTTCGCAGAAGTTCCGGTGTCGGTGTCGGCGTCGTTGGTTGTGAGCGAAGAATCAGCGTTCGCCGTGAGCGAAAATTCGAGACGGATGCAAATAAATAAAGAACTTCGGTTCGATTGAGAATCGAACCCTGTCTGTCTTTCTTTTATTCTCTATCTTTCTCTCTTTCTGCCCTTTCTTTCTACTTATGTCTTTATTTGCCTTCTTCATTTATAGTTAACCAGCGGTGGGGGGGGGGGGGGGGGACAGTGTTCCCAATTTCTGTGTGTCACATACCCGTTCGTGATGATGATAGTTTTTTGCGGTCATCCTTTTTACCTCGAGCTTCAACAGCTTCGCTGTTAAAGATACACAGTAGTAAAACTAGCACGCACAGGAATCAATGCGGGAGAGAGCAATCGCGTTTCAAGACGCGCTCAAGGTCATGATGGGCGCTGACGCAGCTTCTTTTCTCCGTGTCATCCCTCCCTGTATAGCTTCCAACGCGCTCGTCGGGACGAAAGCCGAGATTGCTGAAACCACTCTCTTCTCACGTCCCGACGAGTGTGCACTCCCTTCTGCTTAAAGCATCCTCTGCTACCCTTTAACACCGCTCGTGCTTGACGGATTCGAGAAACTTTTGGGACAATCGACTCCTGGTGAAATGAACACCGATACTGAGGTCATTCGATGATTAACTTGAGAAGTGGTTCATGACCCCTTGAAACTACAAGGTAACCGTATCTGAAGTGTACACTTCGTTTGCTTCTACTGGAGCGCTAGTTGAATGTATTGGACTTGAATTTCATGATTAAATCGGACAATTCCGCATCCCGCATTTCTGCGCAGATCTCTGGGCGCAGATCTCGACTTAATATAAAGCCCCCCAGACAGGAGTGCTGCGTGCTAAATATAGTTTGCAAGGTGGAAGAAAAGCTGGCAACAGCCGGCCACCTTTTTGTAGGCTGGTAAGAACAAAGACTCACAATAAGAAAATTACATTCTGGGATTTAGCTTGTCAAAACCAGGATTTGATCATGAGGGACACTTGTACCTTCAACGGGACTCGTGTTTATAACTGCCGCACATTCTGGGCCCATGGCAAAGCAGCGCCTGTGCGTTACGCGCCACGAAAACGCTGCTGACTTTCTTGCGGGCCACAATTCCTGTTCGAATGTGTGGTTATCACTGTATATATCATAATCGTCACCCAGCACCTGGAGTAGCATGTCAGGCGAATAGCCAGGCAAACAGCTCCAGCTTTTCTATAAAACATTTCTCTCTCTCTCTCTCTCTCTCTCTCTCTCTCTATGCCTGGTAAACATATCGTGGTTTTAACTTAATTTAGCAGTCACTGAATAACAAATTTATACCACAGCGTACGCAGGGATGTCAGACGGTGAGAGTCGTCCCGAAAGTGAACGCACCAACAGATCAAGGTCACACGAAGGAGGCTCTGCACGGAGGGCGGTCCGGGAGGCAGCAATTTACCGGGAAAACATCACGTGCGCGTGTAAACAACACGGGACTGCACCTATATACGGGTGGTTGCGCAGACGCTGACATCTGTGAGACCGGTCGCTTTACGGTCCGCTCCGTCTCCTTTGCTATAGCGGAGCTTGTATAGCATTAGGCGCACAAGACCGGCTGCCATCAAGAGGGGCCATTAGTGCGGCAACTCGTCCCGATACTGCGAATCGCATGGCCCGCCGCCGAGGGTGCGCCGTTGGAGGGCTACGAACCTTGATCTCCCATCAACTGCGACGTAGCAGGCGAAGGCGATGCGCGCTATTACGTTGCCACTGATATACACGCTTTCCTTGTGAACGTGCTGTCGCATACTGTAACAAGGGTGGAGGCTTGGGCTCGTGGGAAATTCATGACAGTAGACTTAAAGCGCGAGGACACGAAGACAAGTTAGAAAACGACACACTGCGCTGTGTTGTAAGAGCAGCACAGTGTGTCGTCTTCTCATTCGTCTTTGTGTACTGGTGCTGTAAGTCTACTGTCGCACACTGTATAGTTTGACCTATCCGACGCGCAGCCTACCCGAAAACAGGTTCTGCTGGCTTCCACACATCAGCTGGCCATCTCGTCACCTGGGCACATTGTGTACTGTGCCTGGATTACTACTTCTCACTACCTCAACCGAATGGTCAGCTTCTTAATACACATTATGAATACACTTATTGTGTCGGTTTAGTAACGCAATTCGGCATTTTAAAATAGTTTCATTAAGGTTCTGGAACTGCGCAAGGCAAAACTGCGATCTGGTTGAAAGACACTTGATATAGTGGGGACGTCGGAATAAAGTGGGGTTACTTAACGTGCGCCTAGTTAAGTGCATAATCGGTTTTGCATTTTAACGACAAGAAAATGTGCCCTCTGAAGCCTGGATCACAGCGCTCAATGGAACAGCGGCAGGCATCGCGCGTGTGGTTATCGGCTTATAAGTCCGTATGTGACGCTATCATTCATATATATCTATCTATATATATATATATATATATATATATATATATATATATATATATATATATATATATATATATATATATATATATATATATATATATATATATTGCAAGTTTTACACGGTGCGTTGTCATACTGTAAAATGAATATGCTTGCTTTATTCATGAAGTATAGCGACGCCAGCCTTTTCTTTTTGTCTCTATGAAGTTGCGTAGATGTCGCATTCTAGTTTTTTTTTATGTGACGTGTCAGTGTTTGCATCGAGACGCACATGAAACCGAGCTGTCAACCCCCATGTCAATCTTAGTAAGAAAATATGAAAAGGTTGAAGGAAGTGGAGAGCATACGAAGAAAATCCGTGTCAGGCTAAACATCACCGCTGCGTTCCATGCATATCGAAAATAGATTGTCCGTACCTTGACAGTTTACCGTAATAGATATAAGACCGAAGGCGCGTGACGTTCTACTGTAGAAGTTGACACATATGTCTAACCTCCTTACACAACGGCAGTATTAGACGGGCTATGGTGACTGAAGCCTTGCGAGTACTGCACTTGGAGCATCCAGTACCTGTTGTGCAAACTCAGCGTACTGTGATTTGAGCTTGCTGATGAACACGCGAAGTGTCTAACAATGATTAAGGAACTATGATCATAGCTTAGTCTACTTCAGTCAGCGTGTCTGTCAGATGTTCACCGTTCAGTGCTGCCAGTGTGCACTTGTGAACCTGCATCTGGCTGTGACTTCGGCAACGTCGGTCAAGCTGCATCACTTGCATTCATGCCTTCCCCGATGGTCCGCTTTGTACCACTGATCTCTACTAGAGGGAGCTAGTTCGCCCTTCGAACGCGCGGATGTGAAGCCGCTGGAAGGCGCCGGCCTTGTCCGGAAAGCGAGTGAGCGACCACTCGATTGCAGCCAGGAAACCAGCGTTTCTCTTTGTTTTTATTTTATGAGGCTAGCACTCCAGACACGCCTTAGATAACCCCGGGAGCACCCCAGGTACACCACCGAATGTATTTGCCCGTAAGTTTCCCGGAAAACCCCAAAGATAGATAAAACAACGTAAATAAGGAAGTGTCGATGTTATTAAACGATATACATAATAAAGGACCATATTAAATGAAAGGGCGAGTAAACCAACTGCGTAATTAATTTAGTTAATTAAATTGTGTTAGGTTCGCATTGGAGTTGTCCGTGAATTCCACAATAACCCCAAACAAAAATAAAACGCATTATAAAAATATGTTAAGAGTTGTATGTGGTAGATATGATACAGCAGCCTATGTTTACAACAGTAAAGGGCCAATTGACCGCAAGTATAATTACCTAAATTTAATTGAATGGCGATATGAGTGCATGGGAACTACAGAACGCAACATATTGCCGTCGACGTCACCAACATTCCCCGCATTCCAACATTCGTCGACGTCACGACCCCGTGACAATATTGGTTCGCCATGAGGGAACATAGGAAACTGATGTTTGTTGGATACGTAGTACCTAAGCGTAGAGCGACGTAACGCACCTCGAATAGTTAATTAACGCAAATCACCCTATCGGAAAAAACAGCGTTTCCAGTGTCTCCCAGTGCCTTTCAGCGCACTGGGTGGCACTGGAAACGCTGTACAGTGTGTCCCAGTGTACTACAGCGCGCTGGGACGCACTGGGACACACTGTACAGCGTGGCCAGTGTCGCCCAGTGCGCTGAAAGACGCTGGGAATACTGTACAGTGTGGCCCAGTGTCTTACGGCGCACTGGGAGGCACTGGGCACGCTGTACAGTGTCTGCCCGCACACTGGGAACACTGGCAACAATTTGGAAAAAAAAACTGGGCGCGCTGGGTGGAATTCGTACAAAATTTGGTATTGAGTGACGAGAAGTCGAAACAAAAACTTATTGAATATTTTCGAAATATTATTCTATTCTCTGCCCTACGCATATCTAGCCTTAGCTCTTGTTAAGCGACGGACGTACGTATACGCTAAAGCAATCTGTCGAGCGCGCGCGCTTTCGCTGAAGTGTGTGAACGAGTGTCGTGAATGTAGTTCATATAAATGCATGGAAAGAACTTATCATTCGCAACACAATATATGATATTAGTATTAGTCTGAAGTAAGGTATTAGTCTGATAATAACATCAACCCACCTTACCAGTCAGTCTTTCCATGTAGGCTCGAACCGCTGAAAGCCGCACCATCGCCGCACGTCACCGGCAACAGTGAAACAATGTAAAGCTCAGTTTCGGCGTTTTTAGCTTTTGATTTGTGTAATCGAAGGTGCAAATATGGCCTCGCTTCAGTCAGGTATGATCGAAACTACATTTGAACGGTTATTAGATTCTTCGTAATTGACTATGCACGTCCTTCACAGCGATCGCGGCGCACGGAGTACAGCTCTAAGCCTGACGGTTGGTTCGGCTAGCGTGAACTACTGCGGCTGTATATTACGCGGAAAGTAAAGAAAGAGGACGGAGAATATGTTCAAAAGGGTGATGAAAACTAAAGGGTTCATTGTGCAGTTCAGATAAGCATTGTTTTCTACATAGGTATCACTAACTGCTTAGCGATTCAGTGCGACCGCCGCAACACATCTGCGGTTACGCTAGCATTTTTTGCGGCAAAACGTGCCAGATAGACGTTCTGATGCTAGGCAGCACATAACAAACAAATTAACTATCTTCTGTTAGGTTCTTGTGAGCACGAAGAGACTGAAATCTGCGTTCCTAAACGAGGAAATGAAAATACTGGCTACCGGAAGTAGTTAAAACATGAAGAAATAAGAGGTTGACGGACGTCTTTCAGCTGTGGCGTAGCGGTAACGTGTCCGACTCAGGATGCACGGTGCGTCGAGGTGGTGGGTTGACTCCCGCTCACTCGTTTTTTTTTTTTTAGGTGCTTTTTTTTTGTCGCAGCGCTCGTGTTTCAGCCCTAATGACGATCTGGGCATGACCACAGATTTTAAAAACAATTCAAAAGCCCGATTTCGGCCCGTAACGGGTGTCCCAGTGTGCAGCGCCCCAGCGTCCAGCGTGCCGCGCTGCACACCAGCGCCCAGCGTCCCAGTATCCAGCGCCACAGTGGTCCAATAATCAGGTATGGCACTGGGACAGTGACACTGGGTTTTCCAATAGGGCAGCGCCCAATTAGACTGCAGAAATGCCATTGTTAGGTTCCCAATAGAGTTAGGAGGATGACGTTTGGAGGTGTTATAACATTTCGAACTGCTGAGTCATCAGTTGACTCATAGTGTACAAGTACATCTTAGTAACGGGTGAGGGAAGGGCGAACGTCACTCCCGTAGTGTGCGTCTCGCCTCCCCCTCGCTCCGCGGCGCTGTTGTCGCGCGCGCGTGGTGTTTGTGCTCCACCGCGTGCCGGTTCCGCGGTCAAGGTCGCAATGCACACAAATATGCTGATTATTATAACATGATCTGCGCTCTAAAAAACGACGATCCTCAGGCGGCACCCGTTTATTTTACTCCTCCAGATTTATTTATCTCCATGATAAATAAATCCGTGATCAGCCAATTTACGGTGTGTCTTCAAATTATCTTATTTCATCAGCACAAGTTAAGCCTCTCCAAATTTTCCAATGAGAAATTTTGCAGTTAAGAGAGCTCCTAAGTTGATTATTGCATTCATGTGCACGCACCGTTACAGTGGTACAGACACGAAAATTTTGAGCCGTCGTTGATTATTATTTTTTTTTTTGCGTCAAATGAAAGTACAAGCCCTCAAGAGCATAGAAAAGGTAGTGCTAAGCGCGAGTGCACCCTGAAAAAGTAATTACAGTATGTTTTTAAAAGCCAGTTTCGGTTCCTACTGTACCCTGACGTCACAACACGGTATGAGCTTCTTGTCACGTGCTCGCACAATATATAGTGACGTTTCTACGGCAGCTCCGCGCCGTGGCTTCGTTGGTGACGCACAAGCGGCCATTTAGAATGTTTTGGCGACGTATATGCGGCCATCTTGGAAGTTTTGGTGCCTGACGTCATCACAATTAGCCAGACTGCTGCGTGAAGTCACCAGAATTAGTACTGTAACCTGACGTCAAGCTAGTGTCGATGTCGGTAGGTGCGCCATAGGAAAATTGACCTTATTATCGAAATAAGATATCTTATCAGCGTTTGCTGAGCTTCACACTTGCTCAGAGCCGTCTCTGCATACACGAGATTTGTATGGCAGAGTAAACTCGCCTTCGAAAAAAGGTGTCAGTACCCCTTTAATTCTGTCATTTCCCTTCTTGCACAAGAATACAGATTCCACAATTGTTGGCACGCTGCTTCAGTTGATGTCTAGAACGTTCCTGGTTCAATTCTTGTCAAGGAAGCCACGATTTCACTTATAACACACCTTAACACTCCTTGCCTTAACAGCAATCCCAACGAGATAGATGTTCAGGGGAAGACAGAGGCTTGCAGCAACTGAAGATTGCTTAACAGGGTATGTCGTCGGAACAACTTTTCCACAAGTGCACATATATCTATTTGTCAAGGTAGCCTCGACAAAGACAGGTCCACCTTTCGATACGCTGGCTCCAAAGACATTCTCTGCCCAAGGATCTCTCACACCTTAATAGTGTGTTAGAAGGTAGGCATGTAATGCGGATCAGTTGTGGCAAGATTATTGCAAAATTTATTGCAGACGCTGCAGACCCAGTCGTACTTATTTTGTTTATTTCTTTAGAAATACTGCAGGCAAATGCTTTGGCACAAGCAGGAGGGGCACTACAGCAAGAGAGAAAACAAAAAAAGCAAAAAAAAAAGAAAGTACAACATGCGCGAACAATGCCATATGAAATGTACAGTTCGTAAAAAGAAGCAACAATCACACCTCGACATCACTAAAATTCACAAGGAAAATGGTTTGTCAAGGCAGCCATGAAATCATTCGATTGAAATACATGAATAGGAAGGGAATTCTGCTCGCTCACCTTTCGAGGGAAAAAAACCGTACTTGTGAGCGTTTGTTCGAGCGAAAATCGGCAACGGAAATTGCAATATGCAACGGAAATTGCAAAGTCCCTAGCACAGTTGTGCGGCAGAACAATTCATAGCTCATTATTCAAGGTCTGACATGTCTGCCGAAAACATTTCAACGCATAGGACACAACAACGGGCACCAAACGGGGGAACGAAAGAAAAGCACTAATATTTTGAGGCATTCATTAGCCCGCTAGACAGGTGTTTTAGTGCCCTGTTTACTTTTTTTTTTCTGGAAAGACAGTGCGTTCTGTCTTCCTTATAGTTTTACGCCATGCGTGGTATTATTAGCCTGAATACTTTGCAAACATATGTCTTTCTTTAAATGACCGCGTGTGTCATATATATATATATACAGGGTGTCCCAGCTATCTTTAGCCAAGGGTTAAAAAATACAATTTTAGAGGCAGGCGAGTGAAATGACATGCAAATTGCTGACAGCCACCTTGCGCGCTACGGACAATTTTTTGTTTTGTAATTAACTAATTTGTTAATTAGGACGATTTAACTAAATTGCTAAATATTGACTTTAGGCAAGAAATGGCGCTTGCAAAGTTCGAGAGCGTCTTCAGAAACCCCAATCGCATCATTTGCGATAAAGAAAGTCTCACGTATACCATTTTTTCCAAGCTGTAAAGAAAGCCCGCGAAATACAAAAAGAACCACGTGACTAGCGCGCTTGCGCGCCGCGAGGATGCTGCCCTCAGCCGTGGTTTGAGCGAACGAAATCAGCTGCGCCCGTAACTCGGCGTCTCCGTTGCAGCGGTAGGCCGATAAGTTAAAGGTGGTTTCTTGGCACGCGCTCGCTACAACTTGCACCGTCACGCGCGCAGCTGGCTGGCAACGGGCCAAGAAACCACCGCCCACTTATAGGCCTACCGCTGCAACGGAGCCGGCGAGTCCCGGCCGCAGGTGATTTCGTTCCCTCAAACCTCGGCTGAGGGCAGCATTCTCGCGGCGCGCGAGCGCGCTAGTCACGTGGTTCTTTTTGTATTTCGCGGGCTTTCTTTACAGCTTGGAAAAAATGGTATACGTGAGACTTTCTTTATCGCAAATAATGCAGTTGGGGTTTTCGAGGACGCTCTCGAACTTTGCAAGCAGGATTTCTTGCCTAAAGTCAATATTTAGCAAATTAGTTAAATCGTCCTAATTAACAAATTAGTTAATTACAGAACAAAAAATTGTCTGTAGCGGGCAAGGTGGCTGTCAGCAATTTGCAACTGATTTCACTCGCCTGCCTCTAATATCGTATTTTTAACCCTTGGCTAAAGATAGCTGGGACACCCGGTATATATATATATATATATATATATATATATATATATATATATATATATATATATATATATATATATATATATATATATATATATATATATATCTATATATATATATATATATATATATATATATATATATATGTGTGTGTGGGTGTGTGTGTGTGTGTGTGTGTGTGTGTGTGTGTGTGTGGTGTGTGTGTGTGTGTGCGTGTGTGGTGTGTGTGTGTGCGCGCGCGCGTGTGTTTTGGCTTGAGCAGATTGCGATTTTGTTTTCATGCTCAAAACATGTAGCAGAATTTGGCCAGCATGCTCAGGTAGGCACCTGATTGGGCGCACAACATTTGCACGATATGATAAAGCCGAATCTCCAGTGACCACAGATGGTTTCACAGTTGTTCGGATTCACTTTCACGATTTCAACAAACGCGCTAATTTTACAATGCTTATAAATTAAATTATTTATTTGATATTAACATTTGATAATAATATTTCACATGCAAGAAGCTCTTGTCTCTCATAAATCCACTAGAGGAAACGATATACGCTGGCAGTGGCCGCGACGTTCCTTTAACACTTCCTGAACGCACTAAAAAATAAAAATCAGAGAAGGAAAGAGAGCGGCCGAATGAGACACTTCGTGAAATGAAGTCGCATTTTGACGTAAGCTAGCTGTTATCTTAACGTGTGGTGTCTTCGAGTCTGGTGTTTCTCGGACGTATCGGCCGAATATGCAGTGTGGGCAAGAAATAAACTGCACATTCTTCGTTAGAAGCTAGAAGTTCATATGCACCCGCAAGTACTCACTGTAAATCTTCCAGGTTGTTTTAAGTAAGATGTTTGGCGCGCGTGCGGCCGACTCCACAAGATGTCATGATCTCCGAGACGCTGTATCGGCCCTTTCCCGGTCTCGTCGTTTCAACGTAAATAGAAAATAACGAGATTGATTGATTGATTGATTGATTGATTGATTGATTGATTGATTGATTGATTGATTGATTGATTGATTGATTGATTGATTGATTGATTGATTGATTGATTGAAGTATATAAAGGTCCATGAGTCTGGGACATAATTTTCGTTTCTCCTTAAGTTCTCTGCAGTGACACAAAGATTAATGATAATATTTCCGCTGAAAAGTTAGTCACCGGGGTGCCACTTTAAGACCTTGAACTTTATAAACGGTCCGCCAGTGGAGCCCCGACCACACCCTGGTGACACTCCCGACATCTGTGGAGGCACACAGACGCATCGTACAGAGCGGACGCTTTAAAACGCTTAACGGCGCCGGAAATTCTTAGTCACAAAAAGAAAGAAAGAAAGAAAAAGCCTGCCTCGGTTTTCAAAGGGCGGCACTACGGCCCTTCTCACGCGAAGCTTAAAATAAACAACGCAGCGCACGTGTCTCCGGAAGGCGAAAGAAACTGTATATCTGAAAGAGACGAGAAGCCAGCGTCACAAAAGCTGCCTCTCTCGTACGCTGAAATCGCAGAGCGCGCAAAGAACAAAGGCACAGTGAAGCGCGCCAAACAGGGTACACGCTCGCAAATGTTTCATTTGTTTGCTAATGGCAATAAACACAAGATTCGGTTATCTGCATGTTCTTTTTTTTTTGGGTGTGAAAACGCGAAAGTAGGCTACATTAGAACCCGCTACTCCGACATGACACGAAATTGACGTTGAATTAACACAAACATACAATAAAAGAAAAGATGACTGATGCCTCTTTTGTAGGAATCGGTCATAACTCAAGAGTGAAGCCTGCTTTCGTACTGGTTGCATAGGTGTACCCTGAATACACCTGCGCGAACCCAGGTAGTAGTTTTTAACACGAAAGCGTTTTATGCCGGGGTCAACCAAGACTTCAGTGATGCAATTCCGTCACGGAAATGACGCCAAAAAAGTTTACACGAACAGATGGCAAAGAAAAGAAGTTCCGTCAACGGGCATCGAACCCACGACCACTTCGTCCGCAACAACAGATGCCGGGCACGCTATCCACGGCACCACGGTCACAGACTCTAGAAGCTTTACAAACGCTCCTTTTATATCTAACACTCTCCCGGTCGGCGGGGTGGTGTTGCCCTCTGGAAGCCGTAAAGTAAAGTAAGTTGTCATTACTGTGGCCTCCGCGACTAACACCTGCAACGCGTTACATAACCGTCCCAATCGGCGCGTTTTCAATAGAAGCTTGTCAATGCCTTAACACACCGCGAGGTGTCGATCTTAGCCCAAGCGTCGTAAAAGCGTCGGCCTCGCTCATAGCACCACGCTAATCGAAACCAAAAATAGCTTTGCGACGCGCGTCTGCCTCACCTGGCTGTAACACCGCGTTCCCCGCTCACGCGCTCGCCCCAAGAAAAATCGCGGCCGAGCTACCGGGGCGGCACGACGCGCTTTGCGTTTCCCTCAAGTCCGGCCGTCCATGGTGTTCAATCACATTTTAACATGTCGCGGGATGGCGACCAAGTCCTGTATTGGTGTTCAATCACATTTTAACATGTCGCGGGATGGCGACCAAGTCCTGCATCCAATATGCGACGCTCTTCTGGCTATCACACCTCGTTCTCTGATTACGATTTCACCGTTAACTACTACAGCTACCACAAAAGTTTGTTTAATCATTTAACATGGACGTTAGTCGTCGGGATGGAGATGTACCACCAATCATCAAAGTGGGTGCATCCACGTTAAATGGTGCTATAGCTGCCCGACATCAATATACATTGTGCAAACTCTCTTATATCAATGTATACAGTAAACATTCAGTTACTTCTGTAAGGGCACGCTGTACTTTCGTGTTATTCCGATCCCTATGATGGAGGGATCAACCGTCTTTTTTCATCATCATCTTCCTCGGAAATCTACAAAGTTCAAAGCAAGATGGCGGAAGGGGAAACAAGCGACAAACGCGGCAACCGAATATCGGACAACATTTTGCTGATTAGCTATCCTCTCGGTAGCTATCGTAATTTTCTCTGTTGTTTCTAAGATGTTGAACGGCTTCTTTACAACGGCGGTCTTCCCTGACGTTTACGCGTCGCTCTCAGCCATGCACAACCTTCATGCCCTAAATACAGGACACAAGGGCTCAGTGGTTGTCAGAGCTCTGAATGCATTGCGTGTTGATACAGAGACATCTAACGCTTGTGTCGGCTTCCGATTTCTTGTTATCCTCTTCAGAAAATCAGCCTGGGTTTCTTTGCTAATTTGCAGGGACTCCAATGGCGAGATTGTGCATGACGGATCTGAATGCACTTGCTGCCCGATATGAATGGCGCGTGAGGGAGCTAGAATAAAATGACGATAAATTTCGTCAGCTGGCCCTTGCAAGCATGGACAAAATAATTTCGGCCCAGTAAGGGAGAATTCGGCAATCTATTATGTCACAACAGATTGCCGAATCCTCCCTTACTGCGCCGAAATAATAATTATGATGTTAGGTATTACAAATCGCCCAACAATTATACGGCGGCCATTCAAGTGCAGCAAAAAGGTCTGTATACTCGAAAACGCAGCACGAAAACGACGGTAAACAGACAGAAAAAAGAAGGACACGGGACGGGCGCTATCTAACAACTCAAATTTATTAAACTAGGGTGAACATACAAAAAAACAACACCGCGCGTCCGCAGGATTCTAGGTCGCGTGGAAAAATTTGCTAAGCATGCCTACCTCGCAATCTAGCAAAGAAACGGAAGGCTCAGATATACAATCATTTTGACGCAGAAGGCTTCCGCGAGTTCCAGAGCCATTTTATGCTTGTGCTTCAAGATGATGACAGCGTTGTCAAAAAACGGATTACACCCACAAGACCTGCAATGAGCTGATTGGTGTGAAGTCGGCGTTCCTTTTAAGGTGATTCTGTGCTGGTGAAGTCGTTCGTAGATGCAGTTGTCTTACCGTATATGTGCGCCTTTCCCCAGGAGAGGGGGATTCTGTAAACATCACCAACGGCACAGGAAACAGCGGGCTTAGATGCTTCACCGAGAATTCAGCAACTGCTGTCCCTCTAGCCCAGCGGTAGGCAGCCTGCGGCCCACGGGGCAGTATTATGTGGCTCCCCGGTACGACGTCAGAACTCCCCCCCCCCTCCCCTCGTCACTCCCTATTTGAAGGCCGACATGGCGGTTTTGTCCTCAGACCGGATTAGACAGGAACAAAGAAATATCGGTTCGACTTGGCTTGGCGTTATCCCCCATCTTCACACTTGGGCAGGATTTAGCCAAAACTTTGCGAGTTAGGTACATTATTGACAATTCGCCGATTTTCTCTCTTTGCCAGAAAAGACACCCCCCACTCCCAGCCCCCCTTGCCGTCCGGCCCCCACTCATGCAATTTGGCCGTTCAAGGTTGCCGTCATACAAGGTTGCCAACCCCTGCCCAAACCTTTCTCTCAATCCACCTTTTTCGCGTGCCCCGGTGCATGCGCCCTTCCTCTAGCGGAAAAGTCGCGAAACGTCTTTTCATCTCGGAGGCTATGCTTCTGGCAATACCGGTTGTCCCAGCCCCTACCAGAACCCTACCAAAACGGCAGAGGACAGCACAAGACAAAGAAAGAGGCGGATTGCAGCACATGCTTTTCCATGCCTAGGTTCGAGGAAAAAAGAACGTCGACGTTGAAACTTTACACAATGTATGACAGCATATCTATTTGTCCTCTTATCACCTGGCACGGTGGTTCCAACAAGACCAAATTAACACTTCTTCAGAAGTGTAAATTTCACAAGTACAAGCTCTGTGTCAAGAGCGCAAAAACATGATTTCGCACTTTCAGACGCACTAATTAATGTATGGTTGCTGGCCTGCTAGCTTCCCTGCAATCACACGTGGTAACAGGGCGCAATTAAATAACAGTACTGAAATTCGATTAATTTCAGTTTACAAACACTAAGCCCTGGTGTCCTATACATAGAACCCCGGCCGCGGCG
Organism: Rhipicephalus sanguineus; assembly: GCF_013339695.2. Classification (NCBI taxonomy): domain Eukaryota; kingdom Metazoa; phylum Arthropoda; class Arachnida; order Ixodida; family Ixodidae; genus Rhipicephalus; species Rhipicephalus sanguineus. The sequence goes on along the minus strand of NC_051177.1, from coordinate 140,359,673 downwards.
GCCGCATTTCAAAGGAGGTGAAATGCCTGAGGACCGTGTACTTATATTTAGGGGCACGTTAAGGAACCCTATGGGGGTTCCTTAACGTGCACATAAATCTAAGTACATAAATAATCCTAATTATGTTTCTAACTCGACAAATATTCACCTAATCATTAAAATGTCAATGAGGCATATGTAGGCATGTCCAAATGCATGTAACTGCGCTATTTTCAAGTACGTATTAATTGCGTGCTCGCTTTTTTGCCTGATAATGAAGGCCCGCGAAATCTGAAAAAGGACACGTGACCATACTGCAGCGCGCACGAGGAAACAGCCCCCTCAAACAGCATCACCTTTAGGTAACAAGACTACGCTCCCACCCTTTGCGGGTGGGAGCGAAGTCACCGTAGTCCCATATGTTATTATATATATATATATATATATATATATATATATATATATATACAGGACTACGATGACTACGCTCCCATCCCGACCAGACTGCCAGACTGCACGCTGCAACTTTCTTCTACTCAACCAGCGCCTCCCCTATTTTTTAACACGAAAGTGTTTTATGCCGGGGTCCATCAAGACTTTCATGACGTACTTCCGTCACGGAAATACGTCAGCACAATGAACGCCATCAGGTGGCAAAAAAAACTAAGTAAAAGTGCCGTTGAAAGGAATCGAACCCATGACATCTCGGTCCGCGAGCATAGTTGGCGGGCGTTTAGCGCATTGAGCTACCGCCAAACACGTGGTGGATGGTACATGAACGCGCATTTTTCACACTTTCCTCTCGCAGTGCTCCTGGATGGATGGATGGATGGATGGATGGATGGATGGATGGATGGATGGATGGTTGGATGGATGGATGGATGGATGGATGGATGGATGGATGGATGGATGGATGGATGCTGGGAGCGTCCCCTTTATAACGGGGCGGTGACATGTGCGCTACCAGGGTCGAAAAAAAAAAAACGCGCCGTTTCTACGACCATCCCATTCGGCGCGTTTCCAATAGAAGTGCAATTTCCTTAATGATTCCCTGAATGATTTAAAGCCACCCCGAGGTGGTGGCTTTAGCCCAAGCCTCGCTCATAGCATCCATCCATATCGAAAAATAGCTCTCTGGCGCTCGCTTGGCTGTCGCACAGCGTCTCCCGCTCGCCCTGTGAGAATTAAAGGCCTGCTAGAGGGAAGACATGACGCACGTAGCGTTTTTCTTCGCGTTTCATGACATTTAGAAGGAGTGCATATCGAGTATCAGTGTTTAATATGTGCGTGTTGATGTCATTTTTGCGCGGGATTCACCATATGCGGTGTCCACGTACATGTTAAGAACTTCAGCTACCGCAAGGGTGAAATCATGATCATGGGTGTTAGTCGTCGGTACCGAGATGTGCCACCTAGGCGTCAATGTGGGTGCGTCCTCATCAAGCGGTGCTATACCTGCCAAACAACAAGAGACATTGTACAAGCCCTCATATAGAGGGTTTCACTGTTTACTAACACAGGCCCTGGACCGCTTCCGGTTTCCTGCGCTGGCGTTGGCTAGCAGAAATGGCGGGGAACAAAAGCCTTGGCGAGTAGCCCGCAGAGTTTCAACACTTTCCTCCCTGTGTCTAGCAAAATATTTGAATTAAATATTCTTCTACGCTACACACAACACTAAAAGAGTTAGTCTTTAACTATAAGCACATTTCTGTTATGTGAAACTGGAAAAAGAGTATTCCCTTACTCTGACAAATCTCAAAAAAAAAACGCTTTACGCTTCGGTGTTGCAGAATAATAAATGAGGTGACCGGAAGTTTCTCGGAGTACACCACGTGCTCCTGCTATCGCAATCTTGAAACCGTCTTGCAAAATCTGCTGCCATCTAGCGGCCGCCGTGCGCATTTCCGCCATGTTGAAGGCTAAGCGCGCTCCGCATGTGCACACACGGAGCGTACATATCGACGTGTGGCGACCGATAGGAACGGCAATGCCGACATATTTTCGTGTGCTGTGTTGTTGAGATTGAGGAAATTGGGATGTTGAAAAAAGATTTGCAAGAAACTAGCCTCCATATGTTATTAGATTTCCTTGCGGCCGACGAGAAGCGGCAGATCGTTCCGTTGCTCCGGCTACTGCTTACCATTAACGCGTGTTTACGCTCGCCGTTCTTAATAGATGCGGTATGTCGCAGCATCGGCACTCATCAGAGAACACTTTTTCGTGTCATGCCTGAACGAGACAGTTTTCGCGCCGTGTTTTCGCGCCGCAGGCACAGACAAACCGGCTTCGTGTACAAGCTCCAAAGCTCCGTCGCCGCTACTCGCGCATACCTGCCCAGTTGTTGACACCTCGTGTGCGTCATCGATTCTCAGCGAACGGACCGATTGTGCTGGAGCGTGTTGTTCATAGTTTGTTTTCGATTGTGAAGTTTACAGGTAGCATTTGGTGGGATGCTTCGCGCCTACTGCTTCCCTATGCCTATTTTTCAAGCACTTCATGTGCCAACTTCAGAGGGGCGGCCCGGATGGCCTGACCACTCGCCCCCTCCCCCTACTTTCTTTTTTATTCATACCCCAAGAAGAGCACATATGAGGTTCTCCTAACTGTTGACCCTTCGGAAAAATCCTGTATCCACCCCTGTGTGCTATGAAATGTTAACAGATGCTTCTGTCTGGCACGAAACTGAAAAAAAAATGCTGTTACCGCAGGTGTGTTACATTCGACCGTGGGTGCGCTACCATTGGTTACGCGCAGAGGTGGTTTCGCAGTTCAGTCGGCGACGCAAAACTGCCTTGCTGCAACGGGTTAAAATTGTAAGGCGCCAGCAGGCCCCGAAAGCGACAATGTGAACGCGAATCTTCTTGGCGGATGGTGCTGTTTACGAGTACATGTCGGAAGGGTATTCAGTGAAATACCAGCTGATCCGCGCCTACTCCTTGGAGCAACTAACGCTTTTCCTGTTTACTTTTCACGTGCGTGGGAGGGGGCCTCTCTTATATTTTAACCGTGCGGTAATTCTATGCAAAACGTACGTCGGTGACTACAGCAGCGAAATATTTCTTGTTTCAAAAATAACAAACATGTCAACGTTTTATTTAAAATAAGGTGCACAATACATTAGGTTGACGTAGGCTGCCTCTTATGAAATACACTTTGAAATGGGTCAACAACACTTTCTTACCGTCATCGCTGTGCCCAGCCGCGTAGCGCGCTAATGCCTCCTCCCAACCATCCTCTCTACACGCGTGATATTCCGACAGTTATCAACGCTTCATTCGCTACACTGAAAACAGACAAAATTTATAACCAAGCAAAACGGTCCATTCTCAACGACGACAGGCTTACATGTGACTCGGTGACAAACTTGTGACTCCTTGTCTTTGCGAGGCAGTTCGTCACACGTAATAATTGTCAACGTAAAAACGAGGAAACGCCGGTAACGTGCACAGGCCCGTCTGACGTTTTTATGCCCCAATTGCCGACTATCAAAGCAGATAGAAGCAGGAAGAAATAGCAGCGACAGCAATACGAATCGGACACAAGCCTCCAACATGGTGCCTAGTCGGTAGCTTCGTCAAACCTCCGACAGATGGCAGCAATTTTGCATAAGGTCAATACCAATGCACTATAAACATTCAACTACTTCTGTGACGACACGTCTCACTTTCGGGTTGTACCGATTCCTATGACAGAGGGATCAGCCATCTTTTTAATTCAGCTTAGTTCACCGAAATTCATGAGCCAATTATAAATTTATCTCCTGTCCGCCTGCAACATTCCTTAGTCTCAGATAAAAGTCAGATGCAGCGATTAAACACCCCTAAAATACCTTCACGAAATCTAAACCTAGTTATAATTAGACACAATATGTTAGCGAAGTTGACCAATGTGCCTGTCTCGTTTGTGAAGGATGTGTGATGTGGCATGTAGAAAATGTGACCTACTTTCTGTGCAACGACGTAATGCTTTTCTCGAACGTTATTGTCCAGTGCACGGACACTGTTTCCAAGTGTTCGTAGTGTCCTACGATGAAAAAAATCACAGCATATCCACGGAGTGAATGATGATGAGTGGGCGAAGCTGCGGAGGTTCATCGGTAAACCGTGAATCTTCCGTGAATTCTGCCCAGTACATCATCACCGACGTGAGATCGGGCGCGTTTATACTAAAGGTTCGACGAGTTATGACGACTTGCAGCGCACTTTAATTTTACATGTACGCTGTGAATTTTCATTGTTTAGAAAACCATTGCTTAGAAAACATCTGGCGTCTTTCGTTAAAGGGCCCCTCACCAGGTGACCTATCGAATTTTAGTTAGACATTGCAAGTTGTTGCGATCCCAATAAAGATCATTTTGCCACAAGAATTTTTCTAATCGGTCGGTTAGAAGCTGAGAAAAACAATAATTTGTAGCGGCGCGAAACCATGATGCGAGGAGGCGAGCTGCAAACCCTTGCCCCTCGCCCCGTGTAGCCTTCGCAAGCCAAATCCCTTCCCTGCCCCCTTCGGCACGTGAGCAGAAGGATCAGGCGGCTTCAAGATTGCGATAGCAGCAGCAGGTGTTGCACCCATGAAACTTCCGGTCGCTTCAATTATCACTCTCTAACGCTGAAGCAGAAAGCGTGCTTTTGAAGTTGTGCCAGAGTAAGGAAAGACTCTTTTTCCGCGTTCAGGTAAAAAGAAGGCGCCTTAAAGTGAAGGACTAACTCTTATAATGTTGTGTGTGCAGCTTAGAAAATATATATATATATAAAATATTTGGCCAGACACAGGGAGAAAAGTGTTGAAAATGTGCCGGTTACTCGCTAAGGCTTTTGTTCCTCGCCAACGCTACTCGGCTACTCCGGCGCACAAAATCGGAAGCTATGCAGCAGCTTTGTTTGTAAACAGCGAAAGGGTCTATACGCATGAACACGTCATGCGCACAAAATGTCACGAGCGCATGACGTGCCCGAACCAGCCCGAGACGCGAGCGGTGTTGTGGCGGCGTTCTCTGTGCTTCATCTCTGCAAGTTATGCCGAATGCGCCCTCGCCGATCACTTGGCTTTTAACCTATTACTGAGCACGAGAGCTGCAACATTTGTACAGACGCGAGACTAGCGGTGTGCCGCATGAACATCTAGTTAGACGCGGGAGGATAAATGAGCCTAATGAGCGCTGGAACGCGGTAGAAAATTAGTTTCTTTGCAAAGGATGGCGTCTGCACGATGCGCAAAGCGCGACAACACGAACGCGTGCGAAACGGAGGTAGATTAGTCTCGAATCTCGCTGCGATTCGCAGTAAAAATTAAAAAAAGAAAACGCGTACATTTCGTTTGTGTGTTTTATTATTGCTCTCAAGTTTTATTAATCCATTCAAGCAACAAATTACACAAACTACACGTCATGTCAAATAATTATCGCAGTGTCACGTGCTACTGTTGGTGACGTCAGAGCACATTCGTCTACGTAGAGGAGCGACGTCACAGCACTACCATATACGTAGGGCCATTCTCTCATGTACGTCATCCCCTCATTCTCTGGGCGCGCGGACGCGAGAAGAAGGGAAAGCAGCGTTCAGCTTGAAATTTGACCCATTTACATGGTGCGTAGCGTTGCAAATTTTGGCAGACGTAATCGTGAACGTCCAGTGCATGCATTGCGCTCGTTAGCTCAAAATTGTCAAACCTAGTGAGGGGCCCTTTAAGCAGCTGGCGTCTTTTCGTTTTGCTTTAGAAACATCTGGCGTTCTTTCGTTTTGCTTTTACAAAACATCTGGCGTCTTTTGTTGGTTTATTTCATCAATCAACGGCGTTTTGAACAAAATTTTTATTGTTTAATCACGCACAGGAGAAATCTCACCAGGCACTACCCTTGGAGGTAAAGAATGGCTGCTAATGGGAATGAGAGACAGAAGTCGGCTTTTAGCTAATGCTGCGAATTTTTTATTGTTCAACAACGCACAGGAAAATTCTCCCACCGGCACCACCTTGCAGGTCAAAGCGTAAGACTGGTTACATACTACGCTACGAGGGACGAACGGGTGCCGCTATAAGGAGCTTCGCCCCTAATAAACTTTTGCTAAACACACCCATATAGTGCGAGTATATCCTAGTGTGTATCATTATTCATTTTTCCTGAAAGTGCAGTGTCTCATGTGTTGGCGGATTAATTCAGTGGCAGCTGCATGCAGCCCTACAATGTCAGAGCACTCGGCGTCTTTCGCGTTTTTAGGAGCTGGCTCGCCAGGTTTTAACGCAGGCAAAACCACATATAGCATAGCCAACTGTAGCATGCGCACGCTCGCGCGAAAAAGAAGCCTTCTTCCTCTTGTTCTTCGAGAGCCTTGATGATGATAATAACGCAGGCAAAACCACATGTAGCATAGACAACTGTAGCATGCGGCACTCACTCCACTCCGGCAGTGCGCTTCGATATTAATAACATGAACGAAGAAGACAAGGCGGCGGAGCGGGGGCTCGCAAGGCAGCAGCAACGCGGGTTCGCCGCCAAGACCCTGCGGTGAGAGCTCGCGAGGCCGCAGAGAGACGTCAGCGTCGTGCGGACCCCGAGATACAAGCCCGCGGAGCCGAAGCAGCGCGGAAGCGGCGGCAAGAGAACCTCGAAAAGGTACAGGCGTGGGATGCAGCGGCAAAGCGCCGAAAGCGGTCGCTACCTGAAGTTCGTGGCGCCGACGCGCGCTTCGAGCGCGATTTCTTCGGCCACACGTTCGGCCACAGCTGCAAGGTCTGCGACCGCTTGTGGTTCGACAACAGCCAGACCACAATCGCTACTATAACAACGTGTGACGTCTTTATATGACAGTATAGGAACTGTACGGAGCATTTACGGTCTATCCGATTATCTCAGAGCCAACTCCTAAATCATCATTCACTTCGTGGATGTGGCGTGATTTTTTCTAAATGCCGAGGTTCTTTTGCTGACGTCGCGTAATTTCCATGAAGGAAATCATGTCTGTGAAATTTTGGTCGAGCGTGGCATAAAGCTTTCTCGTGCTTAAAAAAAGGAGGAAAAGGAAAGGCCTTGTGTACACCTTGCAGCTAAAGTTTGCAGGACGTCAAACTTGCGAGGAATCTGTAGTCCCGCTTGATCTTGGAACATAGGTTCCAATTAAATGTACGAACCTGTAGTAGTTCTTGCGACCTATAAACCTCAGGGCCGATTTATACTTTGAAGAGCGGAGCTGCTTAAGCCGACCGTTCCTAGGCGCAGAGCGAACAGAAAACTATCATCACCATGTACGCCATTTTGTAGCGCTCAAGTACAATAACAAAAAGAAGACACGCAAGTCATTGCGTCTGTGGCGGTTTTCCTGCAACGCAGCTTAAAGCAGGGGCGCTGGAAAAAGAGGATACAGCTGGTTATCGGAGCGGCCAACGGCAGATAGCCGTGCCTTATGTACATAAGATGAGCCATAATTTGAAAAAAAAAATGTGGCTCACAGGTATAATGTACTTGTTGTACATCATACCTGTGATTTCCGCACCCATCGAGCTGGCCCAACTCTGCCCCCGCATCATAGGCACCTCTAAGACTGGCTGCCAAGTCAGTCTTAGCCCTAACCTGTGGGATGTCCTATGTAGGACGAACGGGCAGATGCGCAAATCACGGCATGAGGCAACACGCGAACGAATTAAAAAAGGATTTTTACTGCGCACCTTTCGGCGCATTGCAAGAACTGCTCTTGTGAGCCGAGATTCCACGATGTAAGGATCCTTGGCAAAGGTAAAGATAAAACAGCAAGTGAACTTCTGGAGGCATTCCACATAGAAGGTAAGAACTTTTATTGTGTCAGTGAAACGTCCGTTTCATTGCATGACAAGGAACCCAGTTTCTTTACATCTTTGGTCTGGTACGCTCCCTATGTCCTGTGCGATGCTGACGATGCGTCCGTGCATTGGGAATGGATGGATTAATAAACCACACATTCCTAGCATCTAATAAAGTTGAGTTAGCGCCTGTCCTGTCGTCCTGTGTTTCTGTTTTTTTTTTTTTGTGATTGTGCCTGAGCGCTACAAAATGTCTTATCGCCAGCACCAACTTGCCCTGCAACACGTTCTTTCGTACCATCATGATGAACCTGCAGGCGCTCTTTCATCCTCTCTTCATCTACGTCCTCTTCTTCATATTCTTCTTCGCTCTCAGAAAACCTGCGCCGACCTGTCCGGCGTGGGGTGCAATAACCCTGAAGAGCGAGAGAACGATTACGGACAGAGAGAAAGAGATAGAAAGGGAATGAAAGAGAGAAGTTCTAGGCGAGGAGGGATTTGAACCCCTGAATCCATATTCCGAAGGGAGCGTCGTAACCTCTCGGCTATCCAGGCACGCTAGAAGAGCATATAATGAGTATAGCAAGGGCATTGGAAAGAGAAGTGAGGGTTAGGAGGAGGGGAGAGAGTAAATCATGGCATAGAAAGAAAGAGAGAGGAATAGAGAGAAAGAAAGTGAAGGAAGGGTAAAAGGAGAAAGAAAGAGAGGAAGAAGAGAATAAAGGAAGAACGATGCATAGCATATAAAGGAAGATAAAGAGAAAGAAAGAAAGCGAAGAAAAAGAGAAAGAAGAATAGGCAGAGAATCAGAGAAAGAGATAGAAATAAAGAGAGAGGAGCAAGGAGAGAAAGGAAGATAAAAAGAGCGAGAAAGAGAAATACATAGCGAGTGAAATAGAGTAATAGAAATAAGCATTGACAAAAAAAAAAGAGAAATACAGAAAGAAAGAGAAAAATAAAAAGAAACAAGGCAGGCCGCCCAGGACCGCACTTCAGGTTTGGCAGCACTATTGCGAAGCTGCCTTCATTTTGTTTTCTTTTAACATTCTTAGAACGAAAGCTGTACTACGCCAGGCCTCCATAGGTTATTCATTGCGTCGCAATGACTGTGAGCTGCCGGAGCAGAAGTGTGGCAGGCATGTCGCCACGCCACGTGATCCGCTGCGAAGAGGTGTCGCAGCAGCATGCATGGATTCTCGCCGCTGCGGCGCCACATGACTAGGGGAACTGGTGAAGCATCAACAGACGCTAACATGCTCCTCTTAGTGCCTTTCCGCTATTCCCAGCGGCCCCCGTGACGTCGCCTGTCTGATTAGGTGCTGTCACGAGCAACAAACGCTGGCGAGTGGACGAGCACTCTTGGACGAGCCGACGAAAGGAGCGTAGCGATGGAAACAGCGAAATGAGCCAGGGGTGCGTTTCGGTTATGAAGCGCCTGTAACTCCGCTAGCATTCGCTGTACACTCGAGCGCAACTGCATCGACACAACTAAATGTCTTCCTCTGTGTGGTTTCGCCATCATATTTGCTGAAAAACTTAACTGCAACGAAACACTCTGTGCACAGTCTTCGCAAAACCAAGCTGTTAAACATACTGTTCGCTCGTGATAGCTACGTTTACAAGAGTTAAACCTCAGCCAAATTTTTTGTGCGCCTTTCTCCACCCGTCTTTCTCTCGACGTTTCCCTTCTCCAATCAGATTAGCATGTCGGCGATTTCTATACGCCGGCGAAATACTCTGCATTTCAGTAAGGGGCTCTCTTTCTCTCTGAAATGGCCCGCTATATTAGAAGCGTCATGCACAAACAAAGCAGAAACACGCATTTGCTGTGGTGCCCATGTCCCGGAAACTTTTGATACCGGGTGTGCACATACCATCGCCAACGTGCACAAAGTATCTCTATAAGCGCAGTCCAAAACATACAGGGCGCTCATGTCTTTATGGCATGTGCATTATGAGTCTGGAAAGTTACAGGAGTAGAAAGCGACAACGAAATTTCGCTCGGTGTTTAAAAAACCGAATAAGGAGCAAATATGTACTGTATTTTGCAAGATAATAATAATAATAAAAAGCCGGCAGATCCCACGCATTGTGGGAATCGATGTAATGCGAAGCAGCCAGCAAAGAGCTGCATACATCGTCTTGTATGTCATTGAGGAAAATGCGTCTCATGGTTTTCATGTTAACTCCTATTATTTATGTTCGTCACACAGTAACGTCGCGTAATACCAACTTCAGGGTCAATCAAGCTAGAGAAACGGCCGCCTGCGCCCCATGAGCGTGGCACGTAAGTCATGCTGTACATGACATACGTGTCATGACTTTCATGTTAATTCGTGTTATTTATGTTCCTCACACGGTCACGTCGCAAGATACCAATTTTGGTGTATATCAAGCTAGCGAAACGGCCGCTAGCACCCCTTGAGCGTGGCACGTAAGTCATGCTGTACATGACATGTGTGTCATGATTTTCATGTTAACTCGTGTTTTTATGTTCGTCGCACAGTCACTTCGCGCAAAACCAATTCCGGGGTAGATCAAGCTAGCGAAACGGCCGCCAGTGCGCCATGATCGTGGCACGTAAGTCATGCTGTACATGACATGCGTGTCGTGATTTTCATGTTAACTCGTGTTATTTATGTTCGTTACACAGTCACGTCACAACATACCAATTTTGGTGTATATAAATCTAGCGAAACCGCCGCCAGCACCTCATGAGCGTGGCACGTAAGTCATGCTGTACATGACATGTGTGTCATGATTTTCATGTTAACTCGTGTTTTTATGTTCGTCGCACAGTCACTTCGCGCAAAACCAATTCCGGGGTAGATCAAGCTAGCGAAACGGCCGCCAGTGCGCCATGATCGTGGCACGTAAGTCATGCTGTACATGACATGCGTGTCGTGATTTTCATGTTAACTCGTGTTATTTATGTTCGTTACACAGTCACGTCACAACATACCAATTTTGGTGTATATAAATCTAGCGAAACCGCCGCTAGCACCCCTTGAGCGTGGCACGTAAGTCATGCTGTACATGACATGTGTGTCATGATTTTCATGTTAACTCGTGTTTTTATGTTCGTCGCACAGTCACTTCGCGCAAAACCAATTCCGGGGTAGATCAAGCTAGCGAAACGGCCGCCAGTGCGCCATGATCGTGGCACGTAAGTCATGCTGTACATGACATGCGTGTCGTGATTTTCATGTTAACTCGTGTTATTTATGTTCGTTACACAGTCACGTCACAACATACCAATTTTGGTGTATATAAATCTAGCGAAACCGCCGCCAGCACCTCATGAGCGTGGCACGTAAGTCATGCTGTACATGACATGTGTGTCATGATTTTCATGTTAACTCGTGTTTTTATGTTCGTCGCACAGTCACTTCGCGCAAAACCAATTCGGGGTAGATCAAGCTAGCGAAACGGCCGCCAGTGCGCCATGATCGTGGCACGTAAGTCATGCTGTACATGACATGCGTGTCGTGATTTCATGTTAACTCGTGTTATTTATGTTCGTTACACAGTCACGTCACAACATACCAATTTTGGTGTATATAAATCTAGCGAAACGGCCGCTAGCACCCCTTGAGCGGGGCACGTAAGTCATGCTGTACATGACATGGTGTGTCATGATTTTCATGTTAACTCGTGTTTTATGTTCGTCGCACAGTCACTTCGCGCAAAACCAATTCCGGGGTAGATCAAGCTAGCGAAACGGCCGCCAGTGCGCCATGATCGTGGCACGTAAGTCATGCTGTACATGACATGCGTGTCGTGATTTTCATGTTAACTCGTGTTATTTATGTTCGTTACACAGTCACGTCACAACATACCAATTTTGGTGTATATAAATCTAGCGAAACGGCCGCTAGCCCCCCTTGAGCGTGGCACGTAAGTCATGCTGTACATGACATGTGTGTCATGATTTTCATGTTAACTCGTGTTTTTATGTTCGTCGCACAGTCACTTCGCGCAAAACCAATTCCGGGGTAGATCAAGCTAGCGAAACGGCCGCCAGTGCGCCATGATCGTGGCACGTAAGTCATGCTGTACATGACATGCGTGTCGTGATTTTCATGTTAACTCGTGTTATTTATGTTCGTTACACAGTCACGTCACAACATACCAATTTTGGTGTATATAAATCTAGCGAAACCGCCGCCAGCACCTCATGAGCGTGGCACGTAAGTCATGCTGTACATGACATGCGTGTCATGATTTTCATGTTAACTCGTGTGTTTATGTTCGTCACACAGTCACGTCGCGCAAAACCAATTTCGGGGTAGATCAAGCTAGCGAAACGGCCGCCAGCGCTCCATGAGCGTGGCACGGAAGTCATGCTGTACATGACATGCGTGTCATGATTTTCATGTTATCTCGTGTTATTTATGTTCGCCACACAGTCACATCGCAAGATACCAATTTTGGTGTATATCAAACTAGCGAACGGCCGCCAGCGCACCATGAGCGTAGCATGTAAATCATGCTGTACATGACATGCGTGTCACGATTTTCATGTTATGACTTGTCATTTATGTTCGTCATACAGTCATGTTACGCCATACCAATTTTGGTGCACATTCGATGAACCAAGCGACCAGGAGAGCACAAAGGTCGTAGGCGGCTAGATAGATAGATAGATAGATAGATAGATAGATAGATAGATAGATAGATAGATAGATAGATAGATAGATAGATAGATAGATAGATAGATAGATAGATAGATAGATAGATAGATACGGCCAAAGTCGCAGAAGTTCGCTAAGCAATGCTTCGCATTTAATAATAATAATAATAATAATAATAATAATAATAATAATAATAATAATAATAATAATGTATGGAAAAATAAACGGTCGCGAAGTCAGCGCCAGTTTGTTCACTCCATCGTGTCCCGCTTATTATTACGCCCGGTGATTCCACCGCGAATTAAGACACCAACTTTAAGTTCTGCTGCAACTACAGCTCCGTCTTCGTGTATCAGGGTCACCGACCAGGCCATGACCCCTCCTTGGCCGTGCCCTTGATCGGGACAATCTTCCTGGACATCGCTATCCTCCTTCTTTCGCATCGTCCTCGAACGGCATTGCATCAGCGAGCGGTATCCCCGAGCGGCCGCCGAGACAGGAGAAAGACGAGACCGAAAACAGCGGGAGGAAGACACTTCAGCCGCGGGGCGAAGGAGAAAGTGGTGCGACAGCCGAGGGCGCGCCCAAATAACAACAGGAAGGGAGCGGGAGTGCGCGAATAAGGACCAAAACGAAAGAAAATCACGTGTCTAATACAAAAGAGCCCTGCGGAACTCTCGCCTGGCGGAGGTGAGGAAGGAAACGGAGCAGGTTGGATGCGTGAGTGAGAGGGAGAGTTGTGTTATTTTGCGAACAGCGGTGGAGAGGGTGGCGGCAGCTTGGCAGCATCAACAGACAACTGACGTCTTCTCTCTCTCTCTTTTTGGCGGAGTGGAGAAGGGCAAGTCGTGGCTCGGGCTCCGTCGTGGAGCGAAGGGGCCTGGCGGAGGAAGAAGAGGAGAGAAGCTTGAGAAAGAAGATGAAGAGCAATAGAGAGAGAGAGAGAGAGAGAGCAGTCGGCGTCGTTCCTGCGCCGCCGGCACACGCGTGCTCGAGAGCAGGGGTCGCCCTGCCTCTGTTTCTTCTCTCGGCGGTTGCGGCTCCGTCGGCGCGCTCCCCGGCGTGCCGTTCTTCCAGGCCGTGTGTCTTAAACCGGCGAAAACAACACCGGCTGCTAATACACACTTTTCACTTGTGCCGACTGCGTGGGCGTTCCCGGGTGACGTCGTCCCCTCGGATGCACTGTCGTCGCGCCGGCGCTAATTGTTCCTTCGGCAGCTGTCGATAGCGAAGAAAGTCAGCAGCCACACTCTCGTACAAAAGAAAAAGGTGCCGCTATTTTATCCCCCGACGGACCGGCGATGGATATCCGCGGCGTGTGAAACAGAGGCGCGTCGCCGCCGATACTGTACGCTGTGCTTCTTTCTCTACAGGCGTCCTGTTGTGTGTCTGTTGGCAGTGATCCCTACAGCTGTGACAGAAGCATGGACAGGACGACTACTGTGTCTTAGGAAATTCGGATTGGATTTTGACTTCGAGGAACGACATCATCTGCACTCGGGCGTCGGATTCCACGGTGCCGAGTGAGTATGCTGATCAATTACACCTACTGAAGAAGGCATGCCGTGCGTGTTTGTTTGCGTGCATTTAGCAGGGGGTACGCAATTACGAATGACCGATCAACGCGTATAGCTTAGGTGCGGTAACTTGCGGAACGCCGGAGTCCACTTATTACATTAGCGTATCATTTGCGCATCGCCGTAAATGAGTCTTAGCGGTACTTGCTGAAAAATAAATGTGCTGCATGCTTCCTGTTTCTCCAATGCAAGAGCGCGGTGTCACAAAAAGAGACCATGGTTTTCAATCTCGATTTTATGCGGCAGTGGAGCTTCTTTCCCCACTAGTCCTGCTTAATTAACAACACATGTTTGAAACGCGCGTGATAATACACGATGTAGGCCGTTGCTGACAATCTACTACTTATTGTTGCCTTGCCCAGCAGAAGTAGCAGTGTTTCCACTTCGCGAAACCGAAATACTGATGCCCTACACTGAGGTGATGCTCATATTTTGTGGATTAGAAAGGATGGGATTCCTAGAAAAATGTTAACAATGCTCCAACGCTTGCTCCGAGTCAAGGCAGGTGTTTGGTGACGGCTCCATAAGACGTAATGAGGTGCCTTGTGCGTTTAAAAATACACACCCTTACAACCCTCGCCACAGGTGCTGTTGCACGCAGAGAAGAAGCTCATTTGTATGCACTGAGATTGCCCACATTGCACCCATAGGTACTTCAGTTCCTCAAGTGGGACATCATAAAATTGGGACAACGGGGCATCACAAAGGCATAATGAAAAGTTTGGGGACAAATGTGAAGTATGGGCAGACATCGAATTTCTAATACGAGCTGTTCGTATGGCCCGCGACGCAGAGCAGATAGCACAGGTCGTACGTAGGGCTGCCTTTCAGTCGCTGAAGATAGACCATTGTTGAGGTGGTTCCCGATTGACCAAGTAAAGTACAGCGCGCAGAGCGCGCTGTGTGTGCTGTGTTATTTTGTCTTTCTCTCACTGTTTCCTCTCCATCTTTAAATCTCCCCCACCCTGTTCCCATGTGTAGGGTAGCAAACCGGTTTGCTTAAACTGGTTAACCTCCCTGCCTTTCCTTCTCTAATATTTCTTTTTTTTCTCTCTCTCTCTTGGGGACACATAAGCCATTCTGATGACGTGTAAATGCCAGAGCATCACTTGTGTCTGAGTTCATGGTGGACGAATTGCGAGACCATCAGAATGCAACTACGTCAGAAGCCAGCTGCTATACGACGTTCACCACTAAAGTCTCCGACTACGCGAAAGGTAGAGCGAGCTGAAACGCCGTCTTGTGAATTGTCCTGTACAGGCAGAGCCCAACCACGTGCACAACGCGCAGATGACGTAATTTGTGTGCCGTTTTTCTCTCACGGCATTTTGATGATGGCGGTGCCAACGGGGGTAGGCACGGAAGGGAGCCCACCCCTCCCCCAATGAAAGAACATTGTCGTCTATATTGATTAAAATATCTATATTAATTAGCGAGTACAGGACCGGGTTGACTGGCGAAACATGGAACAGGCCTTTGACCCTCAGTGGGCGTATAGTCACGCTGTTGCTGCTGCCGCTGCTGCTCTTGATAATGATGATAACGATGATGATCAATATCGTGTACGAGAAACGCTTGCGGAAGTGGCTACAATTTATGTTTCTATCCCAAAAACTGTGATTTTCGGCACAGTAATACAATATTCATTTTTATTGTAGCCACAGGGCTGGTACTTCTAGTCCCTTTTAAAAAAGTCGTGCAATGCGCGCGCACTTCTGCAACAGCGCAAGAAACTTCTTAGCCCTGTACAAAATTACTGCTAAAGTCAACAATTCATGCTTTAATCTCAACAACTGTGATTTTGAAAAGTTGTTGCTCTACTTATTGACATTTCAACCAAAATTCTCTTGCATTTAGTCATTTAAGTAACAACGTCGCAGTAGTTATCACACAAGCGTGGCTACCTTTAGCTAGTTTTACTGCCCTAGGCTGCAGTTGACTACTTTATGGCTAGTTCTTCCAATTTCTTGGCTATTTCTTCCCCTGTCAACCCTGGCCCCATCTTGAGCCAAACGAACTTAATCGATTCTCGAGAAACTTCATTCTGTAAAGGGAAAGTGATCCGACTTCTTTCGTGGACAGCTGGAAGTTCAAATGAGAGAAGCAAACTGTTTTTAGTTTATTTTTATTTTCCGCGAGGGAACAGTCAATTTAACCTTATGCATATCACATTCATAAAGGCGCGAGGTGGTGAACTGGCCGTTTGACGTGATTTCCACAAACGACAGCTATGAGCTATCGAAGAGGAATTATACTGTCTTCAAAACTTTCATGACGACACCAAAGGCAGTTGCTGATGACACTGAGGCCATGACTTCGTCTATCGCTGGGCATGCGCGGGCGGGCTTGCATGTGCGACCACGTTGGCTATGCAACGGCGCTTCACGGTGTATGGCGTCGCCGTGGTGGTGTATCGGTGTTCGTCCGCTGAACCGAAAGACGCGACAGGTGCGATCCCGGCCGAGGAGGTAGCATTCGATGGAGGCGAAATGCTAGAGGCTCGTTTTGTGATATGTTACGATGATAGCAAGGTGTGGGTTCGAGCTGGCTGGTACTCCATGCTCTACTACTTCTCGCGCGAAAAAAATTTGCCTAGACAAAGGACGAAACAGACACAGACAGGCGCAAACTTCCAACTGAATTTATTATCAAGGTGAGACATATACAGGGTGTCCCAACTATTACGCAGCACAATTAAAAAAAAAAGAGGAACGGTGTTACACAAAGCAAACCTGGTTCATAATGTTCCTCGTACACTGGAACAGCCACCACTACTATTTTCGGTAATGAAGTTCAATTAATTAGTCATAATTATATTTGTAACTCGACAAGTGCTCTCCTAATTATCAAAATGTCAATGAGGCATATATAGGCATGTTCAAGTGACATCTAACTGCACTATTTTCAACAACGTACTAATGGTGAACCATAGTTCTTACGAGTGCGCGTCATGCTGCTTCAACGTCATTTCAGTGACTCCCGCAACCCCCATCCCCACCCCGAAAAGAATTTTCGCTACGCCGCTGTTGTATGCGTACAGCATGTGATCTAGGTGGAAGTATTCAGCCCACTGATGGCCATATGAGCGAATGTTGCACAGCCTATGGTCATCACGGTGCAGACAGGATCTGGCAGTTGCCTGCCAAGACTTCGTAGCTAAAGAACTGCTGGTGTAGAGCCCCTTGCCGTTAAATGCTCGCGTACTACGGGAAAACATGTAGTCACAAGCTTGTGCCATATCCGCAGCCATGGCCATGACTGACGCTCGCTTATATTATCGGGTGAGGTCTTGTACACAATTATACCCAAGATTGTGGACATCGAAACAGCCGCTGTCCCAGGCAGCACGCCGGCATTGGACCAATCTCGGAACAATGTTGGTAAACATTGGCAGAAATATTGGTCCTGCGTTGGCTTTTGGGGGTTTGCTACACCTAAATGTGCATTGGTCCAATATTGGATGCCAATGATTTTCCAATAATGGCAAGGATGGTTGTAGCCAACATTGTCCGTCCAACATATCGCCAATAATGGCAAGGATGGCTGTAGCCAACATTGTTCGTCGTACGTATCGCCAACATTGTATAAATATTGGCAGCTCCAATATTTTTTGCCAGCCTTTATCGTTGGCTGCACCATCGTTCTTTCATTTCCAGCGTTTAACGCTGGAAATGAAAACATTTTCCACTGAATGTGTAGTTTAACGTGAGGTAGATTTTTGTGCACGTAAATAAATGCATGTTGCCCACGCTTTTGCTTTTAGGCAAGCAGCAGGGATAATCAGCGTACAAAAGCTGAGAGTACACACAAGTTTATTCTGCATGTATACATATGGCAAAGATACTGCAAGTTTTGAAAATAATTTCGCATTTCGCGCTTTGTTCTGCTGACCGCTTGCTGGCAGATAACAGCTGCACAGAACCTACACTAATTACCTTCAATAACGTCCTTATATTAAAAATCGGGGAAACGGGACCACTCACAAACACACACAGCCTCCCTAGGTGTTAGCGCTTATTTGATTTGTCAGTTCACCGAAGGTTCAAAAGGAAGTCAGTGAAAAGCGAAGCGTGATACAAAATGAAATAAATGAACATGTACACGTGAACAGACATTCGATACAGCCGAGATCCATAACCACCTTCAACTACCAGAAAGTTCATCGCCTATTTATTAATTAAAAGGTGACTGCGGCAAGAGCTTGAAAGTCTGCGACAACTTCACAACTAATAAAAATTTGTGTGTTACAAATCCATCATTTCTTTGCGCGAATCCAGCGGCGAAGGGCAAATGAAAAAAGGGTGTTAAGCTGACGCACTACAACGCGAGAAAGGAACAAAATAGCACACGCAAATGCTGACAACATCGCTGAGGGCGAGAACTCTACCAACCTACTTCGAAGCGCACAATAAAGCCCCCCACATCGGTATTCACAAACTAGCAAATTTAAAAAAAACTTACGCGGTAATGTAGACAATAATAAACGCAGCACACATTTCACTTACGAACAACACGGAAAGTAACATGCGACGAAGGAGAAAAACGACTTACTGAACGCGATACGAACACAAAAATCCGGCGGAAAGTTTGCGAGTTGTCAGAACACATCGGCGCTCATCTGCGGATCGCTCTTCAAAAGTCAAAACAGTCAGGTCCGATGAAGAACAGGGCAGCTGCCTTCTCACTGTGGCATCGCCGTCGAATCTCGGTATCCGTAGAATCGTGGCATCCTGTCTCGGTATCCGACTCCGTTTTTTCCCGATGACTCTCGACTCGACTGAATACCGAGGGGCGCGCGCCCGCCGAAGCTGGGAGCCCGAACGAGGGAAAGTAACCGCCACTGACTGACGAAGAATAGCCGCCGGCCAGAAGGGGCCGAAACGCGTACGCATCTTCCGAGCTGCCGTTGTCTCCCGCCATCTCCCTCAACACCCCCCCCCCCTCGTTGTCACAGGCATTGAAAGCGCACCGTCGTGGGCGGAGCAGCCGTCAAGTGACAAGTGTTTTATGACCAGCGACCACCGCGCTGCCCCACTAGACCCACTGCCGCGAGGAGAGGACGAATTCCGGAGCAAAACATGGCGCCGCGCTGCTTCTCCGGCCTCCCGATCACCGAGAACATTTATTCAAAGTGAACACGTCTGGTTGTGTGAAGCGTTGAAAGTGCAAACATAACTCATCGATCATTTAAAGGTTCCGCGGGCGATACCGTAGTCTTGGACAGCACGTCGCTGTAGCGCGCACACAAAGAAGTTACAATCCTGTAATTCGACCAGTCGTGTAGCAAACACGAAAATACACAGCGTGGTTGAAGTCACATGAAATGTTTTGATTGTTTGCCGCTAATGAAGCCGTGAGAATAATTTCGGTGCGTGTGCGGTGCGCAGAAGGCGCACCAGCGCAGAGGCCCATTGCGAAGCAGATGACTTCTATTCTACTCCATTAACTCGTCAACGCTATGTACAGCTTCAATCAATGTAAAAGTAGGGTTTTTTTGGTTGTTTTTATACAGTTGCGATGTATACGCTGGCTGTATCACACAATTAACGTTAACTTTCAACAAGCATTGCAAAGTGAGATTTTGTTTTGTGTTTCCTTTCTCATAGATGTATTTCCAACAGCGCGCAAAACTCAGTTGAGAACTTGGTACTTATTTTACATTGCTCAGCATCTGTAAAACGAATTTTGTCCAACTATTTTGCATATATTTTGTGCCACACTAAATGCCAACCTAAAAATCGAAACCCTGTGTGCGCCATTGTTCCCTTTCTTATAGATTGGAATTTGCAGTTTTGTTTGTTGGCTGACAACGATGGACTGTTTTTGCCATCTTTATACAGTAAAAGCTCGTTAATTCCACACTTATTAATTCGGAAAGTCGGATAATTAGGACGCGTTCTCTGGTCCCTGCAAGCATGTTTATTGTTTAACGGCATCACACTCTCGTTAATTCGGCCATACCTGTCCGCAACCCGGTTAATTCGGACGAACCTCTTAGTAGGATGGGGGACGCTGCGACGAACCTTTGCCCCCCCCCCCCCTAATGGGGAACCCTGCGCACGCCTATGGTGATAAGTAACCAGAAATCTTCTTTGAGGTGCGCTGGATGCCGGACAAAGTGATTTTCATAATAGCGTGCATGCAGGTGGTGGCTCGATTCGGGCTAACCTTCCCTCAGTGATGGTAAAAGGGGAAAAACATTCTTGCCGATTAATCATGCATATGCTTGCCAGTGTTTAAGACATTGGAGCGACAACGTGTAAGTCTGGACAATATTGTCCGGCGCGTAGCATTGGCCGTCCAATATTGTTTAACCAGTCAGATTGACTGGACAATATATCCAATCTACTGACATTACTTAACCAATATTGTTTTACCAACGGATAAGCTGGCCCAATATTGCCATCCATACGGCCTGGTTCTGCCAATATCGTATTTACATCGGGAACCATGGGCCGTTGTTGCCAACCTCAAAGAATAGCACGACCAATATTGTATGTTGGCTGGCAAAGATGGACCATTATTGGCATCCTTGTAGGCTGGCTTGCCAACATTGGTTTTATAGTGGTTTCTATGGGCCATCATTGGGCCATCATTTGCCAACGTATAAACAATATTGGACCAATGTGCTGTGCTGCCTGGGGTAGTACAATCGGTAGGAGCATCGCGCGCATAATCCGAAAGATGTAGATCTGGCTCCCACTGGCTTTAGGTTGCTTTTAGGGGCGAAGCTCCTTATGCCGTAGGTCTGTCCATCCTCCGTTGTTTGTAGCGTTGTAGTAGCCACCTCTAGCTTGTGAGAAGCGCGCGTTATGGTATGCAGTAGAAGAAGAAGACGACGTTGACGAGTGAGACTCTCGTGCGTGTTCGCCTGTATGGCGTTCGTTCTTCTTTACTACGTCTCGTGTTTTCAACGACACCCGAAGACAACATTTCAGAAGTAACGCGCCATGAGGCTCCCTCTTGGCAAACTTTCTCTTTAGCTCGGAGTCGCCAGATGGAAGACAAGGCTGCGGAACGGAGGGCACGGAAGGCGGCGGCAGCGCGCGCTCGCAGACAGAATCCTGAGGTGAGAGCCCGCGAGGCCGAAGCTGCACGTCGACGCCGCGAAGCAGATTCCGCCGTTCGAGCCCGCGAAGCTGAAGCTGCTCGACAAGCTGCACGGCTGCGGCGAGAAGGCCCCGCCGTTCGAGCCCGCGAGGCCGAAGCTGCTCGACAAGCTGCAGGGCTGCTGCGAGAAGACCCCGCCATTCGAGCCCGCGAGGCCAAAGCTGCTCGACAAGCTGCACGGCTGCGGCGCGAAGACCCCGCCGTTCGAGCCCGCGAGGCCGAAGCTGCTCGACAAGCTGCATGGCTGCGGCGCGAATCGGATCTTCAAAATGTGAAGGACCGTGAAGCTGCGAGAAAGCGCGCGTACCGGCACGCAGAGCCCGAGCTGTGCGAGCACGTGAAGTGGCTGCAAAACGCATCAGGCGGGCTCTGCCCGAAGGCGCCGACGCGGGCTTCCAGCGGGACTTCCTTGATAACAGTTTCGGCCATAGTTGCGGTGTGTGCAACAGATTGTGGTTCTCAAACAATCTAGTCACAATATCGTCCATCAAGAAGGACCACGCTCGCGCCAGTGCAATCGCCGTGTTGCAGCGCGAGTTCGCTTCGCCCCACTCATCATCATTCACCACGTGGATATGCTGTGATGCTTGCTTTGTTTATTTGTGCAACAATACAAGATTGCGATGGTGCCTGCGAGAAAATGTCACCTTAAAAAAAAAAAAAAAACGTCACCTGGCTAGACTTCCGGCACCATACACGCGTTCAGTCGCACAGAATAATCGCATGAGTATAATACATAACGTACAGATGCGTAATTAATACTGAGAACACTGCTATAGAAACAGTACTAATGATATATAGACAGTAGTGGAATTACGTAACACAAAATACGACTATAAGAAACTTTAAATGAACATACAATGAAAACTAACAATCACGGCAGTTCACGGAAATCACAGACAATCAATTTGTTTTTGTTTTTTTTATTGCTTGCTGAATGTCTTCACTTTGATTTTCCACTAACCTTACCACTTCTAAATTTCGTTTATAGCCACAAATAAGTTCCCCTATGCTTTACTTGGGGTTCCCATACCTACTGGCTTGATTCCAGTGGTTCCGTAAGAAAATTCCTCTCTTCTCTCTCCATTTACATGACACAGGGAGTGCCATCCTTGACACCCATGATACTCGCAGTTTCATACTCGTAAGTTGATAGAGGGTGCGTGATTCTTGCAGTCGTAGTCTGCCTGCTGTCTTCGCTTTTCTTCACCAGTAAGGTTTCTGGTTCCTTCACGCTTGCCGTCCCCATGGGTTCTGCAGTGACGGCACTCGGAAGATGTCGCAAGAATCACGATAACGCTATATCTCGCCACAGTCCCAGAAAGTGAAAGTGTTGCGTCGGTGAAACTTTATGATCCCGTCCGTCCTTGGATGTTGCAATGGCGTGAACGACGAAGGGCCTTTGCAACCAGATACGAGCAAAGGATGGTTATCGTGCCGCCTGATTTCTTTCGGCGACTTCCGTCTGCCGTTTGGCAATATGAGAGTTGAGCCTCTTACGATGTCGTCGCCGCTGATATTTATTTTGTGCAAGCCTTCTGTCAGCAACTTGCTTCAAAAAACGCAATGGTGTCGACATCATGGCAGCATCTGCCGCATGAGCGTAGACTTAGAAGAAGCTAGCGCCTCTAGTGGCGCGATTCCCGCTCTGTTTGCGCTGCATGAAAATAGGTGCACTGCTATCTGGGGTCTTCATAAACCTGCTGAATGCATATGTGATTGAGCACGCATAGTATAAAGGCAGATCGTAAAATTTCTTTTCGTAAAGAAAGAAATGAGTACGTATGGCATTCGATATGACAGAACCTTCGTATTATTTTTGTTCGCACAATATTCCTACGACTTCACTAAACTGACTGGGTCGCGACTGCCGTCGTCATTTTCCAGACGAAAAAGCTAAAGTCATGGCTCACTCTTTAATGGAATTAATTTTTATCGCCCTCCTGACACGTTCACGGCGTCGAGGGAAGCCACCAATAGAAACGGATCTGAACAGTCGTCGTTTTCGAAATACAGCAAGGCAAATAGGTGGCATCCAAACTCGGTCATAACCTAAGAAAAAATGCCAGCTCCGCCCACAGCTCTAGCAGTCCCTCCCAGAAGGAATTTGCATAAATACTCCATCCAATAGCGATCACTCGTATTTGTGACATCAGGCGAATCTCGGGTGTTTCGGATAGTTCACTCTTCCATGCAGACACAAGTATGTGCGGCTGGTTTTTGTTCGGAAACTACAACATTCCGGTAAATTTCGTCGGGGATTCTGACGTCGCTTCTCAGCCAAACGTAGTGTTTTAGGCAGTAACGACAAACCTCTTAACTCTTAACATGCGCAGTATTTAAATTAGCCGAGAAGAGGGACAAGCGGTTCGAGCAGAAACCAGCTAGCACGACCGTCTTTCCCAGATGAAGAGCAGCTGCGACGCTGTTCTGTGGGCGGAGTTCATATCTTAGGTTGTAATCGACATTTTTTAGGGGCGAAGCTCCTTAAGGCGGCACCCGTTCGTCCCTCGTAGTTGTCGTAGTCGTACTGCGTAACCAGTCGTAACGCTAGTACCAGATCTTGACCTCCAAGGTGGTGCCGGTGGGAGATTTTTTCGGTGCGTTGTTGAACAATAAAAAATTCGCAGCGTGCGCGTTAACTAAAAGCCGAATTCTTCTGTCTCTGATTCCCCATTAGCAGCCATTGGCATGTTCCAGTAGGAAACGTTAGTGGAAGTAGAAGTGTAAGTGTTAGCTAAAAGCCGACTTCTTCTGTCTCTCATTCCCATTAGCAGCCATTGTTTACCTCCAAAGTAGTGCCTGGTGAGATTTCTCCTGTGCGTGATTAAACAATGAAATTTTTGTTCAAAACGCCGTTGATTGATGAAATAAACCAACGAAAGACGCCAGATGTTTTCTAAAAGCAAAACGAAAGAACGCCAGATGTTTCTAAAGCAAAACGAAAAGACGCCAGCTGCTTAACGAAAGACGCCAGATGTTTTCGAAAGCAATGGTTTTCTAAACAATGAAAATTCACAGTGTACATGTAAAATTAAAGTCAGCTGCAAGTCGTCATAACTCATCGAACCTTTAGTATAAACGCGCCCGATCTCACGTCGGTGATGATGTACTGAGCAGAATTCACGGAAGATTCACGGTTTACCGATGAACCTCCGCAGCTTCGCCCACTCATCATCATTCACTCCGTGGATATGCTGTGTTTTTTTTTTTTCTCTTTTTAGACGACAACGTGTCTGCGGTTTCGGTAGTCGGTTCCGACCTTTGCAGTGCTCAAAAGCAGGGCCTTCTAGATTCCAGACCGTTACACCGATAAAGCTGTCAATGTGCATGGTTTATAGATATGACACCAACTTATATGTATTGCGTGCAAGCGTAATCATTGCAAACTTCTGCATTACTAATCAATATGTCGTTAACCTTGGTAATCACATCAAGTCACTTTGTCTTTAAAACCCTTTACATGTATTCCATAAAGAGCGGGTACATGACACATCCAAGAAAGATGTTACTAGTGCTTTCAATAGCATAAAACGTTGTTACATATCGAGCATATTTTGGTGGGCAGACGATGGAAGAGACCTGATGACGAAGTGCATTCCAATGTACTGATATTGGGCAAAAAAAAAAAAAAAACGCGGCTGAAAATGTTTATGCGATCGTGGCCGTGCCAATTGGAGCGTATGACAGTTGCGTTGTGAGCGGTCTGACGCAGGGACCACGTGTGGCTTGTTAATAAGCAAGCTCATGGTGTCGGTTTAACTTATACGACCAAACTTTACGCAAATTCATCCGTTACCCGTGTTTCTCGTGCGGAATAAACTACCGCACTTCCTACTTGCATCTTCAGCAGATACATGCTCACAGGCTTGCGAAAGTGTGTGTGTGTGCGCGGGGGGCGGGGGGGGGGGGGGGGGGGGGCTGTAATTTTGCGCCACACCTTTACTTAGTCGGACCTGTCCCGTCAATGCACGCATGTTTTTGACGATAATGACGGCCGGGGACCTCTGATATCGCATTCCAATAACGGCTTATTTCCCGCCTTAACTCTCGAAAAGCAGGAAGCCAATAGCAGGCTGCTGTGAAAAGCCCGACATCGCTTCATTTTCTTTTTTGCATTTGGGAATAAGGAGGGGGGGGCGCTGCGATAAAACTAGCCCCCCCCCCCTCCCCCTCCTCTAATAAAGAACCCTGCGCACGCCTATGCACAAGCTCCATAGCTGCATAGTAGGCTCTAGTGGTGTTTCGAGGAAACAGCGACGTGCGGCGTCTCCTCACGTGTTTCTTTTCATAGAGGCGGCGATAGTATAGCTAATGTGTTGCGCAAAACTCCATCCTTTTGCAAAGCAATTCTTATCACCCACGTTTGTATAGTCGTCATTCGAGCGTTCAGTTTAATCATTCTTGCCACGCGTGTTGCTTCCGACCAGAAAATCGAGGCTATTATTCCCGCTCACCATGTTCTGCTGGGCTTGCATTACCCCTTACATTACCGCGCATCCAATTACCTCGTCGACAGTTGTGACGACTAACTTTATGGCAAATTTTATGTCTAATGTTTCTCAGTCTCAGCAACGTAGGCTGAAGTAGTGCCAACGAGCGCGCGTTCCAAGGATGCATCGCGTTGAAGCAATTTAACATTGTCAGTGGGTGGTTCTACAGAAGAAAATTGTAATTTTTTTACTCTTATTAATCGTCATTTTCATTATTGGTTATGCTATTGTCTAAAATATTTTGCTCGAGTGTGTACACATAGTTTTTCTTTTCTTTTCTTTTTTTTTGCGGTGAATCGGATTGCTCTCCCTAGACGAGCTATATAAGCAGTCTGCTATTTTTAATTTTTTTTTTGTTCCATACATCAGGTGCACCGCTGTGGAAGCTATGCAAAAAGTTCGGTCACGGAAATACGTAAGTCCGCTCGTCTCGCGCTTGGATTTCTTCGTCGTCAACGTGCCCTCCGCGATTTGCTCCGGCTGCGTGCTACCGGGTAGCGATCGCGGAAGCCACGATACGAAAACAAAGAGACGCTAAGTGATCCAGTACAACCTGTTGTTAACCGTATAAATAACGGGGTTTCTAGAAGACCTGGACCAACAACGATGTCTCGTCGCCAGAGCCAAGGAGGCAGCGAAGGCCAGAGGGTTCCTGGAATTAGGAGACCTCCCACTTGGGGTTGAATCGGGACTAGCACCTCGATACCGTTTCGCACAATAAACGTTTATAGGCTCCTCCTCTTTATTTCTCAAGGCCCCGCCACGGTGGTCTAGTAGTTATGGCGCTCGAATGCTGACCGGAAGGTCGCGGGATTGAATCCCGGCCGCGGCGGCTCCATTTTCGATGGAGGCGAAAATGTTAGAGCTCGTGTACTTAGATTTAGGTGCACTTCGAAGAACCTCAGGTGGTCGAAATTTCCGGCGTTCTCCACTACGGCGTCTCTCATAATCATCTCGTGGTTTTAGGACGTTAAACCCTAGATATTATTATTATTATTATTATTATTATTATTATTATTATTATTATTATTATTATTATTATTATTATTATTATTATTATTATTATTATTATTATTATTATTATTATTATTACTTATTTCTCAAGCACAAAGCCTCTTCATTTATTACTCAATCTAAAAACGAAAAAACTCAATCACATTACGGGTGGTAAAACCATTAAACTATTTCTTGGTGCAAACGCATCAGCTGCAAGAAGTCTCGCTATCTTCCGTAACCTTGCACCTGATGTATGAAATTCAGTACAGGTGTCGTAAATGACGCGCATTGCCTGGCGTCTACCGGAATAGAAGGTCTTCATTTCCAGTGGGAAGGGGGGGGGGGTCACTTGGCTATCTGTCTGAGACGGCGGGCCCCTTCTCTTCCTGAGTGTGTGCTCGTTGAGAGCCTGCCGATAAGAGAACCCAGCAACAGAGAAGTCACCGCCGCTCGCTCGTCTTGATAACCCAGCGGGACGCGGAGTGCATTAGCCTAGGGTCATTATGCGGCTCCTGTATGTGCGTGAAGTCGCGCTCGCCTTCTTGTAATGTTAAGAGTCTCCCTTCGTCGGCACTATAGCAAACATCAGCCGCAAGTCAACCGGTTCGCTTGAGACGTACTGCTGGGATAGAGTTGGTTAATCATGTCGGGAACGTGGCAGCGCACATTGAAACATCAACGATTCCCACAGGAGGGACAAGCACGGCACTATTTTTCGTCTCTCGCGGGAGTGCCGCTCTAATTTCGACGTACGCATTTACATACATGCCATCATTAGCCAGTGCCATAACAATCTCAGTCAGTATGAAATTAAATAAGTTAATTTTAGTCGTGCAATGTATTAAAACGCTCTGTTAGGCTGTAATTCCTTTGGTATAGGCCCATATCCGTCCGTAATCACACCTCGTTACTAGAATGTGGATGGAAGAAGCCGTGAAAGGCATTGTCTTCGAAAAGAATTAAAAGTGATCTGCCATTTCAAGCCGGGACCTTCTATATAAAGGACGTTCGGTAATGACAACTGCGCGTATGAATTACGAGCTCGTGTTTATGGAAACCTCCTCAGTGCTTCCAGTAACGCTTCCTTTGTCAGCCAATAAGGCGTGCGTCATGCATCACGCTGCATGACTTTAACCGCCTATATTTGTCTGTCTTTACGTTCTCTCTTTTCATTTCATTCTTTTCCCATTTAATTAGCTGAGAAGTGTGGGACCAGCTGCGACACTTTTTCTCTTTTTATATTACCCTTCGTGGAGCCTTTTTAGCATACAGTGGCACAGGTGTGAGTCTGACAGTGACGCCATCTGTTTTTAGTTGAACAATGAAGATACTAGGACCCGTAAGCACTTGTTCTTGGTATTTCATCATCATTATCATCAGCCTAACATCATCCTGACTGTAGGGCAAATGCCTGTCCCATGTTCCTTCAATTGACCCGGTCCTGTGCTTGCTGCGGCCCCGTTTTCTCCGCTAACTTCTTCGTATCATCGGCCTACCTAACTGTCAGCCTTTCCCTGGCACGCATGCTTTCTCTTGGAATCCAGTCTGTTACTCCTAATGGCCAGCAGTTGTCTTATCTTTTCGCTACGTGCCCTGCTCATGCCCATTTATTTGTGATTTCGACCGAGGTGTTCTCACCACATGTTTGTTTTCTGACCCACTCTGTTCTCCTCTTCTCTCTTAACGTTACACACATCATTTTCTATTACATGGCTCGCCGCGTCGCCCTTAGCGTAAATTGAACCATTTTCGTAAGCCTCCAGGTTTCCGCTCCGTAAGTAAGTAGTGGTAAGATGCAGCTGTTATGCAGTTTTCTCGTGAGGGATACTGGTAAGCTGCCATTCATGATCATTGGCAGGGTTCATGAGGATACCTGCGAAATGCGTTCCACCGCGTTCTTGTTTTTCTAGTTACTTCAGACTCATGGTTCGGATCTGCGGTCACTACCTGTTTTAAGTAGACGCATTCCTTTACCACTTCCTGGGACGCGCTACCTATCGCAAAGTGTTGTGCTCTTCCGAAACTGTTGAACATTAGTTTTCTGCACGTTAATTTTTAGACGCACAGTTCTACTTCTTTGCCTGTTCAATTCAGTTATCACGCTCTGCAATTCGTCCCCTGAGTTAAGGTAATGTCATCAGTGAATCACTGGTTACTAAGGTACCCTCCATTAACTCTCATCCCTAACTGTTCCCAATACAGGGCTCTGACAACCTCCTGTAAACACGCGGTGAATAGCGTTGGGGAGACCTTATATTCCCGCCTTACACCCTTCTTTGTAAAAATTTTATTGAATTCTTTTGAAGAAGCACGCTGGCTGTGGAGTCACGGCAGATTAATTCTAGTATTTATATCCGTTATTTCACATTTTTATACACCATGATACCGTAATGCCTGCATGACCGCCGAGATTTCGTTTGAATCAAATCCTTTCACGTAATCTATGAAGGCTGTATATAGGGTTTAGTTAAAGCCCACACATTTCTCTGTCGCCTGATTGATGGTGTGAATATGGTCTATTGTCGAGTAGCCTGTATGAAATCCTGTTCGGTCCTTGGAGTTGTGAATATGAAAGCTTTAATGTCCGATTGAGCGCCCGAGCCCGCAAGTGGCATCAGCTCATGCCACCGACATCCTGCGCCACGCGAGACCTCTAGGAAGCAGCAGCGGCCACAGAGGCCGGCAGGCGCAGGCAGCAGTCATGCCCAGTGGATGTGAGAGAGACACCTCCAGGTAGCACGTAGACACCTCCAAGTTCGCAACACCTCCGAGGTAGCAGGCCTGTGCATTCTCTTTTATCACCTCATGCTACTTGGATCGAAATTCTGATTGCCAAAACAGGCATGACGACAGCGGCGACGTCTAAATTTCGATGCAAGTAGAATGATGTCTTAAAGCAGAGAGCGCATGCATGCCATCCATAGAAGGCAGGCCCGCAGCCAGGAATTTTTTGCGGGGAGGGGGGCGCTTGTGGAACGTCTTGACTATTTTAGAAAAACACCTATTTTCATTAATTATTTTCGATAAAACACGCCTTCCATCAAAATTCCGGGGGGGGGGTGCTGGGCCCCTAGCCCCCCCCCCCCCCCCGCCTACCTGCCTACAGGCTTGCTAGGAGGTGCTTTTTACCCCAATGAGTAAGACTCCCGGCTCCTGAGCGTGGGATCGCATATTCGAAACTCGATCTCTCCAACGTTTCTCCTATCGAATCGGTTCTTTTTTCGCACATCATTTTATTTGTATCGATCAGCAAGACGAGGCTGCAACGCAAGCGAGAGCTTTGAGGGCAGTGAGCATGCTGATAACACAGACTTTCGAAGGCGAAGGTGATGCCCTCACGCAACAAGCGTGGCGCCAGCATATGTTCCCTTTCCCCCTTAAGCTTCGTGGAAGCGCGCTCTTGACGTTTTGTCTCAGCCAAGGGGAATTCAGGCGCCCTTTCGCTGGGACAAGCGCCGTATTTCTCGCCCAAGGAGGCATTCGACGCTTTCGTATCATTAAGTGATACTAAATTCGTTCTAAATCCATGCATTCATACCAACTCGCCCAATTGTCGGAGATACTAAAGAAAGAAGCTCCATTATAGTTTCACTGCAAGAGCTTCCGGCCTCCCCAGGGGCGTAGGCAGAATTTTTTTTCGGAGGGTCACCTCCTTTATCTGACGTGTGGTCCGGGGAGGCAGATGTGATCGACTGTCATTTTCGCCCCTGGCTACGCCACTGGGCCTCCCGAACCGCTGAAGAATGCGTTTTATAAGCGCCAGAAACGTGGCAAAAAATAAGGACATGCACATGAAGGTGTACGGGAAATGTACCAGAAACAATGGAAGACCTTTTAAATATGAAGATTGAAAAAAATGGCATACGGAAAATTCATTGCTAAAGAAAAGGGCGTATTTAAAAACAACATTCCTCGGGAAGGTCGCGCAAATACTAAAGGCATTAAGATCATTGAGTTAATCTTAAACTTCGGCGAGCTTTTAAACGTGTGCGCGAAAGCATGCAGCGCCGGGGAAATGCGAATAGCTGGCCTAAATAACGCCGGGTCAACGACATAGCACCGATAGAAAGTTATTTAGCAGGAAATGTAGACGTCTTTACTTCCGATCTTGGAAAATATGGCATCGCGCGATATATATTTCATCGTTGTAGCGAGTAATTATGGTTGCGAGCACTGTTAGCGCGACAGTTTTACCGCAGTATACTCTATGCCAGTAATCGCAGAGGTAAGCAACGTCAGGTAGGCAATGACGACACCTCAAGTACAGTAGTTCAGCGAGATTCAGCAACGATATAGTCGACGTCAAACTAGCTGCCAGACAGAGCAATACGTTCTGGCAGGCTAGTTGGTTCATTGCGATAAACTTTCTTACACTGCGCGAGAAGATGGAGACACAAGTAAGGAAACATTCAGATTGTTCGTGGTGTTCTGAATGTTTTCTTGCTTGTACCTTCGTCTTCTCGCGCAGTTTGAGAAAGACAGAGCAAAGACAGAGCAATTTCTCAAAAGGATTGCAAGAGGAAGATAATTTTTAGATGCGAAACAGCTTGTGCGCTGGGCTTTTTCCGTAGTTCCATTGGCGACCGTCCGCTTTCTAAAACCTACCATAGCCATCTGTAACATATTGAGCGCTCGCTCGCGCCAAGGAGAAGTCTTCTTCGTATTTTTCTTCGATCGCCTTGATGATGTTGCGTGCAGAGCACTTTAGGGGCCCGGGCTGCCGTATGCTGTCTTAGCGTAACGCAGACAAAACCACGTGTGCTGGCACGCTCTAGCGCGTTCGGGCTTGTGTAAGGGGCTGGGTAAAACGCTGCAGGGCCTCTGCCCCTTACACTCTCTCAGCAATCACGTGATGGCGTCGGGGAACGAGATTCTGGGGACGCGCGATGAGCCCGCGTGGCGTGCTCCAACAAGAGTTCGGGACGAGTAACAGTGACAGCAACTACAGTGAATTCATGGTGTGCTCCACATGCAAGGACGCGTTAACATCGGGCAAGGTGCCCGTGATGAACGGAACTTTAAGTCGACACATGCGCTCCTTGGCATCCCCACATGGTTCCCTTTAGTGGGAGATGGTGTAATTTTTTTAGCTTTTGCCCTGAGACCACATCTTAACCAGTTAAACGCCGTTGATCACTGAAGCCTACTGATGATATTCGTACTATTTAACGCAGGTATTTTTTTCTCTTGTTACTACAAGAACCAAAACTAAGTAGACAACGCCGAATGATACGTTTGCGTTAGTGCACTTCGCGACAGTATTCTTTTCTATATATATCAACCGGTGCGCTCCTAGTCGGATGGATAGGACAGATCAAGGCTCACTTACGAGGAATGCTCGGCGCACGCCGTCGTGTAATGCCAAAGGTTCACGTTCCTTGTTCGACGCTTGTCCTTCTCGGCGCTTTTTCGAAAACAGAGCTTGTGCGTATTTCTTGACTCCGTATTCTATCTAATTCGATGCCGCTTTGACCAGGGGCGTAGCCGGAAATTTTTTCGGGGGGGGGGGGGGGGGTTCAACCATACTTTATGTATGTTCGTGCGCGCGTTTGTATGTGCGCGTGTATATATACGCAAGCAAAACTGAACAAATTCGGGGGGCGGGGGTTGAATCCCCCCCCCCCCCCCCTGGCAACGCCCCTGGCTTTGACGGTGAGTGCGATTTCAAATCGAATCGTAAACTACCATTTAGGCACACTGGGCAGTAAGACATCAGCAAAAGTGTCCACGTAACTACACGAATCTCACATTATACGCACCGCGACACCGTGCTTCATACCATGATTGCAATACTGGAAGCCAAGAAACCAACCTCAACATAATGACGTAATAGTAGATGTGGCGTCTAGACGTGAGTAGACGTGGCGTCTACTCTGTTTCTTCGTCCCTGTGTCCTTGGCCTGCCTTTTCTAAACAAGTATCATACACCAACTAGCCCAAACCAAAGTACTGGTGGAGCTAACTTCGGTGCTATGCTTTACTCTATCTCTCCTCCTCCTTTCCCTCCTTCTCACCATCATATCTCTCCTTCTCACGCTCACTTCCCTTTCCCTACTCTGTGCTACACTATATTACACATGGCTTTTACACGAGGCTCACAAGGCTAGCGTGCCTGGATAGCCGAATGGTTAGGAAGCTCTCCTTCGGATCGAGGGTACGTGGGTTCGAATGGCGCCTCGTGAAGAATTCTTCTTCGGCAAGAATTGTTCTCTTTCTCTTTATCTTTCTTTCCGTCTCTGTGTTTGTTTGTTTGTTTCTTTCTTTCTTTCTTTCTTTCTTTCTTTCTTTCTTTCTTTCTTTCTTTCTTTCCTTCTTTCTTTCTTTCTTTCTTTCTTTCTTTCTTCTTTCTTTCTTCTTCTTTCTTTCTTTCTGTACTCGCTCTCAGGCTTCTTACAGGCCACGCCATAGCGGTGATTAATTTGCCCGAATTCTGTGGCACATACCCGTTCATAATGATGATACTTTTCGGGCACGGCTACACATATTACGCCGAGCTAGAACGGCTTCGCTGTTAAAAGGGGGGCTACTTGTTCTTTGTAATCTATGCCCCTGAATGCCAAAATAGCTGAACCAATGTCGAATCTCATGGTGAGTGTCTCGAAACAGAAGCTCCCCAGAAGAATGCAGCGAGACCAACTTTTCATCAAATGACATTCTCTTAATATTTTCAAATATAAAGCTACACGTAACGGGCACATTAGGCACTCAGAGAAACGCATGCACCTTTGACAGCGAATCTGTTTAAGCCGGTCATAAAAACTTTGGTGTGTACAAAAGCCCCGTGGAGCGCCTCGCGTGTCCTATAGCAACCGCTAATGCCACAGCAGCGCCGCACCTGCTGCACTAGAGCGGCACGCATTCTCTTCGTCCACTTCTTCGTCGTCGTGGTCGTCATCAGAATCCACTTTGATTCCAACACATTTGTTGGGGTCCCCCAGGCAGAAACCTGTGCAAACAGCTTGACAGGACCTGGGGGTCTACAGACGGCAGCACATACCGTGGATTTCACACAGTTGTACACATTGTAAACGAAAACGACCAGCATAATAGAAAAACAATAAATAAAAATCGCCATATATACAATGAACATCAGAGCACAGTTTCAAAACACGTGCGCCGATTGCTCCGGCGCCGGATGCAATATTTCTGATGGATGGGACAACGAATACAGGAAGAGAGGAACGAAGGTAAGGTAGAGAAAAAGAGAAATTCCCGGTGAAAAACATTCTTCCTGAGGCGAGATTCGAACCCGCGTAATGCGGAAATACACAAAAACCTGCACGCTGCGCTTCTGGCCCAGCCAAATCAAGGTGGAAGTGCTTTACAGAAGCATTCGCTGAATCAAAAATGTTCTGTGTCTTTTTACGAAAATTCATCCTCCAACTAAATTCGAAATGTCTGTTTAAAAATCCACAGCGTATCCACGGGGTGAATGATGATGAGTGGGGCGAAGCTGCGGAGAGAATCATCGGTAAACCGTGAATACTCCGAGTAATTCGCCCAGTACATGATCAAGTAAACACGTGAGAAACACCGTGTATATATTAAACATCAAACTTTTATTGTACTGTTGGTTTACTTGGTCCCTTCATTACAACGGTCCCCCTAGCGTACGTCGCCGCACTAAATCGAACGATTGCCTTCCACCAATGACACGCGCCATATGTGAATCTTCCGTGAATTCTGCCCAGTACGTCATCAACGACGTGAGATCGGGCGCGTTTATACTAAAGGGTCGATGAAAGTCATGGCGACTTGCAGCTCACTTTAATTTTACATGTACACTGTGGATTTTTATTGTTTAATCACGCACAGGAGAAATCTCACACAGGCCCTACCATGGAGGTCAAAAATTGGGGGACGCTTAAGCTTCGCCTTTAAGAGTTGAACGCGATAGCAATATCCTGCCCCTAGTGCGTACTTCGAACACTACGAGTGTTTAACAGAATGCGCGCAATAAGGTGTGTGCCTTATGTAATGGGTAACATCCAGGAGCAATTATGCGCGAGAACCTTTTTCGAAGCTGCGATGCACCCACTACGGGGTCTTAGGGAATACGCGCAGTAATATGCGTGCCTTTTGTAATGGTTGGCTGTCTTTAAACCACCATGTCATTATGATATTGACGTGGTGTGACGCCCGATGGCAATGTACGCTTGTACCACGCAATATTACTGTCATATTACATCTCGTACTGTGACACCTGTATACAGGACGCGTATTTTTGGGAAGCATCAAAGTTACTTTCAGTGCAGCTTTCAAGCAGAGGCGTGGCTGTGTGGTAGAACACCTGCTTGCCACGTAGATGGCCTGGGTTCGATTCTCACTCGGACCCAACATTTTTATTATTTATTTTATTTGCAGCTTTTTCGATTTTTCGATGACGGACAAGATGATGATTTTTCGCTCACAACCAACGGTGCCGACGCCGACGGCGGAATTTCTGCGATACGAGCTCTTTAACGCTATCGCGTTAAAATCCAGTGCCTATATATACGGGGTGGTCAGTGAACGGCTGTGCAGCGCGAGCAGTCGGTTTTTTCAATCAAGAAACTCTCTAGCAGACGCTGCCTGCGTCAGCTTCGCGAGGCGAGAGAGAGAGGGGGGTGGACTAGAGCACGCATCTGCAACGCAGCGAGCGCCTCCGTGCCATCTAGGGATCGTTCTGAGAACTAGAGGTGGTTACGACAGTACCATCTAGTGAACACTCCAAGAACTAGAGGTGGCTACCTACTACTACTACTACATACTACAGAGGAGGGACAGACCCACACCCTAAGGAGCTTCGCCCCTAAAAGTCCCTCTTGAACTTAGCGTATGGTTCTTCTAAGTTTTTCCATCTGAGCAGCATACGCCTTTTGCGTCCTCTTATCTGGCTTGCCGCATGCGTTTTGGCGTTTGTGTGTTCCCTTCTTCATATGTAGTGGACCAGTGGTGCGTAGTAGTGCGGTTTGCCCAATTTCTGTGGCACGCATGTTTTTGCCATAGAGTTCCCTATAATATTTACTAGAGGGAACTCTGGCGCTGCGATCGTTCAGCCACCATGGGAATGATAGGTAGTACACGGATTTGCCTAATCTCCCTTGTTGCTTCGAACGCACTTGTGGCTTTGTTTATTGCTGTGTTAGACGTTCGTTTAGAACAAAAGAATGCACCATTGTGAACTTCATGACCCGATTTGAATTGGTGAACCTAAAAAGATCAAGGTGGTGCAGTGAAAATGCTGAACGTTTGCTGAACTTGGCTTCAGGCCACACGGAGCCAAACGGAGCCGAAAGAACGAAGCTTAGACAAATCCGTGTACTACCCATCATTTCCATGCTGCCTGAAGGGCCATGCGTTGCAGCTCCCATAGACGCTAGCGCCGGAGTTCCCTCTACAGTATTATTAGGAAACTCTGGGTTTTGCCGCCGGACGACGGACATGGCCTAGCCATATGCGGCTTCGCTGTAAAAGAAGTCATAGATTCTCTCCGGCTTATTGCAGATATATTACGTAGGAGGTATTTTCGGACCAGCTCTGTGCAAGCAGGGCCCGTATTCTCAAACGATCGCAAAAGGCGATAGTATCGCGTTTGGTGACGTAGAATCTGATGCGTTCAATAACTGAAGAAACACTTGCCTGTGATGCCTGGCACGCCGTACATATATGGATTAATTTTTGTCTTTCTGCGTTCTGTAACGCGAACCTAAATCAAAGTACACCAGTATTTTAGGACACATTTCGCCCCAAGTTAAAACAGCGCCGGCAACTCAGTTTTATCACTTCGGTGTCATTCCATTGCCGAAGGGCCGAAGCGTCAGACTTCACTTGTTAAAAATATCACTCTGTAGTGGGACCAGGACCGTACAATAAAAGCACAACTTAGGCACAACTAAAGCTCGTCACGTATCTCATAAAAGACAGTCACTCAATTATAAGCCCAGCAACAAGTGTGACACGCGAGTGCATGGCTTAGAGCCTTGTTTTTGTTTACCAATGAGTCGCTAAAGCGCTGCATTCACACGATAGCCAATGCTTCTCTTGTTTAGGACGACGCCAACTGCAATTGACGATGTGCTTGAAGCACAAAGCGGCACCCACACTGAAATGATCCTGGCGAAGGCAAGGTACGATGACCACACAGAGCACTTCGACAACTGCACTCACTGATCTCTTTAGAATGCATATACAGCCTAGAAAGGCCAAATGCTTTTGTACATCGTGGTAGGTACACGTGCAAGCATTTAAGAGTGCGCTAACGCAAAGACTACCTTTTGAAGACGTGCATGACGTACGTGCCTATATCCAAACACACCGCGGCTAGCAGACGACGCAAGGAGCTATCCACACTAGGTGCGCTTCAGCCAGTAGCCTCCAGGCGGTGACACCGCTCGATCTCGGGGAGAATATCAGAGAAGCCATAGCAAGCCTCCCAGCCTTCACGCAAGCCTCCAGCCTTCTCCATACCATGCAAGCCACAGTAGTTCGTTGTTTGAGTAAACTTGTAATTATATTATTGTATTAGGGCAATAACATTTTGAAGGAAAGTAGCGCAAAAGCAATCGATTACATTTCTGTAATTGCTCAGTTACTTCTCTGGGGCTGTGATTGACCACAGTAATCAATTACATATTAAAGGAAGTAAATTGTAATCGTAACCGGTTACTTACTTTCTGTAACGTGTACATATCTGGTTTAGAGCAAACGCCGGACAATTCAGGGTACAGTGTACTATAATAGCGGAGAGCTGTAGGCATCTGTCCCCATGTGAAAAATTCCCTCACCAACTTTTTCACTTTCGCGCTTCCCCTCTCAAACTTATTCACTATGTTATTCACGGCTTCGTTGCGCTTTCCTATGTTGGCTCAGACATCGAAGATGTGCTACTTTCGTTAACGCAGACGCCAGAAATGCTCTGCGTTCATGCGCAATTACAAGAAGTTGTTTCAGTTTGCAACGCAGCGTTGTGTGGAAGACAATCAATTGTTTATTTCACGAAACCGTATCGAGCCAGAAAGGCAAAGTCGAGCCAAGTCCTGCCCATCATTCCGATGCTGGCTGAACCAGCCTGTGAACTTGCAGAACCGGTATACACACTTAATTATCACAGTTCCCTCCAGTGACAGTTGTTGGGAACTCTATGCTCGTGGAACTCTATGCTCGTTGGGAACTCTAACTCTATGCAGGGACCCCTCCCCTCTTCATCCAAGGGGGGAGCCAGGCCTGCTATACCGTTATTGTTTAATTTGCAGGGTTATGGCCATGCACGTTTTTG
Organism: Rhipicephalus sanguineus; assembly: GCF_013339695.2. Taxonomy (NCBI): domain Eukaryota; kingdom Metazoa; phylum Arthropoda; class Arachnida; order Ixodida; family Ixodidae; genus Rhipicephalus; species Rhipicephalus sanguineus. Next base: position 140,321,857 of record NC_051177.1, on the reverse strand, counting down.
ACGACAATGGCGGCCGAGCAACCCTGATTCCAAAGAAACAGTTCCAGGAACTGCTTACTTCCAACCTTTACCCCCGGAAAGCCGCGGACCAATGGAAGGTCGTTGCGAGCAGCGCGTCATGGCTTCATTTTCATTTTTGCATCAACTTCGAAGTGTCTTTCTTTCAGACTCGATATAATGAGATGGGGGAGGGAGTGACGCGCTGTGGTGAAATTCGCTCTCCCTGCACACACCTATGATGACAATCGGGATATTAGTACTCGTTATGGCTTCCTGCTGAAAGAATAAATAAATAAGTAAATAACAACTCTTATGTAGTAGACGTACTGGGACTTGCGTCATAGCCGCTAACCACGAAACGCACACGTCGTCTCTTTCAGCGCTCTTTAAGAACCTGCAAATCGGAAAGTCGTACAGTTGCCCGCACTGAAACACCGCTAATGTTGCGTCACTGTGATTCATATATGATACTGCAACCACGTTTATAACATGAGGATAAACACATGCTACACCCGCATAACCAGGGTAAAGAAGAGTATGTGTTTTCTGAATAAAATATTATTTCTGACTTAGCGCAGATGTCAGAATCTCCGCGAAAATTGTCGTGTACAAAAACCATATTAATCAGAACTACCAAACAATAATGCCAAGTATAGGGGATGTTATTTGTAATATTGGGATATAAATGTGAAGAAAGTAAAGTGGAAGAAAAGATAACTTGCCGCTGGCAAGGACCGAACCTGCGACCTTCGAATAACGCGTCCGATGCTCTACCACTGAGCTACGGCGGCGGTCATGCCCCCGTCCACTTTATGGGGTATATATGAGAACTTAAACCTAGGAGTGTTAGCCAGCGCCAATCGCAGCCATGGCGGCTAGTGTGGAACACTGTTTTTCAGCCTTTTGGCGTCACGTAGCACGTGATCTTTTTTGCGAGCTGGCAGCTGACCAATAATCCCTCGCATACTACCTGAAGGCACCAAGTCTGCCAGAACGAGACCCTCGCTGTGAATGAAGGAAAGAAGATGACTTTTCAGGGCTCGTTTTTGCTTTGTTAGACACAACATTAATGAGAACTAGCAGACAATAATGCCAAGGAAAGTATAGGGGTGTTATTTGTAATATTGGGATATAAATGTGAAGACAGTAAAGTGGACGAAAAGTTATCTTTTCGTCCACTTTACTTTCTACACATTTATATCCCAATATTACAAATAACATCCCCTATACTTTCCTTGGCATTATTATCTGTTTATTTTATTTGCAACAATTTTATTTGCAATTTTATTTTGCAACAAGAGTATGTCACGAGGAGGACAGGTAAAAGCTGTTTACCAGATTAAGGGGCCCTGATCCCTATAGTACACCGGACAGCAAAGAAGCGTGCGGATAAGCAAGTACAAACTGCTAAGAAATATGTATGAGTTGCAGAACGTCGTTACAAAACAGGGGAGATCACTAAGCAGGCATAGTGAGGAGGTAGTCGTCACATCACATCATTATACAAACACTAATCGCGGTCCTTTTGGCGATGCATTAGATATCTTAATGTTATGTTCCTTTATTATGCGGTTTAGAAGGCTGATGAAATGTTAACATTTGGTTTCCATAATATGTTCTTCATTTATCGCAGGCATGTCATTTTCTTCATCTCAACGTGAGAGAGAGAGAAACGAAGAGGAAAGGAAGGGAGGTTAACCAAGCTGTGGCTTGGTTGGCTACCCTACACTTGGAGGGGGAGGGGGGAATAATAGAAAAGAAACGGTAGAGAAGAAAGAAGAAGAGTAAGAAAGACATGGATGAACAGTTAGCTTGAAACTACGCAACACGATCTCACGCTGTTAGTTCACAGGAGCTGGTGAAGTCCGGTGGTCCTCAACATCATCTCAACGTAAAAACTGCGTGCGCGCTGTCGCCTGCTCTTTGGGACTGGAATTTTCCCCTTCGCTGAACAGTGAGCGGCGTCCGCCGCGGCGATAGAGTGATTACGGTGTTCGACTGCTAACCCGTAGGTTGCGGGTTCGATCCCGGCCGCGACAGTCGAATTTCGATGGAGGCGAAGAGCTAGAGGCCTGTGTGCCTGTGCGATGTCAGTGCGCGTTAAAGAACGCCAGGTGGTGGAAAGTTCTGGAGCTCTTCACTATACGGCGTGCCTCATAATCATATCGCAGTTTTGGTACGTAAACTACGAGGTATTATGAGTGAGTGGAGCAAATTTTCCTCGTGCAGCCGGTTTATATTATAGCTTTCAAACTAGCGTCTGCAGAAATCTATGATTTACAGCTATTATCTCGCCTCAGAAGTATGCGCATCTGGCGATTTTCTATTTTGTGGCAGAGTTCCAGACATTAAAGGTGCTCTAAAAGGAGAAATAATCTGAACTTTATTAGAACAATGACATTCTTCAATGACTCTTTTATATCCTTCCCGCCCGGTAAGGTCACACCAGACGTCAAACCAAAAGAGGCATGGCGAAGAAGCCAGGAGGTCGTATACGTACTCGCAGTTATGATGAATTGTCTTTCGATAAAGTACTGCCAGTGCACTCTACTCTAGGAAAGTCACAGCGTCGGCTTATCAAGCTTTGAAGTTGCCTAGTGCGTCATAGCGGGGACCTCGAACGGTAATTTAGAAATCTTTCACGTGACACCTGTGTACCTGTGCTTCTACACAAACATATATATCAACTAGACTGAAGCAAGCCATGTTGTTGGGCTAGCCGGGTCATATATAGATTCAGCAGAAGTTTTAAACTGAGCAAGGAAGACAGGATGAAAACAGGAACGTGCGTGCATCTGCGTTCCTGTTTTCGTCCTGTCTTCCTTGAGCAGTTTAAGATTTTGCTGAATATTAATTAAACTTAAACATTAATTGTTGCTGAGGAAGCAGCGCAAAGGACAGTGAACGTTCCGCATTGACTTCTTCCTCTTTCGTAGTAGTTAACCTCTGACGTCGGAATAACAAAAACTAGAGCGTTGAAAGAATAACATGGGGGTCTAAATTGATTTAGTGCTTCTATTATTATAGTATTCTGAAAAGGCTGTAGCTTGCAACGGTGTCTAGGAACTTGAACGGTTTTACGCACTTCAGCGGAGAACAGTGGTTCTCCACCGAGGTGCGCTCTGCGGAACTGCGTGGTTTCCTTGAAAACCATTTTGTGCTCCAAGAGTCGTGCGCAGTAGGCATACCGTACACGAGGACAATAAACGCACGCGCGTACCGAGGCTGCTTCCTAGGTGGCTAAGAAAACCCGTCCGCTCGCTTTGATCTCGCATAGCGAAACACGCGTCGCGATGCCGCTGTTGCTCACCGATGCTCGTTAGCTTAGCAAGGTACAATTCGATGGGGTGTACCGTAGCTTTCTTTTACTTATTAGTAGTAGTGCAGGATATAACTTCCTTAGATCCTGAAGCACTTGCAAGAGTGGCCGTCGTCTGCTGTTCAGTCGTCCACTCCTCCGCTCCCTTTCTGCCCGAAACGCCTGCAACCTCGAAGGACGGAGCTTTGAATAAAAGTGGAGGAGCAAATACAAACTCGTGAATCTTGACATATGCTTTGTCGCATCGTTACGCGAAGAAAACCTGTACAATTCTCAATAGCCTCCGTGATTTGAAGGGGTTGTGATGCTGAGCTTGTGGTCGCCGGTTCGTTTACCGGGCGCGAATGCGGCGCCATTTGAATGAAGGAAGAATGCGAAACAGCTCATGGTGTGGTGTGTGTGTGTGTGTGTGTGTGTGTGTGTGTGTGTGTGTGTGTGTGTGTGTGTGTGTGTGTGTGTGTGTGTGTGTGTGTGTGTGTGTGTGTGTGTGTGTGTGTGTGTGTGTGTGTGTGTGTGTGTGTTCTCACGTGTTGGATTTAGCCGGCTCCGTTATGGAGGGCGTGCTGGAGCGGAATGTCTTCTTTTTTTTGTTTTTTTTTTTGTTCTACACGTCCAGGTTTGTGTGTAAAGATATATGTGTCCATCCAACGAAAGGATACGAAAGCGGTGCCGGGAACAACGCTTGTACAGATGGTCTTTGAAGAAAAAAAGGAAAGACTAAAGAAACGATGCGCGTTTGATTTCGAACCTTACTCGATCGGATAGGAGAAGAAAAAGAAAACGCCGGGACGAGTGCAGGTGTTGTGACGATATAATTGACCGATTAGCCGGCGCCGCGCGGTGCTCGAGTCCCAAGTGCGTTTAGCCCATCTCCCCCGTCACGCGACGCGGCGGCACTTGCGCTGCCATAGTGGTGCTTTCGTTTTTTCGCGAGTCTAGCAGTGAGAACCGGTAGGCGAGGCCGCTTCCAGGAGCGGCACGCTTTTTTTTCGATCTGCCAGCTGCACGAGCAGGCAGCGCAGGGCGAGAGAGCCTGCACAGGTCCCTCAGCTGATGGAGTATTGAACTGGTACGGCAGCGTCGTCGAAGTTTCCCGCTGGGAAGAAAAGCGCGCTGCTGGGCCCTCAGAACCCAGTACATATATAAACGCGCTCTTCAGACGTCAAGAGGATTCCCTGGAACGGCCGGGAGACTGTCGAACACGATGCTTCGATACACGCACAGCCTTAACGTGGGGACTCGACGGAGACTCCGAGTATACACATGGCAGGGCGATCCAAGAGTCGTTTATCACGGGTATACAAGCAAGCGCTGCTGCTCGACAAAACTGATGAAGTGAAGCGCGAATGGAATGCAAGAGAAATCTAGAAAGCTCTTACTACGTCATCACAGGCGTTCGCTAACTTTTCGCGTTCCGAAAGCGCGGTGTACTACGAGTGTGAATAGCGATATTTTGACGGGTGCCATATCGAACGTGGAAAAACAGTACGTTATTTCGTTTCCATAATCGCACTTGTCATGCTGGAAGAGGGGAATTTAGTGGAGCTGTTTCGCAGTATGTCGCGCATTTTTAAGTGCTGCTACATCACCTGGCAAATCTGTGCATTCCAGATAACGTCATGGCTATTTCTGGCAGGTTTTCGGTCTTCGCATTCTCTGCAGGCGATTTAACGGATGCGTTAAAGTACCGTCGTCTTGGGCGGCTGACGTTGCCGTTTTGAATATATGAAAAGCTACATGAACGGTACTACAATACGTACTAATATGCGTGAAACCAGCTGTGCGCATGCATTCGGTGGCTCGTGACCTAGCTAATTTGACGTCACGACAGACATAACTGAGAAATGACTCGCGTGATAGGCCCAGATGGCGGCACGCGCGAATAAAATATAAGTTCGTCTAATATACATAGCTGTTCTCGGTGCATTCCCCGGCTGAGTGACACTAGCGGCATTTTTTCCTTTTTTTTCTGGAGAGTCGCAAGGCAGGCGCGTACTTTACCAAAGCAGATCATTCCATTTATGATCTCCGTCCTTTTAGGACTGCGCTCCATCAACAGCCGTAACTCGCATTTTACTTGCCAAACGCTGTGAGCGAATTCGCGTGCCACTGATTAGGAACTATTCACCAGAGTACATTTTCCTTACGATGCCTACATTTAGTAATCACGCACGTCCGTAAAACAGAAAAACACGAGTCACACGCAATTGACACCACAAGTCTGTGTATGTCGGACGTTAGCATTTAGTCACATATACTCTCTAGAATTACCAGTAATGTTTAAATAAGTGGTCCTTGCTCTATATTAGACCTGAGTGGCTCTAGCAGTTGATTTCGTCCTTACCGATGTACATTAAAAAAAATGCACGTGTAACTGATACTCGTGCACATTATAGAGCAAGAGTCTCAAGCGCGCGACCCTCGAGTCGCATGCGGCCTGGGGACGTTTCGCTAGCGGCCCGCGGCTACAGAAGAAATAAAATGTTTCTGACTTGGCTAAATGGTACTCGCATTATTTACTCGCCTATCGCGATTCATAACGCTTTGCTCGAGTAAGCTACAGAGACGGCACTGATCTCAAGCATTTTTTTTTTCGTTAGGCATCCCATGCGGTCATTAATGAATGTGTTGAAAGATGACCGCGGAACAAAATCCGTATATTTCACAACCGGCATCCAGATATGAGTCGTTCTGGAGGTGCGTATCGATATGGTTCTCGAATCCTGACGCCGAGTCCCGTTCAGAAATGATCCATATATGAGACGCGGGAAATGCGTTATTTCAAGTGGCAACGTTAGGTGACATTTTGCTCGCCCCCGTTGGACATCTTGCTCATCTTACAAAGCTAGGCGTCTCCGTCTCTTTCTTGCTATATTTACTTCGTTAAAAGGGTGAGCAGATATATGAAATCCCAAAGCGAGAAATGGAAACAATGAAGCGACCAGAAGAGACGAACGTATACATCCGCGTGGCCGTGTATATAACGCAGCCTATTGGCCGTTCGGTCACAGACTATATAGTGGAGGCACCGTGCTATTATATACGTATGTGCAGCTCAGGGTTGCATGGCATCATCACGGCGGCGGACGCGTGGGCCATCGTGCTTCGGGTACCGCTCTTGCTTCGGTCGGGGCCTTAATATGGGCCTTTCTTCGTCGACCCCTTCTCCTTATTCAGACTGACGGGGACTGTAAACATAGCCGGGAGCAGCGAACCCGTGAGAAGACTTCGTGCTCGGGGTATCGTCCGGCAGGGGGGGGGCCGTGCGCGCATATATATGAAGAGTGCGTGCCCGATAGACGCGATTTCATAATTCGGAGCCTCCTATGGGGAGTCAAGTGCGGTTTTACAAGTAGCACCTGGGTTCATCGAAAAAAAGAAAACGCGATTCCCGGAGGTAAAATTCGAACGAAATGCGCTAGAGAAGCAAAGCATGGCGTGAGAAATTGACACGCGCAATTTTAAAGTGAAAGAAATTCAACAGGAGAGCGTTTAGAAATTTTAAGTTGGGAGTGAAGTGCTCCTGGGCGCATATAATGGCAGCGCCGCCTAATATTGGCCAATGGATGTGTAATATTGCTTATCTGTAACTTACTGTAGATTAGTGTTGACTGGTGTATGTAATAAGCCGCACTTGCTACGCGCACACGACAGTTCCCCTTTGTAAAACTTGTCACATTTGTTTGTTGGCTCAAATAGGTGTGCACCTAATGAGAGATGCTGTTGTGAGGGGGTCCTAATTAATGCCTAGACTTGCTCTTTTCATCTGCAAATATTCCTTCTTTAGCCGCTCCGTTTACGTCGCTCTCCAGGCTCTCAATCTTTTCGTTCGACGGCATTTCTTATTGGTTCTTATAGTGGTTCTTAGTACCGGTACGTATACAGTATGCCCAGCATTTCTTGCGCCCCCTGTGAGTTCTGGGGCAACCCGGCTGGCTCATTTTAGCATAAAACGAAATCGATAGCCTCTGTTCCGCATTGTGGCACCGCCGGACCCCAACGGGACCACCCAGCGCTCAGAGGTGGCGAAAAACAAACAAACAAAAAAAACGGCCATCACGTTTAAATTGCTGATCACTCGGCATTTGTCTTACAGCGGTCTAGCAGCGGGTTGTTGCACCACTTTATACGAGTGCGATTCAAGACGAACATGGCACGTTTAATTTAAAAAATCGTTCAGCTCCACTTGACCGCTCAGCGCGCACTCCCCCTGCTTGCTACGTGACAGGGGAACGAGCCCACATCGGCCCCGCAGGTAAACTCAAGAAAGCTTCCAAAGGCGATGTGCTGAACGTACCACGATCTGCAACAACGACACGTCGGCACTGCATGTGACAGTTTGTTGAGGCACAGCACAGGGTAAAGGTTGCCCTTTTAATTACTGATATATTTTATGAAGACAATAGGAAGTGAAAGTGCTTGTAAATGCCCGGCTTTTCATTGCCGCTGAGACTAGCATCAATGCGCAGTCAAAGTGAGCCGAAACAGGTTTCAAGGTCGGACAGCAATCTCGCACTGTTCGTTGAAGGCGGTACGAACACAACCTGCGGCTCCTGGACTCCCCGCAGCAGGGGCTCTGAGCCCACGTATGTAGGGGATTTCTTTAGAGCTTGATTGGCGCAATTGGGAACTCTTGATGACCTCTTTGTCGTTTAACAAACACCGTCGCGACAGCTGTCAGAGAGCCCCTGTTGTGTAGGCAGCTCGCTTGACTTATGTTCGAAAGCGACCGCACGCGGTGACACCGCGTGCACTCCGCAGCTTCTTTTGTGGAAGCTTCAATAAGCCTTCGTTAAAAAGAAGCCTAAACGGGCGTACTGTTCGTACTTTTTACACGGCTGATCCCCAAAGGTAACGCTAGTGCGCCCCTGCCTTCCCAGCCGTCAAAGTAAACGTAACCTTCCTCGCTGAACACGTTTGCATTGTTTTTTCGTGTTGAATGCCGTTGCGACAAACACATACGTTGCGGAGAATGTTAATAACAAACTAAAATGGATGCGTCCATCAGTTTCTGCATATGCCCAATGTTTCGTCTTCGCTTCGTAACGACTCAACCTCGCATGATTTAAATAAGCCGCCTGGCCACATTTTAAAAGACTTCGTGCTTCTCCCTGACACCCTGTTGTTTGTATATCCCCGTGATCCTACACGAAAAAAAACGGCTCCAAAAGGCGAGTACGCACTTCCCCAGCATCACGAAGTCGGGCAGCTAGCATTTGTTTGCGAATCGCAGCAGCCCTTTCCCCCGCGATCTCCTCCTTTCCCTCTCAATGTTTCCGTTCGTTGACACGACGCGTACACGGACAGGTCTGAGAAACATCGTTGTCTGCGTGACGGGTTCTTCTGGGGTGTGTGGCATACGTTCCGAGGAGGTAAGCCACGAAGGGTCCCGACCGGCTCCTTTGATCCACGGGTATAAGCATGAGTGGAAAGGCGGAGGGGGGGTATTAAGCGAAATGCACCGAACTTGATTGCACGTTTCGGCCAGCCCCGCCGTCGTCTGTATAATCGGCTTCTGATCCGTCGTGCGGGTCCCTCCCTCACTCTCACCTCCTCTCCTTCCACGGCGTGAGTCGCGTGGACGCTAATGTATGCTTTACACGTTTGATCTCCTTACCCGAAGCGGTTGTCATTAGAAGGCCATTTGTCAGGAGTTCGGAAAACTGTCCACGCGCCGCTGGCACTATCGGCCGTGCGGCGTGCCTCTGCTCTCGTCGAAATTTTCTGTATATTCGAGATTTGGTTAATTCGTTTCCACTGACACAACAATGTCGTTGGCGTTCGCTCTCTCACTGATGTGTGTTATTACGCCGGCGCGCCAGTCGAGGATTTCTTTGACGTTGTAAAGAGCGGTTTCACTCCGCGTGCGGCAGAGAAATGGAATGACAAAGGCGTAAATTGCGTATTATTGTAGGGCTCTCTCGTGAATGCCAGTCAGATTCAGTACTGCCTACTTTCACAGTATACCCCCCCCCCCCAACCCCACCTTTCTTTCTCTCTCTCTCTCTCTCTCTTTCACGCCATCCTTGTGTGTTTTGAGTGCTGTAGATCGGCGCTGTGGAGCGCCCGAGGCGCGAATTCGGGTAAACAAATGTAGACGACTATAATCACTGCAAGCGCTATACACAACCCTGTTAATATGTATAATTGTGTAATCATCGCGTATTTTGATACTGCCTGCATCGTCATTATATTTAATTAAGAGAATGTATTTAACCAGTTTTTTGTTGATGCGAGACTGTTAATAGATTTGGGGAGTACGTGCCCTCCAATTGTCGCTGTATGATAACCACCAGCAATGACGCAAAGGATGATGACTAAAGCAAGTTGTTTGTGCATCTTCACGGGCTTCACAGGGTTTGACAAGCTTCGTGTGCCTTCCCCCCCCGCCTCCCCTCGTGGTATGGGAGGGGTTGGTCAGTTTTTTTTTTCTCTGAAGCTTGCATGCTGCTACGGTACGAGAATACGATCTCTCAAAATACTCGTGGCTTTGATGGTAATAACTGTAGATGAGGTAGGCGTAGGGTCAGCTGTAGAGTGTGAAACAGTGAGATAACCCCGGCCTGTGGTTAAGCAGCCTGCAAATGTCGACTCGCGCCTGCACAGGCTTCCTGTACACGCCTGTCAACTCTTGCTCGTTTGTGACTCGATAATGTCTTCTCATTCGCAGCTGTGAAGTACATTGATCATTTTTAACAGATTACAGCGCTAAGCAGGCGAGCACGAAGTTCAAAGAAGATGACGCACGAGCGCTGACTCACAACTACAGTTTCTTAGAACTATACAGTGCGTTAGTCAGCGCTCGTGTTTGAACCTTCCTTGAACTTTGTCCTCCCCTGTTTAGCGCTGTAAGCTGTTAAAAATGAACCTTCACCGTCTAGTGCAGATTTCCCTTCTTGTGTAATGCATGAATCGTTGATAATTGCATTGGGTCTTCCTTGCCTGTCACTCGGTCACATTTTCTGCAGTAAGATCGTGTCGAGACACTTAAGGCGACCCTGTGGCCCTCTGCCTTCCCGGACCACACATTCCCCTGAGGCAGAAACAGCTGCTGAGTCATATGAGAAAAGCGCGTGCAGCTCGTGCACGCGTACATCTGTAAATCTCTCCGTTCATCTGCGGGCCTTTTGTCTTTGGGCCAAGTGCTGTGTGGCGAAGGCCCCCTTACAGGGCGTCGCGCTTCTTGCTGCTGCGCAGCGTGTTGCCGTTCTTTGTCTCTCTCCCGCAAACAATGACGCCGCGGGTCATTAAAGTCACGGAGCCGGCTGAGACGCACTCGTTAGGGGAAGGCTGGCAAAACGCGCGCTGTTATTATTAATTATTATTACTATTTTTTACTTAACCAGCGCTGCCTGGCACGTTATCCCCGTTGGAGGCGTTAGCGGCTAATGCCTCCCCTCATTCAGACGCGACACACGCGGCTGAGCCGCCTCAATCACGCACAGCTGGGTGCAAGGTACTACATAGTTCGACTCCTGCATGCCGACGGGGACGCGCTCTACCAGAGCTGCATAGAAAAAACCCGCTTCGCATTGCAGGTTAGACTGCAGCCGCTATTTAAGCAGTTGCTTAAGAATAGTTCCTTTGTTCTGCTTCTCTGCGGTACGCTCTTTATGAAATTAGGACTCTCCTAATTAAAGACACGTGCGTTGTTTCACCTTCAGCCGAGCGGCAGCCATGGCACGACATTGCACTGAAGCCGACTGTGTACGAATAATTACGGTAATTACGCTGCCCTCGAGCCATTTGGAATAACACCGTTGTAATTGAAGTCAAGACAGAACGGCAAATAGCAGTTCTACGGGCTCCGGCTGCTATACGGAATCGAGGAAGGCTGGCGATGACGCAGACAATGATGTTCGGGAATGAATGCTAGCGCTGCAATATTACTTAGCTTAATACGCAAGATTTCAAAGGTCATGCTGCTTCGTACGCGTTGCCTGAGTCACCCATTGAAATTCATGCCTTCGCGCGTTCTCTCGTGACGTCATAACTAGAAGTTCGGCGAACTCGAGTTTTCTAGAGACCTTGGCTCATATACTTTCGTCTTTCGACGCTGCCCCATTTCTTGGATACACACGGGAGTTATGAGGGAAACTCATGAAGAACGGCTGTGACGTCGTGCCTGGGGACGTCACAGGGAGAGAAGGCGCCGTGACTGGGTTTGTAGAGTGTTACTGATTGGTCGCATTCGAAAAGCTTGCGCTCCGCCTTTCTCACACGCGTGCGTCAAGGAATGATTTCCAGAGTATTTTTTCTGAGCTTAAACATCGTCTACAGACATCGGGGCAAGCCACAATTCAGTGAAATCTGTCAAGCAGACAAATTCAACGTGTTTCTTGTTTTAATCATCATGGTGTAGCGCATAACCTGGTCCTGTCACCTTATAGAGACAGTAAATACACAAATGCTTTTCTTCTCGCTTTAGTAAATTACCCGTTCACAATACCAATAGCACCAATCATGCCGCTATAAGACGCTTGACGAGCGAGAAAACGCGCGAAGAGAAATTACAGGTGGCGACGCCGCCCTGTTGTTCCAGCACCAACTCTCCGTGACGTCATAGATTTTGACGGCGTCTGCCAGGCCCTACGTAATTATTTATCGGTTAAATCGAATTACATTGTTCCAAAATGGATTAACACAGTACATTACAGGAACTGTTATCGAGCCAACGCGAAGAAAGGACATTCATATATGTGACGTCACGCTGCCATTCAGGTGCTGAAGCTTCGGCGCAAAATTCAAAAAATCATTATTTGCCTTCGATATACCCTTGTGGCAATACATCCATACTGACAGCCAACAACGCCGGATAAGTTCTCAAGTAATAATTTATCAGTTTAAACTGATTTAGTGTTTCACCCCATGCATCCCTTTAAATGTCGCCCCTCCAGCGACCGAAGCATGTTTCGTCAAGCACGCTAAATCTTCGGGAGATAGGTTCGTCGACTCTCGGAGATTCTTCGTGATACTGATCTACGAAACAAAAGCTAACGTTTAGCAAGTGCGCTGAAGCTCCCAAATTGTTTGATGCTGTGGATATTGTCATTACGAAGAGTTTCATTAACGGTGAACTCGTTCGGGTGGTGCACCGTTCTACGTGTGTATATAGCTGCAATGAACTGGTTTGTCTGCGTGCATAAGTGATATTCTAGGAAAACCAGCGTGGTATCTAAGCACGCACCTTGATGTGAGACAATCGCACAGATCAATTGTCGGTGCCCCTTCAAAAATATGTTTAGACAGTCTATAGATTGTCTAAAAATGGGTTTAGACAGTCTATGGACTGTTGAGATAGATCTTTGTAAGCGACAGGCTCGGCCCTCCCGTAGACAACTTGCCATCTTTCCAATCCTCTACTTGTGGCGCTTCAACCTGCGCAGCGAAAGCTCGACCGGTGGCTAGATTTCTGGCCACGTGCCTGGTGAAACATTTTGTTGTTGGCATGGTTTCAAACGTCGGGGGGGGGGGGGGGGGGGCTGCACTGGTTTACATTCAAGCCTGTATAAAAGCAATTCTTCTATGTTACACAGCTAAAACAAATGATACGTGAAAGCTCTTACCGCTATTGTAATAACATATGTGGCTTTATAACGAATATTATGTATAACGAAGACATTTTGGCAAATGAGCGGCATCCAAAAGGTCGGCTTGTTAAGCGTGTTCGTACATGGTAGGGATGTAGTATGCCAGCAACGGAAAGGAAGTAGAAAAAATCTTGAGGCAGATAAGACACAAATAAACGAACATGAAGGGTGTACGATAATCAATCAATCAATCATTTATTTAACGTGCCCAGGAACAACCGTAAGGTCTTTGTGCAGGCGCACGCAAAAAAAACAATAAAAATAAACTATACAATACAGACAGTCTTCAGAAATAAAAAGAGCAAATACACGTAGACAAAGAGAAATGAACACAAAAGGGGAGGAGTAAAATAAGACAACACGACAAATATTGAAGGGGAACGAAAAATTAGATTGCATATATACAACTATGCGGAAAGACGGAGAAGGGAAGACTTTGTACATTGTGCCATACTATGTCAAAACAGTACAAAGCTCGGATAAAAACAATGATTGTGGACTATGAAAAATGTCAAGATCAAGAAAATTAACATTATAGAGACTTTGTATTCTGTGAACGGTAGAGTGTTGGAAGAAGCAGGCGGGTACATGAAACGGTCTGTTCTCTCTGGTTAACTTACGCGGAATTCGAAAATTAACACAATTGAGAAGTACAGGGCAGGATATGATACCGTGGACTAGCTTGTAAAGAAACAAGAGATCAGAACGATTTCGTCGGCAGTGAAGTGATGGCAATGATAATAATTCAGCAGTATTTGAACAAGATTTTTTAGCAAAGCGATGGTTATATATGCTAAGGAATTTTTTCTGGACTCGTTCAATGGTGTTACCGCTGGATTGAGCAATGCCATTCCATATCACGGACGCATACTCCAGTTGAGGAAGACATAGCGCGGTGTACAATTTTCGGAAGGGCATAGGAGAACGGAATTCTCTAGACAATCTGCAAACACAGCCTAGGGTGCGAAGACCCCGCAAAGCAACACGCTTAGCGTGAGCAGAAAAGTTTAACGTGCTATCAACAACAACACCAAGATCACTGATCTCATAAACCTTGCATAAGGACACAGAATTGACAGAGTATTGAAATGACACGCTAGATGTTTTGCGAGTGATAGACATGAATTTTGTCTTCGAGGCATTCAGAGAAAGGTTATTAGCGTTGCACCATTCGGAAAAAGAGCGCAAATCTGACTGCAGCAAGCGACAGTCGTTAACTGAATGAATTTCCTTAAAAATCTTGATGTCATCGGCATACAAGAGGAAAGAAGAATTACGAATGGCAAAAGAAACATCATTAACGTAAATTAAAAATAGGAGTGGGCCTAATACTGACCCTTGAGGGACCCCACTAGTCACTTTATACAAAGAAGATGATTGGCCATTTACCGCTACATAACAATATCTATTGAGCAGATAGCTCTGCAGGAGATTCACAACCGACAAGTCAACATCAAATTGCGCAAGTTTAACCATAATCAGTGTGTGGCTGACTACGTCAAAAGCCTTGCTCAGGTCACAGTAGAGTACGTCAACCTGTCCTCTCTGAGAAATAGGTGTGGAGATCTGCGTCATGAAACTAGCAAGATTTGTGGTAGTTGAGCGGCCAGCGAGAAAACCATGTTGATTAGGAATCAATGAGCTTTTAACACTAAAAGACAATATTTTGTGAAGAGCCAGCTCGAAGATCTTTGATGTGGCACATAGTAGAGAAATCGGGCGATAATTAGAAACATCTGTTTTAGAGCCCGACTTAAATACTGGGAAAACACGAGCAGTTTTCCACATGCTAGGAAATGTGGAAGTGTCCAGGCAGTTATTAAATATCGTAGTCAGTACTGGGACAAATATACTACTATAAGCTTTTAGTATGGCGGAGGGGATGCCATCTGGGCCACATGATAAGGATGGTTTTAAGCACTTAATGCATTCGCAGATAAGATTTTCATCCAGCGACAAAGCACTGGGTGAGCGAACTGCCTTAGGCGGTCTGATATCAGTGCTAGAGTCTGAGGCCTTATAAACGGATGAGAAATGTGCGGCAAAACAGTCAGCGACGGCATGCACTTCTACCCCATTTGAGTCTAGTAGTCTGAAAGACTCTCCGCTTTTGCTGGACCGTTTACGTACATACTTCCAAAACTCAGCTGGCCTGTCAGAAGCGCTTTTTTCTAAGAATTCAATATACGAACTATGATCCCGTTTATATAGGCGTTTAGCGAGAGTTCGAAAAAAGCTGAACTCTTCCTTCCACTCGCTCGATGGAGAACATTTAGCTTTCCTGTGTGCGCGATCTTTATGCTTCAGTGCACTGATAAGTTCAGATGAGAACCAGTGGGGATATTTACGTTGTTTATGTGTGTATTGGGGAATAAAATTACGCATGCTGCTCAGTACAAGCTCCGCAAACTGATCAACCTGGTCATCAACATTTGGTTTGTCAGTAACCTGTGACCAGTCAACGGTGGACAAGTAATGATACAGGCCCGTGTAATCACCTCGCTTGAAAGCAAATCTTGGAGATCTGTTTACATAACTGCTGTAGCTCGTTGTTTTGGCTGATGCGGATAATCTTACGTTAAGTGGTGGGTGGAATTTGTCAGGACGTACAAGAGAGATGCTGGAGCGGGAAACTTCAAGGGGTTGATCGTTTGACACACACAGGTCTAAGACGTTGCCACTGGAATTGACGACTGAGTTATGTTATGTAATAATAATAATAATAATAATAATAATAATAATAATAATAATAATAATAATAATAATAATAATAATATTATTATTATTATTATTATTATTATTATTATTATTATTATTATTATCTGGGGTTTAACGTCGCAAAACCACTATATGATTATCAGAGACGTCGTAGTGGAGGGCTGTCGACCACCTGGGGTTCTTTAACGTGCACCTAAATCTAAGTACACGGGCCTCAGACATTTTCGCCTCCATCGAAAATGCAGCCGCCGCGGCCGGGATTCGATCCCGCGACCTTCGGGTCAGAAGGGTGGGCGCGGAATTCACAGAAGGGTCACGAAAAGGAAAAGTGTCTAAAGTTATTTTGTGTCAGATGCGATTTGATTAAAACAAGGTTAGACACGTGCTTCGTCCAGCTGTGATGTTTGCAACGCATGCGTCGCCAACCTGTCTCCGCTTCCGCGTTTTCATTGCTCTGGCAAACTGTCGCACTTTCAGATAGGGCAGGCCTACCGCGGGTTTAGTTTTTAAATGCGAAGCATTTCTTAGCGAACTTCTGCGACTTTGAGCGTATCTATCTATCTATCTATCTATCTATCTATCTATCTATCTATCTATCTATCTATCTATCTATCTATCTATCTATCTATCTATCTATCTATCTATCTATCTATCTATCTATCTATCTATCTATCTATCTATCTATCTATCTATCTATCTATCTAGCCGCCTACGACTTTGTGCTCTCCTGGCCGTTTCGTTAATCGGATGTATACCAAAATTGGTGTGTCATAACATGGCCGTATTACGAACATAAATGACAGGTCATATCATGAAAATCATGACACGCATGTCATGAACAGCATGATTTACATTCCACGGCCTTAGGCTATTGCGGCCGTTCCGTTAATTTCATATACACCAAAATTGGTACGGCGTGACAAGAATTCATGACGAACATAATGACAGCACCTAACATGCAAATCATGACGCGCATGTCATGTGCAGCATGATTTACATGACATGGTCTCTGGGCGCTCGCGGCCGTTTAAATGAAGGGATATATACGAAAACTGGTATGACGAGACATTTCTGTATGAAGAGCATAACTGACACGTGGTAACATGAAAATCATGACATGCATGTCATGTACGACATGATTTACATGCAACGCTCATGGCGCACTCGCGGTCGTTTCGCTAGATTGATATACACCAAAATTGCTTTGTGCGATGTGACTGTATGAAGAACATGAATAACAGGTGGTAGCATGAAAACCATATCATCCATGACATGTATGTCATGATTTACATGCCACGCTCATGGTGCATTCGCGGCCGTTTCGCTAGCTTGATATACACCAAAACTGGTATTGCGCGAAGCGCCTGTATGACGAACGTAAATGAGACGTGTTAACAGGAAAATCATGAAAACCATGACATGCATGTCATGATTTACATGCCACGCTTATGGTGCATTCGCGGCCGTTTCGCTAGCTTGATATACACCAAAATTGGTATTGCGCGAAGCGCCTGTATGACGAACGTAAATGAGACGTGTTAACAGGAAAATCATGAAAACCATGACATGCATGTCATGATTTACATGCCACGCTTATGGTGCATTCGCGGCCGTTTCGCTAGCTTGATATACACCAAAACTGGTATTGCGCGATGTGACTCTATGATGAACATTAGTGACAGGTGGTAACATGAAAAACCATGATATGCATGTCATGTATGGCATGATTTACATGCTATACTCATGGTGCACTCGCGGCCATTTCGCTCGTTTGATATACACCAAAATTGGTATTGCGCGATGTGACTGTATGACGAACATAAATGAGAGGTCTTAACGTGCGAATCATGTTATGCATGTCATATACGTTATGATTTACATGCCACTGTCATGGTGCGCTTCCGGCCGTTTTGTTAACTGGATATATACCAAAATTGGTATGGCATACACGAGTGCGTGATGAACATAAACGACAGGTCATGCATTGTATATACCAAAATATGCGTTCCATTGGCATGGTGTATACTAGATTGTGCATGCATGCATGCATGGCAAACATGCGATATATGGTGGACTAGATGCCATGGCATGAATGATTTCATTTGGCTCAAAGACAAAACAAGGCGATGTATGCAGCTCTTTGCTGGCTGCTTCGCATTACATCGATTCCCACAGTGCGTGGGATCTGCCGAATTTTTTCATACGGCACCGCTATCCACCGTTGGTGGAAGGCGGCAGAATGGAGTCATGCGATGCGTATGTGCGATAACGTAATGACATTGCCTTTGTTTTAACACGGAATGTCTTGCGCCGGGCTCCACGAAGAATTTCACTAAACTGTATGTTTCCAGCATCCGCGTGAAATATATCCTAATTCCCTTCTGGTTTTCACATCCGGTCTCTTAACTACTTCCTTTTTTTTTTTGGGGTGCACTTTCTGCTTCCGCCTCCGGCCTCTTGATTCACTGCAGTTTGCACTTCACTTTCCGTTACGCATAGCCTGATAAGTAAGGCCTCCGAGACGAGTTTGGTCAGAAGTGCTCATCGACGTGCATCATACCTCGTTACAGCAGTGGGTTCAGCACGCCCAGTAAGACACGTAGCGTGGTGCGCATCAGAGCAGTGCAGGTGAAATACGAAGACGTGCAGGAGCTCCGCTGTACAGGGGCGTAGCCAGAAATTTTTTTCGAGCGCCCGGGGGGGGGGGGGGGGGGGGGGGTGCAACCATACTTTATGTATGTTCCTGCGTGCATTTGTGTGCGCGCGTGTATACTATAAGCGCAAGCAAAACTGAAAATTTTCGGGGGGGGGGAGGGTTTGAACCCCCAACACCCCCCCCCCCTCACTGGCTACGTTCCTGCCGCTGTATGTATATATTCCAAAAGAGTGCGTGCTATTTCTTAACGACCAAAAAATGTGCGAACCCTTCTATATAAACACACGTTTCATATTCGTCGAAGGTTGGAGGATTGGGCTAATTGGTACTCCATACTTCAACGTGAAAAACGCGAGAATAGGGGGTCGCAGACATTAAGTGCTTACGTCCAACAGAGTTTGATTCGTGAAGAACGATGGAATTATACAGGCTTCACGAAGGCACTGTCGCGAACAGGAGATAAAAAACAGATAACGCCACATGTGTAACACGTAGTCAACAAACCATTAAATGAGAACATGGCGCGGGGATTGATATCAGGCCTATCACACTAGCCCACTCCTTCCAAGAAGTTCAGCTCCTTGCCAGATAATGAAACAGAAGGTTTTCTGACACCTGCGCACTCCTCCCTTTTGATTTGAGCAGCTCTGACGATAACCCGATTATGTACATCATTGTGCTCATAGATTACAGTGGTATGATTAGATTCTGTAGTGCAGCCGCATACGTGACGGTGGATGTTTTTGTCCCGCATATTGTTAGCGTGTTCTCGAAGGCAGTCATTTATGCACATGCCAGACTGTCCGATGTAACAAGCACCATAGGACAAAGGGACCCTACATACCACTTCGCTCGCCCACTCACATTCGTGTTATGACCGATTCCTATGAAAGAAGGGTCAACCATTTTGTCTCCTCACGAGTTTTGTTTTCAAACGGCTGCGAAAAGACAAGGGTCACATCAACGACGCTTATTCAGAGATGAAATCCACTCAGATACGACTCTTGTAATTAATGCCTCTGTTTACTCATCTGCGCTTACGTCATCGTCGCTCCGCGAGCGCCTGATTAAATCCAGCGAGCAGCAGAGAACGTTCGAAAGATCGCAACTGGAATCATAAACCAAAGCTGCAGTCATCCCTCCCTCATATTCCTCGCCATTTTCTCATGACATTTACGCATGAATTAACGATGCTTGCGTTGCAGCTTTTCTTTTTGTTGTTGTCGTGGCTTGATTAATGTCATGCTTTCATCTCCGTGACAAGCGAATAGCAGAGAACGAAAACATTCCGTGCTGAAAACATACTTAATGACGTCACAGCTCTTCATTCCGGAGTTGTAGCTCACTTAGCTCGTGCACATTTAGTTTTTTTTTTCTGTAGTTACGGTTCTATACATTGCAGCGGCTCGGTGAACGAAAACATTTGTCGTTTATGTGAGGCAAGTGGTCTTCAACAACTGGCACGTCGTTGCAGTAATATCAACACCAGCACGAACTATAGTGCTCACACGCCCGTCCTCTTTTGTTGTTTTATATCGCTCTTCCGTTTCTTGCACGCCTTTTCCTGCGTAGTTTTAATGTCACTCTTTCGTTCCTTATACGCGGCACTAACATTTGGATGCCTGTTAACGGCCCGGAGATCTCCGCGTACAAGCCGCACGCGCTGTGGCTCTGAAAGGTATAGCGTTTATGACAGGCCTTCTAACTGGGTGTTGCCTCCTCCCCTGGCCCTCCGCAAAGGGAAATTCTGAAAAGCAACAGCTGCGTACGCTCTTCCGCATTTCTCGAAGGAAACGGGCGAATACGGCAACGAAAAAAAATAAAACGCTGACGAATGACTTCAAACAAGTAGTAAAGAGACACGCGCCCAACGAACCGTTGTACCGAATTTGATTGCTTGCATGTGCTGTTTCGGAAAGTGTTTTTCTAAAGGTAACAGAGAAATAGAGAGGCTCATAAAAAAAACAGAAGAAGAAACGAAGATAACACGTTGTTGACCAAGAGGCAAGGCGAGGGAAAAGAAATTAAACGTAAATACAGCACAACTGTTGACTGTTACGGTTAGTTTACTGTTTTGATTGCGCACTCGCGCACATGCGCGGGTGCTTTGCGATCTTGTCAATGTAAGGAAGAAATTGTAGTACGCACGTTTCGTCTCCGTTCGTGCGTGTGTTCGAGCAAGATCGGTGCAATGCGTCGCCCGTTACCGGAATAAGAGCTTATTGCTACGACTGCCCTGCCTTGTAGGACAGGTTGCGGCACCTATCATTTTTTTTTTTTCTCGACGAGTGTGTGGTTCGGTGTGCTCGGACCGCTATAGTCGCGGAGGTGGTTGTGAAGACGCGAGGTTTCAACTCCGGGAAGAGCACGACCGCTTAACGGCTCGACGTCCGGGAGAAGCCATGCGACCACCGCCGTCGTACCCCCAAGCTGCATTGCCAGGCAAGTGCCGCGCTGTGCATTCGTTGGTTGTTTGTCGTTAAAGTACAGCTTGTGCGGGGCATTCACAGTATACAAAACGCACTGCAGACCCAAGCCGCGAAACACGCAGGGGTAATCGGTATATCACGGTGAACTTGTGTAGTTAACTTGTGACTTTGCTATGGCGCCGTGCTGTTGAATTGCTGATCACGCGCTCGATTCCAAGAGGCGGCGGCTGCGTTTGTAGCTTGTTTTTGAACAATTCTCATGCAAAGCGCTCTGCGTGCCCATTAAGTAGAGCAGCTTTTCCAAATTAAGCAGGTGATATCCTATAATCTTTGACGCCTCGCATTGTCCACCGCGCAACTTCGGAATGTGACACCGATGCAAAACGCTGCACTGACTTTCAACACGCGATTATTAAAGCGAGGCTTTCTTTGTAATCATTGCCCGGCTTTCGCGACAGTGCCTTCTGCTGCTCGCCGCTGCTGTCCTGTCAAACAGTACGCACTAACTACGGCCTAAAGGCTTGCTAGCCGTATACTCATAGATGGCCATGCCTAACTACCGTTATGCCGCTTCCAGTCAGCCAAGTACAGTCGTGAGCACTCTTGCCGTGAACAAGCGAGCGCGTGCCGCACGTTGCTAGCCGCAACGCCAAAGCGAGGCTCGGTACATGCGCATTTAGTTTGTGGCGTGGTTATTTACTATGGCGCGCACTGCGTCATCAGTGAGCGCTTTCGACGATGGTGAGCTCAGATGACGCGGCGCGTGCGAAGGTGAAACACTATTTCACCTTCGCGAGACAATTTCAGAAATAGTCTTGCCGCTAATGCACTGCGCATGTGCCAAGCCTGGGGTTTCTTTCGGTAGGCGTCGCTGATAGCAGCATGTGGCACGCGCTCCCGCGATGACGCTTAGAGTACTCACGACTGCACGTTCGTGTACTAACTTCCGATCTTCACTTAAGTTCCCTTCCGGTTACAGCATAACTATAAGGAAAGCCTGAGACATGTTCCTTCACAGATGATTCTCGACACCACGAACACGATACCCCGTTACGGGAAGTAGGTGGAAGTGACCCAGGGAGGACAGGCTTTGTCGCGCGCATCTCAGCGTTGGATAAAAGACGAAGATGCGAGGTACCTTCGCCGCGTGCGGATTACAGAAAGGCGCGGCAGATCTGCTGCAAGTTTTCAAGGCAAGCTTGTATTGACTGACCTGTGTCAGGGGATGGTGTCAGGGGAGTGAAACTTCCTATACCATCCATGGAACGCGATATTCGCTTGCAGCGCCGGACGAACGCCTGGTGTTTGGGGGCGGTACTAAAACATGGCTGCGCGTTGCAGACACGCACTGGGGGACGCCATCTTGATGAGGACTGAGGATCCGAGTGGCGGGGGGGGGGGGCGATTTAGCACCAAATTCAATTGGGATGCCCCAGCAAGCCAAATTGAGCGAGTGGAAGGAATTGATATGGTCAGCGCGCGACCTTCTTCCTGTTGCGCAACCCGCCACATGATCAAAACGGCAATCGTTCAGTTCTAACTGATGAAGGTTTGCCCATCCACCTATTTTTGCACCACTTATTTTAAGTAAGACTTTGTTTTTGTTTACGTGTACACATAAATTAGACTCGAAGAAAGACCACAGTTTGTTTGAATGTTTTATTGCCTAAACATACCAATCATACAGTAAAAACACAACTTGAATATTTTACGTTTTTAGTCGCATACAAAAGTCGCATCCTGATATGCCGTGCAAGCGTAGAAAAACAAAACGGGCAGCATGCAGATCGTACCTTTCGTCCACCGGGATCCGAAAGAATTTTATGCTGATGTGGCGTGAAAAATTTCGACACCACTCAGCACAGCACAATTTGTGATGACGGCGCGAATCCATTCATGCGTCTGTTTCGCTGAAGCTTGCAAGGGTTTCGCTGAAACAAACTTTACGGTGGTAAAAGCGGCCATTGAGACACCGTAGGCCGTAGCATACATGGGCGCGCGACAAGAAACGCCCCTTTTTCGCTGTGAGAGATAGGACGGCACAGTTCCCGTTTTGCACTCCGGGTGGCGCTCGTATTTTCGCAATCTCGAACTGCAACCTTTAGGTTCACTTGCGTACTAAAAACTCCAGAGTTAATAAGTAACCTGGCAATAAATATAAAATGGAACAACAACGTTCATTTATGCTCGTAGGTAGTACAGCCCCCAAACATTAGGATCGCTGCGGTCACGGGACAGAAAAACCGCGAAGTTTCATCCCCCTGATGGTGTTCCTGTGTAGCTGGTGACAGCTGGCGCGCACCAATGAAATAATCAATAAAACAAAATAAATTTCCTTTCCGGGGCTGGGGATTGAACCCGGGTCTTCCCGGTCCCATAGCAAATGCCTTGAACACTAGGCCATGCGCCCATACTAGCCCAATGTGAACCATGCCCGAACTGGAGAAGCGCGCAGGTGTCCCTTCCTAGAAGAAACGCCCGCACGTCTCTCCAGTCCGGCCGTGTGTGAACTGAACTGAAGCACATGACTGCGTTATACCGATGATGCAACAAACAATTGGGGAGCACGACACATGCTACGGGCGCTTCGTTGCAATATTTCGTGTAGGCGGACTAAAAGCGATCTGCTGGAAAACGCTTAAGGTCGATATCAGGAATTGCACAGTTCGGGAAAATGCTCATGATGCGCACGTGACGGAACATCTTTCCCCCGTGCCATCCCTCCCTGCTTAGCTTCCAGCACGTTCGTCGCGACGAGAGAAGAGAGAAACCAACTACAGCGTCCAACAAATCTCCAACTCCGCTTGTGCTTGGTGGATTATAAAAATTCATGAGGCTTTCGATTCGTGAGGCATAAACTCGTCTAGTGAAGACATTCGATGGTTACTTGGAAAATGGCTGCAGGGCCCTTTAAATACGTCACCCCCGTATTAGCGCACTTCTGACAAACCATTTTCTTTAGCACATCTCGTGAGTATTGATGTGTACAGCGCGTCGTTAAATTTCATTTCTTCGATTGCTTGCTGCAGCGTTCATCTTCAGAACCTAAAATGCGAGCAAAACCATTCGCCTACTCACGCTACCTGTTCGTCTGAAGTGCGATAAAATGGGACGACGTGCACTAAGGCTGAGCGTTGGGCTAGTTGCATGGTGCAGCATAATTTGATGTTTCACAGCGCAATGAATGAGTAGGACATTGAAGGTCTGTGTGTGTCAGCGCTGTGTGTGTCTTTCAATGCTGTCCTCGCTCCTTGCTCTGTGAAAAATCGAATGAGGTGACGCCCCCTAGATTTTTGCGCTGTTTCTTCCTACCCAAGAAGGAACAGCTTAGCAGACGATGGACCCAGCTGAGCACGCTCAGTGGGCATCCCTCGCCCACAAAGCAAACAGGGCAACCTTCGCCTTGTTTGCAACTTCGCTCCGTCATATGGCGCTGACGCATATATAGAAAAGTCACCGCTCGCGCACGCTAGTTAAGGATTTGAGTGGCTGTATATATATGTACGAAGACGTGCTCGCGTCATCCTCCGCTACCATCGAGTAAGTTTCGCCTCGGCTCCTCCTAAATTCTTCTCGCCGATCTGGAGTGTTCCAAGACGTACCACTAGCGCTATTAAGACATAGCAGCAAACATGACGCGACACCGGCGGCTCAGTTGACTAAGCTTAAAGCGATGCGTTATTTGAAAAAAAAAAATACCTGGAGATTTCTGAATAATGTAGGTGTAGCTGGATTATTGAAGAGCACAGACATGCAAAAAAGTCTGTACAACCGGAATCTATGAGCTACTCGATTATAATTCTCGGGGTTTAACCCTCAGACCGATATCGCTAACGTCTTGCGTGGGTAAGCTTATGGAGCATGTCGTTCAGACGCGGCTCAATAGGTACATGGAAGAAAATGGTTTGTATCCTGACACCATGATCGGTTTTCGACCAAAACTATCGGCATGTGACGTCATGCTACAGCTCAAGGACCAAATTATAGAGAAGCCAACGCGAGACACAAAAGTGATCGTGGGGTTAGATGTGGCAAAGGCATTTGACAACGTGAGGCACGTGTCGATCTTAGAGAATCTGACCTCACTGAACGTCGGGAAGAGAGTTTACCACTACATCAAGGACTTCCTTTCGAACAGGAAAGCCACCTTAAAGATAGGGGAAGAAGCCATCGAGGACATTAAATTAGGTAACAGGGGGACGCCGCAGGGCTCGGTGTTATCACCAACCCTTTTCAACATTGTGATGTTGAAACTGCCTGAACAGTTAAGAGATATTGAGAATCTAAATCACACCATTTATGCGGACGACTTAACATTATGGATTAACAAGGGCAGTGACGGGCAAATTGAAAGTTCCCTGCAAAACGCCATTGATAAAATCGTAGAGTACCTGAAACCCAAAGGACTTAAATGTTCAGCCGAAAAGTCGGAAGCACTGTTCCTCATGCCGCCCGGACAACGGCGGCTCCACATGCAGCCTGAAGTGGGCATCCACTTGTATATTAATGGCGCAGAGATCCCCGCGGTCGACAGTATCCGCGTTCTCGGGCTGAGGATTCAGGCTAACCGGAAGAATCATGAAATGCTTGCCAGGTTAGAAGCCAGTTCAAATCAGACATGTCGTCTCATCAGACGAATAGCGAACAGGCACGCTGGGATGAAAGAGGCGAACCTTCTTAGGCTCGTGGAAACCTTCATAATAAGTAGGATAGTGTACGTGGCACCTTACCTCAAATTAAACCAAGCGGAGCGGAACAAGCTCGATACCATTATCAGAAAAAGTGTGAAAGTCGCGCTCGGACTTCCCCCGAACACGTCCACTGACAGACTCATGAAATTAGGCGTATCGAACACACTCGATGAGCTGATTGAGGCTACCGTTACCGCACAGCATCAAAGGCTACTCGGATCTAAAACGGGGAGAGCAATATTAGAGAGATTGGGTTACGAGCCTAAGCGTGAGCAAGTGCGCTCAAAAGACATACCGGGACAGATCAGGGAGAGAATAAAGATACCTCCGCTACCCAGAAACATGAACCCTGCCTTTCACGAAGGCAGACGTAAAGCCAGGGCAGAGGCATTACAAGCCAAGTACACCGGTCGACAGGACGTCCTGTATACAGACGCAGCGGAATATGAGAACAAAGCGGCACACACGGCAGTGGCAGTCAGGGATAACGGCGCCCTGATGGCGTGCTGCACAGTCAGTGGTGTTGAGACTGTAGAGGCTGAGGAAGTGGCCATAGCCTTGGCCATCAGCCAAAAGGGGGTCAGGGTGGTCATCAGCGACTCCAAGAACGCCGTGAGGAATTATGAATCGGGAAGGGTGACGGAGACTGCCGTCCGTATATTAAACACGTTAGGAAGACCCAGAGAGATTATTCTGCTCGTCTAGGCACCAGCTCACCAGGGACTTAGAGGGAACGAGGAGGCTCATTCGGTCGCCCGAGGTCTCACTTACCGGTCGACCCCCGGAACCTCACCAGTTACCGAACTTCGAAAAAGAAGTGAGGATATGCTCGCATATCATGAAATCGTAACACAGTACAGGCTGAATCGGCAAGTATACCCAGGTGCGGATAGATCGCTCAATAAGAAAGACGAGGTTATGTGGCGAAAGTTGCAGACGGGGGTTTTTCCAAACCCCGTACTTTACAGCAAGTGGCACCCAGAAGTTTTCCGGTCCCAGTGCAAATTTTGTGATGAGGCAGCGAATTTGGTCCACATGGTGTGGACATGTCCGAGTCAGAACGATGGTTCCCACACACTAGAATTCTGGGAGGCCCTGCTCCGCAACCCAGACCTCAACGTCCAGCGGGACCTCATCAGTCAAGCCCTTGCTGCTGCCGTGTCTCAAGGGATTCCGGCCGACGGCTAGGGGCGACGGGCAATGCCTGACGTAATTGACTGATTTTAAAAATAAAGTTTTTTCTCTCTCTCTCTCTCGGGGTTTAACGTCACAAAACCACGATGTGATTATGAGAGACGTTATAATGGAGGGCTCCGGGAGTTCCGATCACCTGAGGTTCTTTAACGAGCACCTAATCCAAGTACACGGGCCTGTAGCATTCCGCCTACATCGAAATGAGACCGCCGCTGCCGGGATGGAACCCGCGACTTCCGTATCGGCAGTCGAGCACCGTAACCACTGTACGACCGCGGCGGCATCAATTCACTTTGATGGCTCTTGAAAGTTTCGCCTATATACAGCAATCGCAGTTGTGGTTAATTGCTTGGTACGCCAAAAGTGTTTCTCTCTTTGAGTACTTGATACTTAGCTGACATTAGGAAGGCACACATTTCCCATATATTCCCCCGCCGTAGCAGATCCTTTCTTAACTCGGGCCATCATTTCATCGGTACCAATGCTAAAATGCGTGAAGCTGATCACTGTCTCCACGTGTGCGCGCCGTATTTGCCTGCGTCTATTGATGCATGCTCTGGACGGTATAGGCAATTAAACGAGCTCGCCCCGAGAGTGCTGTTGGGAAGGGCTCATCTCCGTCTTTGAATAGCTACGCAAGGCGGCCGCGCCTGAATGAAGGTGAAAGTGAAAGCGGCAGCAACTCTACCGGTCCGTGAGTTCCGGCCCGCCTCTCGGTGACGCGCTCGTGCTTCATGGTCGTGTGAGCGTTGTGACCGAAACTGGCTGCAAATTTGTGGTATTTCTAAGTCTTCCGTATTGCACACTCAGTTGCAAAAGCGTGCACGCACGTACACAAATATTCTGGTTGTGTCGTTGTACGAGCTGCACTTATTAGTTTGAAAACAGGAACTCAAGCGCGCTATTCATGCATAAAGGAATTAAGAAAACTGTTGGTACTGGTGTCGAGATGAAAGTGCGGTCAGACGGCAGGAGGTTTCCTTTCGTTTGAGTCTTTACTCTGTCTACGTCCCCAGTAATTTATCGCGTAGTCTAAAGTAACGTTTCTTGTACTGCTGAAGGTGTTTTCCGTTGTGGACAACGTTTTTAGAACCAATTGGTTCTAGTAACGTTGGTTGAGGATAGTTCAACAATCAAATCGCGGTTAACTTATTACGATACTCCAATTGCAGTTGTTCGTTGTACAAGTGTACTTCTCGTGGAGAGAGAGAGAGAATGTTATTGCGAACTGGCACAGGCCTAGGTCGCCTCGAGGCGAAGGGAGGTGAGGGGGGGGGGGGCAGGATTTATTGTGATCCAATTGTTCCAGTTTTATTTTACATCACCAACAATAATGTCGAACTTTGTTAACCACAAGGTTTTGCCGAATTCTAATATGACTTCAGCTTCCCTTTAAAGAAGCGCAGGTTGTCGAAATTTTCGGAGCTCTTCACTACGGTGTCCCTCATAATCATATCGTGGTTTTGTGACGCAAAACCCCAACAATTAATAATGATAGAGCAATTTGTACCGTCATCAGGCAGGTACAGAGCGAGAAGCAACTGTCCTTCTCGGTGAACGTTTGTTTTGCGAGAAGCTCTTGGTCACGTGCGTCCGTACTGAGCGCGTACACGTTTTCGGAGTTTCTTTGTGGCGCGTGCGCGTGGCCGCCTTCGTGCCTGCGCGTGTATAGTCCGATGTAGCTCGGGAATCGACGCCTTTTTGTGCGCGTCTGCGCACGCGTTATATGATTCGGAAAGGAGCCTGCACGGTTCTATGAGGTCGCTTATGCGGGCCGCACGAGGTTCTTTTTTTTTTTCGCGCCGTACTTCGTGACTAACGGATATGTATGTCACGCGAGGAAAAATTAACATAGTGCATCGTCACCGCGAATGCGTTGACCGTGATAAACGGCTCGCCATTGCTGAACGCACTTTCGTGCTCACTGGCAACTTTTCAGCGGCTGCTTGCATGTGTCCTCCACCTTTACACGCGGGCAGCCGAGTGAGTTATGGTTTTCAAAAAACGCCCCCATTCACCGTGCGCGAGGTTTCTTTAGACCAAGGTGTGTGCGGATGCGATTTCTTAAACGTAGTATTCGAATGAACATTCTTTAGCAACGTTGTAATAATTTTAAAGAGTTTCAGAACATAGTTCTCATTCATTCATTCATTCATTCATTCATTCATTCATTCATTCATTCATTCATTCATTCATTCATTCATTCATTCATTTCTGAAAGTGCTCACGAACGGCTTTAGGCCGCAGTGAGGATGAGCTTTTGTTGTACATAGGAGGGAATAACAAAAAAAACAAATTCTGAAGAAACAGTCTCGATCGATTGTAAACCTATTTTGTTTCAGCATTAGCAAGATTTTAGGCAAGAGTAATAATATTACAGCTCATAATAGCAATATTTTCGTTGCAGTACAGGGTTCACTGTAGTATTCCTAGCAGGCGTGCATGCATTTTACCGGGAAATTGCAATGCAGTGTGCCCCAGTACCAACCATAGGATAAGCGATATTCTTAAAGTGGGTAAACATAGTCAGTAATACCCAGAGAAAACTTACTTAAGCAACTGCGCTATTACAACGAAGTATAATCTTTAATGAGGGAAGAAGCGGAGAGATACGTCAGGCAATGCAACACATTCACTCGCTATGCAAAGTTGCGTAGTCCACGCGTAGTGATTGGTTAGGGACAGGTGCATGCAGGTCTCCCACGGTAGAGGACCTAGTACTCCGATTCGGTCACTGTTAGAGCGAAAGCTCCACTGCCCTATGTCTCCCAGGCTATTCATCGCGTCGCAATGACCTTGCGCCGCCGGAGCGCAAGTGCGGCAGGCGTGACGTCACGCAACGTCATCCGCTGCTTAGAGACGTTGCAGCTGCGCTCGCTCGGAGCCTCTCCGCAGTGGTACCACGTGACCAGGCGGTGGTTTAAAAGGGTTCCTAAACCACGCAGAGGGTCAAATTTAGTTGTGGCGTCTCAGTTGTGCACGAGTCTAGCGGAGTTACACGCGTTTGCTAATCGAAACGCTGCTCTTGCTCGTTTATTCTTTTGCTCGCAAACGCTCCGTTCGTCGGCTCCTCTCTCCACATCTCCGAGTGCTTTTCCTAGCCGTGCAAGGAGAAAGAGCAGCGAATGTGTGCACCGTTCGCTCGTGGTAACTAGGTTTAAAAGGAGTTAAACTTCAGCCAATTTTTTCATTCTAAACATATTATCGCAAAGGTGCTCCTTTTAGGAGATCTCTCTGACGTCACAAATGACCTATAGCGAAAAGCAAACATATTCTATAGTGCGAACCAGCGTTAGAGCGGCGGACTTTTATTTAAATGGTACAATAGTACTAGAAAAAAGTTTAGCCTTTAGTATGAGAGGCTTAAGTTCGCATGCAGTAATTACAGTCTGAAACTGTTTTATCTGAACTGTAAGGCTCCTTTCCTCGGGAGTTCAGCTTTCTTATTATTAGCCTATATGAAGCGTCCCATGTATTACGGCAGTATAGCGTGAAATTGGAAGCACAGTAGATTTTTACTACAGAAAGCTGGACAACAGGCATGATTCTCCCTGTCAGGAATGTTACCTATACGTTACATTTAAGCTCTAACGTACGTGTTCGTGTGCCGACTACGATCGTTGAGAAATGCGCAGGCCTATGTATGTGATAGGAGGCTTAAACTTTATTTTACTACCGGGCGCGCGTTCACTTCACCCAGAGGAGGGTGTGTTCCTTGTTCCATGTGATAGAACTGCCATACTGATATTCTTAAAAATATTGCTCGCACTATTACACAGCCCGCTGTGAAGTCCAAATCAACTATAGCCAAAGTTTTTAGCATCTTTGTGAGTATATTATGTTTGGTTGTGTCATGGCTGTCACCTTCATATTTATGGGGTAAAATGAAATTGTAGGATGTAGCGCACATCATTTTGTGCCTGTCGGCTTTTAACTGCCAAAAAGAATGCTGATGACTGCAATAAGCTATATATGCACTAAACTGATTTTCGGAGCTGGCGCTGCCAAGATCTATTACCAAATATTCCTGTGGGTACAAGGTGGTTAGAATCGCTACATTGCACCTAATGACGCCTTTGTTCATAGTAGATTAATTTAGAGCTCGCTCTCTCGTCTAATAAAGTTGTTTTTCATGGCTGTAAATCTAAGAAAGAAAGAAAAAAAGAAAGAAAGAAAGAAAGAAAGAAAGAAAGAAAGAAAGAAAGAAAGAAAGAAAGAAAGAAAGAAAGAAAGAAAGAAAGAAAGAAAGAAAGAAAGAAAGAAAGAAAGAAAGAAAGAAAGAAAGAAAGAAAGAAAGAAAGAAAGAAAGAAAGAATGAATGAATGAATGAATACGCGCTACGGAAAAAAGACGTGTTCTGCTAGGACACAAGAACAACCATAAGGGCGTTGTGGTGTTCCACAAGTAACAACCTTAAGAGTAAATTTACGCTCATACGGGTGTAAATGTACTTAAACTCTTCAGATGGTCCGATGGTTAAGATATGAGCAGAGCACGTTGGGTTTTCTTTTTTCATTTTTTTTCATAGAGCGTGTTTTCTCTTTCTTTCTTTCTTTCTTTCTTTCTTTCTTTCTTTCTTTCTTTCTTCTTTCTTTCTTTCTTTCTTTCTTTCTTTCTTTCTTTTTCTTTCCTTCTTTCTCTCTTTCATCCTCTACGTTTCCTTTTTTATTACGAGCGCGTTCTACGCTATCGATTTCCTGTCGTCCTGGAGTGTGAACACGCTAACTGCAAATACGTTAAGCAATGTAAGCTGGCTATGTATATCCCTAGTAGCACGCAATGCTGCCACAACATATTGTCACTTTCGCTTACAACAGCTCGCGCCACGACACTGCTGGATATTCTCCCTTTTACCTTTTGTATGGAAGAGAACCGACCTTGCCGTTCGACACGCTCGTACCCATCCCTGACCACATTTCCACCCAATATGCTCGCCACGCTATCAGCACAGCCGAAAAGGCCCGTCAGATCGCCCATCGACGCCTTTCGGACTCGCAACTCAGCCAGAAACATAGATACGACAGTTGCCACCGGAACGTTCGCTTC
Source organism: Rhipicephalus sanguineus (assembly GCF_013339695.2). Classification (NCBI taxonomy): domain Eukaryota; kingdom Metazoa; phylum Arthropoda; class Arachnida; order Ixodida; family Ixodidae; genus Rhipicephalus; species Rhipicephalus sanguineus. The sequence continues at coordinate 140,290,214 of NC_051177.1, read as the reverse complement.
AATCCGGGTGACCTCGTTCTCCTGTGGTCTCCGTCTCGGCATGTTGGCCTGGCCGAAAAACTTCTGCCCAAATACTCCGGCCCCTACCGTGTGCTACGCCAGGTGACTGAGGTTACCTATGACATCGCCCCTCTGGACCCTACGGCGCCCTCTACGTCTTCAAACGTCGTCCACGTCGCTCGCCTGAAGCCGTACCTTTCGCCCACTACCTGCTAACAGGCGCCGAGTCGGCGCTTTCGCCGCCGGAGGTCGATGTAGCGGGGTTGCAGCTATGACTATGGTGAGGTGTGCGAAGAAGAGGCAGACGACGTGTCGGTATGCTGGAAGTAACAACCGCCATCTTGACTGCTGGACCATCCTACACTGTAAATAAGTTATAAATATATTCGCAACAATATATATATATATATATATATATATATATATATATATATATATATATATATATATATATATATATATATATATGGACAGTGCGATATATGCATAGTGCACTGCCGACATGCACAGTGGGCGGTGCATGTCGGCAGTGAGCCAGGCGTACTTCATCGACCGAAAATTCAATGCTATAATCCATAATGTATGTTTCGTAAGCCTTCTTGACAGGCTTAGCGTAATTGATCAGTTACTGAGAACGTGACAGTGTTGAGGGATCGGAAGAGCGACATTGGAGTCACTCGTGGGTGTCATCGACTGTCCCCTCTGCCGCGTATGAAGCTTAATTTTCAGGCGACTGTTCTCGATACTTTCGTCGCTGCGATCCTCTCGTTCAAGTACACCAGAAAACGATCCGTGGCAACTCTGAGTACGTGATTGCTACACTTTCTGTGTTGTTGTTTTTTTCTCGCACGTAAACTTCGAAGCAGAACTGGTCTATAATGTTCTTAAATAGTGGGTTTACCATGGCTGGTTGATTTCTGTCCCATTTGTCGCAGTTTCACAGAATTGCAGAATCCCACTTGTGCGGACCAACTGAGTGACTAAAATGCTAACTTAATCCCCACTCTACTGAACAGGGATACACAAGCCATGAAAATTATGCAGAAATGCATGTCCCCTGCCTCTTTCAAGAACGTTCAAGCTTATCTCTATTCCTGTACTGACGATTAATAATTTGTGTATGAACAAATTTTACGTTCCTGAGGCTTTCGTTACTGATTCGTATTTTTTTTTATTCTTCATTTATGATTGCAATGTCTACGCCCTTTTCCTTTGTTTAATTCGCGTTAAACTGCTGTAGGCGTGATAGCGTATAATTTTTTTTTTCTTTTAGGTTGCTGCATGGCGTGTGCAGTCGGGTGCTGGGGTCCCGTCAGGCAGGGCACATCTGACTTTTTCCAATGTAACTGACACTTTGGTTTTCTGAAATAACGAGCTGAAGTTAGAAGGACGATTGTGTCATTAGGACGAAGAGCTCGCTAGCCAGATTTTGAAGCGCTCTTTCCCTAAACTCGGCAGTTTCAGCGCGGCGCGCGTCGTCGACTTTTCGCTGCAAGCGACGAGCAGGCGCGGCCACGCGCTATCAGCTTGCTCCCTCGGTTCTTGTCCCTTCCTTCGTCTCACGTTTTCGGTAGTCTGCTCGAAAGCTTAGGCCACTGCGCGTATGTACATTGTAACGTATAGCGTCGGCATTTCGTCAGGCCCGAAAATATACCCCGGGTTAAAAGGCACGACTACAGCGCGCCTCATAACGAGGGAACCCCACAAAAGCCGCGGCCTGAACGTCCCGATTAATCATAATCACCTGCGATTCCACACCCTCGAAACATTAGCGGATCCAGGCGTACATTTCGATCGGGTTTTCGCTGTTAAGTTGCTTTATTAACAACACACTTATGTCTGGAAATGGCAAGGCTGTCAAAGAACGGAAGACGAAAGCGATTGCTCAGTGGAAAACACGACGTGATCTTACCGCGTTGTGTTTTCTACCGAAAAGAAAATAGCAGATTAAAATGAGATAACAGCTATATTATTCTTAGCCCTCCTGGGAGCCCTCAGGGGGGCTGCGCTCGCAAGAGCGATGACGGTGGCGAGGATAACGTAACAGAGCACGAGTGTGTGAAAATTAATCTTAAATAAATAAATTACTGGATCCGAAGGGAAAACGCGGCTTGTCCTTTGGAAACGCCTACGACTACCTCATAATAAGGGCCAACACCACAAGCTTGGCGAGTTGGTACGTTAAAATATGTGGCTGAACGTGCAGCGCGGCACAGACCAGGGAGATATTCGCGGCGTGTCACATGCACGCAGATTCTGCCGCATGTTTAGCGACGAATCAGTGACATTAGATCAAAATAAAGAGAATTCTTGAATGACTTGTTTTTCTAGCTATCTTGTTTATCTGGTATGCGCCATCTTAATGTATAGTATGCCTGCGAACTTTAGCTGTGTGTTCGCGCTCGTGTTGTCCAACCTTTGTTCCTCGTCTGTACCGCGCTGCGCGTTCAGCCTCATAATACGACCGCGATAGAACACTTTACGAACAAAAAGTGATTTTGTCTCGCTTTTTAACGTCGCCGTTAACGGACACTCCCATATTTCGGTAGTGGGTAAGCAGCGCGCCCTCAAATGCCAGAATGAGTTTCGAGGAGACAAGACATCATTAAAACATTTTTGACGTACAAGTGCGGGGTGCTACTGACGCACGGAAGATTCCAATGGGCTGACGAATTCATCGTAGAGGAATTTTCGAATTACAGGCACTGTTTGAAGGTACGCTAGTGCATAGAGTTTCCTGTAGATACACTAGAGGGAAATCTGGCGCTAGTGCCTATCGGAGCAGCAACGCATGACGCTTCAGCCAGCATGGGAATGAATGATGGGTATAGTACACGGATTTGTATGAACTTCGTTCTTTCGGCTCCGTTTGGCTCCGCGTCGCCTGCATCCGCTTTGTCGCAAGACAAAGTTCAGCAAAAGTCAACAGTTCCACTTCACCACTTTAACCTTTTTAAGCTCACCAATTCAAATCTGGTCGCGAAGTTCACAACGGTCCATTCTTTAGTCCGAAACGAACGCCAAAACACAGCAATAAACAAAGCCGCAAGTGCGTTCGAAGCCGTAAGTACGAACATTAGGCAAATCCGTGTACAACCCATCATTCCCATGGTGGCTGAACGATCGCAGCGCCAGAGTTCCCTCTAGGTAATTGTAGGAAACTCTATGCGCAAAAGGCAGGTTTGTTCGTTGTTCGCATCTGCACGCTGAATCTTTTCTTTCTTCTTCTTTTATTTTATGACGTATCGCCACCAGCTAGCTCTGCTCTCTGTCATTTCGAGACGACGAAAATGCAAATAGAGCCGGAGCTCGGTGCAGGCATAAAAGGCGTGCTTCGAGTTCCGAGGCTCGCAACCGGAGAGCTTTCCCAGCTGGTGAGAGCGCGCGGCCACCAGAGCGCATGCTGGGGGCTCCGTGGGAGCGAACAACGCCGCCGGGGCGACGACGGCGGGCGAGAAACGGAGCGCTTCCGTTCTCGCTTGCTCTGCGTGGCGTGATGGAGGAGGTAGTGAGGCGGTGCAGACCGCAAACACTTCCCAGCTGCGGCCTCGAGGAGCCCAGAATGCCACGAAGCCTCATTTCCCATACCCGTTGCCATTCCGTGCCTCCCGTTGCTTTAGCGAAAGCGAAATTTGCCATCCTATACGTGTGCAGAAACTCCTAGCGCGTGTGTGCCATAAAAATTGGGCACATTCCACTACTCACCACTGGTCCACTAAAACTGATTAACGTGTCTTCCGCTGGCAAAATTGTATTGGGCAAATCTCACTACTCACCACTGGTCCACTAACAGTGACGAAGGCAACAGATGGGCGGCAAACGACAATTAAGATTTGTGGACAGATGTAACCAAACTGACTTTAATTAACCGTCGGTATGAACCCAGTGATAAACAGCGAGGCCGCACACTTCAGCTTGGCTCTTGGACCACCTGCACGGAGTGCCTGAAGAAAAGATAATCGAATATTCTATCATGTATCTTGATACAAGAAAACACAGCACCCACCGCGCACCACTTGCCTGTGAGCAATGTCTTCGTCAGGCAACCCGATGTCAATTCAAACTTCAGTGCCGCAATGAAGCCTCTGTGCACGTTTTACGACATGTCGCTTTAACTTGCGCCCCTCGTTGTGGCAGCTCATGGTCAATGCGCGTCTTATCACGCACTCCGTCCTCATTTACTGATTTCCCATCGAGTCCTTTATCTGTTTCGTGTCTTTACTTCTATCTTCGGCATAGTGTATATGTGTTCTGGTTTCTCCAATATCTTTGGTTTGCTTCAAGCGGTCCGCCGAGAAAAAGACACGTGTCAATTATTAACACATGTAAACCTCATTCGAATAATGACATTCCCTAATCGAAAAGGACCAGCTGGTGCCGCCATACGGGCGCCAACCTCTCCTATACATCACTTCAATAAAAAGAACTGGCACTGAAAATCCGAAAGCCCTTACTCCGTTACTAAACCTGCAAGCTTAAGAAATAGTGGATGCCATGGCTGTCAGGGAAAAGCCTATTGTTTGCGGGGCTTATCACGTATAGGCCTCCGCAAAACTGAGTAATAGATATTTTTTTCGTCCTCGTTATAGAAGGTATTCGCTAAGCTCTGAGTTTGCTAGTGGTGTCACACATACGCGCATTGCCGCAATTTCATTGTTCTTGATAAATACACACTTAGTTTTCAAGGGTCAGCTTTATATTATTAGTTCAAGGACAATGGTGTTATCTCGGTTAGGACACATGTCACCACAACGATATTATACCCGCTGATATAAATTGTTTGCATAATCAACTCACTAATCCAATTTCCGAGTTCTCCTACCGCAAATGTTGTCAATTAAAACACTTCTGGCGGAAAACAAGCCGACTTTTACGCAGCAACAAGAGCCGTAAACCTCAGGTAAACTGACAACAGATGTTACTAAAATATGCGTCGGATAACGATTCTCAGATTCAAATTTCTGAGAAAAGCATACCACATAGTTTGCTGAGGTCTAGTTGCTTCGGAACCACGTTGCACATGGTGCGTTTAATCTTTGCAAATACGAACAGTCATTTTGCACCGGCTCAAGGTATTCACACGTTTCACGCGGCTGCCTTTCTCGGTGCTGAAAGCGCTAAAACAAATAAAATGCAAAGTGGCCTTGCAAGACGCCGACAAGCGCGCTTAAAGGACTTGAATCTTCATTTGCGCAAGCTAACTGGCGTCGGAAAACCATCTAACGGCTTGGGAATCTGCATGGGTGTTGGAATTTCTGTTTTCATCCTTGCTTCTAACACGACTTCAAATTTCGTGCCCGCTTTTTGCCGCCTGTGTGCAGCTGCGTATCCTGTCATTCAAGCTTCGGCAGAAGAAGGCTCGTGCGGCTCTTCAAGTTAAGGCTCAGTTGTTATCAGGGGCGTAGCCAATGGGGGGGTTGGGGGGGTTCAACCCCCCCCCCCCGAAATTTTTCAATTTTGCTTGCGTATATATACACGCACACATACAAACGCACGCACGAACATACATGAAGTATGGTTGAACCCCCCCCCCCCCCGAAAAAAATTTCTGGCTACGCCCCTGGTTGTTATCATACAAAACAGCGACCCACCCAATTCTTCAATGTGCTTCTTTACCCTAGAATCCTTTTTTTTAAGAGAAAAATTATTATATTAACACGACTCCGTCTTATACAGAGTAAATCGTTGCGTTGTTGATGCCGTAGATAAGACAGGTACATACTCACGTTTGTAGCTTCCCCTAGCCCATCTAGTCCTAATCTTACCCCTTTCTTGACAAGTCTTCAGAGTTGCTCGGCTGATGACCCGAAGGTCGCGGGCTCGATCCCGGCCGCGGCGGTGGCATTTTGACAGGGGCGAAATGCTAGAGGCTCGTGTACTTTCATTTAGGTGCACGTTACAGAACCCGAGGAAGTCGAAATTCCCGGAGCCCTTCACTACGGCGTGCATCATAATCACTGTTTTGGCACCTAAAACCCCAGAAATTATGAGATGCGAAGTATCTTATGGCGGAGTTCAATCCGGTGGTGGTGGTGGTGTGCGGCGTGACCACCCTTTCTACGCATGCGCATACCCTCTCCCCTCCCCTCTCCCCTTCCCCATCTCCAATTTCCCTCTCCCCTCCCCCTCTCCATTTCCCCTCTCCCCTCACCCTTTCCACTCTTCCTCTGAAACGCGGGCTAGACATGCCGAAATTCTCTCCTGCGCAACGCCGCGATGAGCACCAGCGCATGCGCGTCCCCTCCCCCTCTCTATCCTCTCCTACGCTGCCCCCCTCTCGCACGGCTGCCGACCGCGTTCCCCACTCGCCCTGTGAGATTTAACGGCCAGGCTAGAGGGAAGACAAGACGCGCGTAGCGTTCCACGACGCGAGGTCGGTAGCATGCCCAAAGAACTCCAACGGAACGCGATCGTGCGAGTGCTCCGGCTTCGCATCGCCTCATGGTCCCCTTTAGCGGGAAATGGTGTAATTTTTATTTAACAGTATATAGAATAGGGTTCGTAGCGTTAGCGTTCGTTGCGTACGATATGCTATTTTCGATATTTAACGTGGGTACCCAAGAGGATAGCGCATGACGCATGCGAGTGGCGACAAACTCGAGCGCAAAGCGTTGCGTACCCCATTCTAAGACTGCATATTTAGGCGTCGTCAGACTGAAAATGTAGACTTTATGCGCTCTGTAATTAACTGGGCTCGCCGTATCTCTTTCGTGAAACTTGTTAGATCATAGAAAACAGCGCAGGCAATCGGGACAAGAAAGACAGAAAGGACTTTGCGCTGTTATGCTTGCAACTTGTTAGGCTTGCAGATATTTCCCGTACTCGTGAGCCTTTGAGCGTAAAATAGGCATGTGAATTTCGTTCCCTTAACATTTGAACATTTGGAATTCTTTGTCTATGTAGATCAGTTCGTGCACTGCCGTCAAGCCGTGTTTTTTTATTGAAGTTCTTGTGTAATGCTTCCGCTCCTACAATAGACCCAGAGGCAATGCGGCTACGTAACACTTAAATAAAATCAAGAACATCGCCGCGGCTGCGTTACACCGAATCGTTTAGAGGATAGTATTTCGACGCTCTTTATGAAGGAGCTCTACCACTGGATGAAATAAATGCTCAATGTGACTGCCGCGCAGTGAATTATACTTCAATAACACGTGTACGTCGAAAGCTAGACACACAGTAAAACACCAAACAAAATTTCTCGAGTGCTCCGTAGTCGTAACCATAATTCATCTGACCTGCAGCAACAGCTACGCCCTGGCCTCCTAGCCTTAACACCAGGCAGCGAGAGCACCGCTACGCGTGCGGACACATTAGTGGACCCCGGAATGCGGCTGCACATTTCAGAAAGTGCGGAGGTCAGGCGCTGTTTGAGCCGACTTAGCTCTTGTATGTCATGTCAAAACAGCTAACAATAGGATTCGGCGCATGCATATAAGCACTCCAACATTATCGCTAAGCAAAGTTGACAATGAATTTTTAGAATGACATGTTCCGGCACTTGTGCGAACGTGTGCGCCGAAGAATGCTGCACAACCCTGTTATGCGCACCATTCATGATAAGCAGTTTGATTTTTATGTTTCGATATTTTTCCCCGTACGTACTTTTACCCCTTCCCTCGTTTCTCCTCCTCCTTTTTTTGGAGCGCGGCCTCAGGTGGAGTATCAAAAAATATTAAACACGTTTTAGTTTTCGCCCACCCGTTCATGCTGTGTTTTTCGTACCTTCCGTAAGTGTTTTTTTTTTCTTCAACCACATATGCAAAGCATTGTTCCCAAACCTTTGTTCAACCTGTACCAGCTAGCCCAATGGGGTGATTTACTGAACATGTAATCTCGGCTTCGTCAGAAATCACTCTGGATCTTGTTCTGGCATTGTTGGATTATCGTTATTGCCATCCCTTCACCGCCGACGAAGCCGCACTGATCTTCTATTTCTCTTCAAACTCGTTCCCTTTGTTATAACCAGCCCTGAATTCTCAAGTTTGAATTAATTTTCGAATTCTGCGAAGGATAACCAGAGAACGTAGAGCGTTCCATGTGCGTGCCTACCTCCACCAACAGCAAACTGTCCACAGGATACGAAGTCTCGATAATGCTTATTTTCTTGGCCTCGGTGTTTTTCATAGACTGCAGTCACTGTTTTCCCCCGAGCTTTGCGCTCTTGTAACGTAATGTCAAGCGTTGCACAAATAATTTTTTCCTCTTTCTTTCAGCCTACCTAATATTAATGAGAACTAACAGACAATAATGCCAATGAAATTATAGATGTTATTTGCAGTAAATAGGATATAAATGTGAACAAAGTAAACGTGGACGATAAGGTAACTTGCCGCCGGCAGGGACCGAACCTGCGACCTTCGAATTAATTGTACGCCCAACAAAGAAAAGCGAGCCCTTAAAGTCGTCTTTTCTTTTTCAGCCCACCTTGCGTCTTGCTGCGTGCGATTTTATTTATCATTGTTCGTATATATTCGTCGTGCTGTGTTATTGTATTCCTGCCTTGTCATCCTGGCTCCTTGTTTGTATACATGCTTGCTCTTTTTGTTTGTACTTTCTCCTGTAGACTGTTTATTGCATTGTTTATTATCAGTAAACATCAGGCGTGCGCCAGCGCAAAGACTTTACGGTCGTTACTGGGCAAGTTCAATAAATTATTATTTAACGTTCCCAGTAACATTTAAGAATAAAATATTGCCAGTATTATTTAAAAAAAAAACAAGAAAAACAAGAAGGGCACGCAGCTAATATTTGGAGACGCATTCGCGCAGCACTACAACTACAGGTGCAGATGTGCTCACCTCACAGAGCAATCACAATATGTGAGCTCCAGTAAGCAATCTCGGATGAGATTTAGCAACAGCGTGAGGAGCAATGAAGCTGAGTGGGGCTGCCGTCGAATGAAACCGATGGGTCTTAATTAAAGCAGCGGCGTGCAGTAAATAGGGATTTCAACGCTTCTGTCAAAACCATCCTACTACCTACAGAAGGCGAATAGATCAAAATTTCGAAATGTGTAAAACGGCGACGGGTGTGCCGCGTATGCAGCCGTTATATTTTAATCGGATGTTTAAGTTCCGATTTATCTTGCCCTCATTCCTTGCTGTTGTAGCAAGTACACCTTTATTCGCCGACCACGCCTCTCCTGGAAACACCTGCTGCTTGAGGTCTTCGCGCTGATAGTTTCGTAAGACAGACTCTAGTGAGCGGAGTGTCTGTACACGTCGGCTATCTGGCGGACAAATATTAACACTACGTAGGTACATGTACAAAGTGTCGTCGTTCGTTTAGAAATACCGCAGCGTTCGCTAAGGGTGTTCTACGGTCTACCGCCGCGCGTAATGATGCTTCGTCAGGTTTGATAGTCGGCACGGGCTTCCCTCGCATTGGTGAGTAAATGCTCGTGCTTCCAAATATCCGCTCAGAATGTCATCATCATCAGCATTGTCAGCATATCCTACGTTACTTACCTTGTCCTGCGCGTTCTGATTATATGTTATGCCAGCAAACTTGTTCTGTTCATCGCTCCGCTTAACCCTTTGCCGTCCTAGGCAACGCTCCGGGGTGGGGGTGGGGGGGGGGGGGCGGAGGGGCTGACGAGGTTCTAACACCCCCTCCCCTCCGAAATTTTTCAGCTTTGCATGTGTATACATACACGCACACATACAAACGCAAGCACGAACGTACATAAAGTGTCGTTGAACCCCACTAACCCCCCCCCCCCCTAAAAAATTTCTGCCTACGCTACTGCTTGGCACAAACACCACCGTAGCTCGCTCGCGTGCAAGAGCACAGCACAGTGATTGCTCCCGATGAGGTGCATGTTAGGTTTACCTTCCCGGACCGCGTATCCCACACACTATGCGCGCGCCTCCAGTGTCTGTGCAACGTGCAACGCGCGCACTTTGTCTGGCACGCGTCGTGATAAAATGCATACGACGGTGCTTTGCTAACCCGTGCATCCTACAAGGTCTCGTCTCTCGAATAAGAACGAACCGCCACGGTCCGCGCGTTTGAAATATCGGCGACACATTCGCGACCTTGACTCTTAAAGCGGGCGCGTAAGTGAGCGCGAAAGGGATCACACACCGAAGGTGAAGGGTTCGTAGAGTGCGTCCGTCGGAAGAAGAAGGCTCGCTGACGCAATCTGTCACGCAGTTAAGTGAGCCAGCGTGAGGAGGCCTTGGTCGTCGTGGCAAGGCTACAGGGCGCGCCTGGCTCTTCGGAGAACTCCGCAGACGTCGTGATCTATGGTGGTTGCGTGAATCGCAAAGTGCCTCGTGCCGTGTTTCCCTACTAAGCAGAATAGACATCCACCGCAAACGAAAAATAAATGAAAACAGGGGGTGATGCATCGGTTGGCCCCGACCACGTCATGCGTAACTGAAGCGCTGCGCTGTGCAGAAACGCAGCAGCCATAACGCCTGTCGAGCCATAGCTTGCTGCTCGTGTAATACACGATCCGCCGTGGGTGCAAGTGGAGACAGCTCAGGAATCTGGCCCGATATAGTACAGGGGTACCGTTACCGCCCCTTTCTCACTCAGCGATGCGTATAAGCAAACGGCAGTGGCTGAAACTGCTTAGTTTCGTTTTTTCTTTGTTGTTTTGCCCTCTCTCCCACTTAACTCTCCCGCTTTTAGCTCCGACTGCTCGTAACATGACTACGCTAGCGGAGATCCGTCGCCTCTTCACATCGCGTCGTGTTGTCGTTTGCTCCGGACCCGGTCACCGCCCCGTCGCCCAAGGAAGGAAGGAAGGACGGAAGGACCGCGACGAGGTATGCGGGTCGTCGTCGTCTTTTCTGACTCCTCGCGAGCAAGGGGACATTGGCCGTTCGTGTATGCCGCGAATGCTGTCTGCCTCTACTACTCGCGATTTTTCTTTTTTCTTTAAGAAAAAGAAAGTCCAACCAGCCGATGTCGCTGAACGGCTTCGAGCAGGACTCACTAGGCGGGTTTGGCTGCGCGGCGGTAATCCGAAAGGCGGCCGCGCGCACCTTAGCCTGTCGCATCTCTGTACGCCTCAAGATGAGAAAGAGAAAAACAGATCGCTTTGCGTCATAAGCATGGAGCGTGGTCACGGCGGGTGCACGTTTTGCCGCATAGTTTTCTCTTGTAATGCCACTGACTGCATCGCTCGAGATGCTATATGGATATATAAGTGCACACCAAGCTTTTCCAACTTTATATTGATACGCCGCAATTTTTTTTATCTGCTTACCAAGCAGCAGCGCCTCAAAGGGGGAGCCTACTAATTGTTGTGCTCTGAAATTTTGGACCATATGTTTTCTACGTTCGACACATCTGAGAGCTCAGGAGTAGCCGGTGCCCTATTTGTGCACCAACATATTCCTTACATCATGTCAATATAAAGAAAAAGTTAACTCATATCGGGCTGCAGCTCTGCAGTTTCGTATCTTTAACAACTAAACGAACAGTGCTACGGTAGAAGCATGCGAATGAAGACGGTTGGGATGGCGCATTCGCCGTTTCCTGACCGTATATCAGTTCGCGTCGCGATACACAAAAATAAGAAAGCATTCGCTTAACGGTCCAAGGTGGCGGCGCCCATGTGTCTCATGTAAAATCGTCTACGCATTCCTGGTTTTTTAAGACAGTGGCAATATTAGCATGATACCTGCATCACTTGGATTTCCGACGGACGTGCTATTTGCGTTGTCTAGGAGATGCTTAGGTCTGCACGTGAGTTTGAGTGAAGCAAAAAACGAGATAAAGATGCAAGAACTAAACGACAGCAGGACGAGGTTACTGCTGCTTCCTTCTTCCGTTTATTCTTTATTCAATCTGTGCTAAAACACCCAGGCATCATGCGATGCGAACTCGCCCAAGCTGCCACCATTGGAACTGCTGCGTCGCCGTCCGTTCGAATGAGTTGTACTTTTGCTTACGTATATAAAGAGCTGAGGATGAAGTTAAACGCTGAAATGAAATAATCTAATATGCACATGCATAACAAGTGTGCCGCTAAGGATAGCTCTCGTGGAAGAAGTACGTAAACAAATGTACGATTCCCGGTAACTTGACTTCACTCTGTCTCAACTAAAAGGAAATCAATGACAGCGTAATCCATTGACTGACGTGCAGGGGCGGCAGCAGGATTTCTTTAATAGGAATGCCCCCGTCGCGTATGACCCCGCCGCCACAACCAAAATCTGTAACTTTTATCAAGCTTCGCTTGAAAAATTAGTCTGTGGAAACGCCACGAGGTCATACAAGACGATGTCAATGGCCGACTTACGCGCAAAACACTCCAACGAAAACTCACAATGAGTGCCTTCAATCCGGTGTCTACATAGCAACGTCTGTGTAGCAACTCGCGCTAAAGTATGTGCAGGCCATGGCGCTAAAAGCGTGGTACGAAACCGCTGTATAGTAAACCGGTCTTTTTTTCTGCAAGTATTCCGTAGGGAAAAATACGTGAGCAATCCTGTAGAATGGTATGTGCCCACTATAGGAGCGCAGTTTGGCGTGGGAGGCGTACGCAGGCAACGTCTCCGAGACCCGCTTTGACGTTAACGGCGCTCATGCATTATTCATTGCTTCCGTTGTAAAAAAGAAAAGAAAAAAAAAAGCATTCGGAGCTTTTCTTTTTTTTTTGTATGCACTATTAGAGCGTTTATTTTCTGAGACGCCGTAAAAAATAAGTGACTAGTACGTGTATTTTCGAGCTTTCTTTTTCTTTCCATTCTTAAGTTCACTCATTTCCAGCGATAGATTGGATAGCCAGGGCCGCTCAATGATTTATTTATTCAGCGGCCGTGGCATAGCGAAGGCTGCACGCGATATAGTATATGCGCCGGTGCCAGCAATAGAATAACGTTTTCGTAGATACGTACGGCCGAATTCATAGATTGCTCCGTTATTTCTTTTCTTCAGTAGAATTTCTTTGTTATTGACCGACTGCACTCTTAAACACGCTACGTTGGCCGAGATTTGGTTACGATCCTGATTCAATTCGTCTATGTTGTGGCCTACTGAGATACGCAAGAACATGGATCATTTTTGCGTAAGGGTGTACCGAAGGAGGTGTACCGCGATGGTACTCCCTGAGTAAACATACCTGTATGACGACGTGTTGCGGCACGGTCGATGTATCGACCGTAGATGCATGTAATGCAGCGTGCTTTGAAGCCTTATATTGCCGTGATACATTATGATCATCCATATTAAATTAAGAGATGCCTTGTGCGTGCCCTACTACAAAGTAGAACAAACATACATACGCTTTTGAAAACTGTTATTTCGTAAATTTCTTTGCTTACAGCAAACTATTCACCGGCTCTACCTTGGAGACCAGCTGGGAGCACGGTTGCGACCGTTAGAATTAAGTGCTGCGTTTATCATGCCGTGGATGTAGACGAAACACTTTTGTTGACAGAAAGGGGTTGGTGGTGCGGGGCCTGTTTGGTACGCAAGCCCCATCTAGCAGTGCTGGCTGCCCTCAGTTCAGGACGCCACAGGCAGTTGCCGCCCTGCGTGCCCCGTCGGTCAAACTGATCGTCAAGGCTATCGCTGGCCAGCAACTGCTCCCACACTCGCTTGGTCAATGGGGAACAGGCCGGGGATGGCCCGGAATGTCCAAGTAGTGTGCACTTGCGTTGGTTTCTCAGAGCACCATGGGCAGCGTGCAGGGTATTCTGTTGGGAGCGTTTTATTGAGAAAATGTAAGCTCGCGTAGGACTCGTCGTAGTTTTCGAGCGCAGCGCTAGGACATCAGCGTTCCTAGAGTTTCTTCCTTATTCCTGTCTGTACGCTGTCTGTTATGCTTTGTGCAAGATGCACCCGCCACGGTGGCCTAATGGTTGTGGTGCTCCACTGCTGACCCGAAGGTCGCGGTATCGAATCCCGGCCGCGGCGACCGTATTTCGACCGAGGGAAAATGCTAGAGGCCCCTGCACTCAGATTTAGGTGCACGTTAAAGAAGCCCAGGTGGTCGAAATTTCCAGAGCCCTCCTCTGCGGCGTCCCTCATAATCATATCGTGGTTTTGGGAAGTAAAACCCCAGGAATTATTATTGTTATTATTGTAATTATTTGTGCAAGGTAATGTATGTCCAGTGCAAGCTCTTTCCTATCACTTCCTAGGAGCCCATGCCATCGCGCTGAGCAGCCAGCTATCAGAGTGACAATGCGAAAATTATGGACATTTTAAATCCTGTAGGCCACATCGCTCTTGTTGTCGTTACAAGTATCGTATCTGCGTCTCAATTACATTCTATTCTGGTAATGTCCGAAAATGTGGACGAATCTTCGGCATATTGTTCTTTTGTAGCTCTCTGAAGATCAGGCATTTATTCAGTCTTTTTCAAAGCATATCGAATTTGTAGAGATCCTTTTTGGAGGAATGTAGCTGCCATACTTGCGTTTAGTCTCAGTCTTCACAGAGCGACGCAATCTTCGAAAACGAAAAGAATCACTCAGCGCCTCTTGCTGCGCTGGAGAAGCAATGAGAGGTGATCGATGAACATCGTGGATTAAGTCGGTGAGCTCGCGAACCTGCGATGTTCGGTTCACATTTAGCGCACGCAAGCCAAGTCTACATTTCGCGTGACTTGCGTCGAAGTCTACTCTACGTCGAGGAAATTTTATACACGTATGTACTTTGACTGGGGCACTTGTTTCAACCACTCGGACGCAATTCGTCCGGGTGCTTCAGACGCTGGCATCAACCTCCATTTCAGCTGATCAGTTTCGAATGCTGGCCTTGTAGCACTGGGCTGCTAGGGCGGTCTCAGGGCACCCTCAAGAGCGATTGGCACGGCGGGCCTTGATAACTATTTATTGTATATTCATCTCATTTTCTTGCTCTCTGATTGGAAGGCAGCGCCTGATGTGTGGCTATGTTGCCTATTACCGGTCATTTTGGAAATGGGGTCCTTGGCTGATAAAAAGCTAGTGTGGCGCCCTGTACTCCCATGCATACAGAAATTATAAGTAAGGATGGGAGCAGTGGGTGGCTCAACAAAGCAACACATTTTTGCGGTTCAACTCTTATAACGGAAAGGTTTGAACACGCGCTCAAATCTCAGCTTCTACGCGGCAGCGCTCGGCACATCGTAGTCATGCTGTTTAACGTTATATTTCGGGCCATATTTGTGAATGTATTAGTAAATGTTTCTATATAACATATATTTGTTTCACACATCTCAAGTTCTGCCGCACAAGACTGAACTTGGGGAATGAAGGCGCATTGAGCAATCTTGAATCTGATCATTGTGAATCTAATCATTGTGAACACAGGCCCATATACGGTGCTTCGTATTGTCACGTGGCTGTGACGGTGACGGACGCAAAACTCAAGCAAGTAAATGTTAAACTTTTGATCCCATTACGACACTAGCCGTTGATCGACTGTGTATAAATGCGTGAAAATCATATAATTTGATGCCAATGTCCTGGAGACCAAATTGAAGACAAATCGAAGTGTTAGAGTGTTACAATATACTTTACAGCAGCTAATTGTAATTAGAACGTAAATAATTGTCTATTTATTGTACAGTCATTCATGCTATATTTTTTCATAAACCGAATTTGATGACTCACTTAAATTACGTGCGATAGTTATCTGCGGGCGGTGAGCATTTACAAAAAGTGAAGAAAAAAAATAATATATCTTCAAATTCTTGCCGAAACGCCCCACGTCCAACGTCTCATTAAACATGCAAGTGCCTTCACCAAAGCGATCTTGTGTAGCAAGATATCTCAACCGGATGTGACTTGGAGGTCCTTCAGGCAAGAGAAATGGTTAATTAACCACTAGCTCAGTGTTTACGGCCTCTTTCTTGCCAATTAGTGCACAGAAATGGCAACAGTAAGTCGCGTCTTCTGATGAAGACGCCATGTCGCAAAGACTTATTGGGTGAACATGTTCCAAGAAGTTAAAGTACAACCGATAGAGGCGAGCGCAAACGTGAGACTTCGTGCCACGCGCGCTTATTCCTTTATTTTTAGGTGATGGCACTTCACCCACAAAAAATGAGAGAACTAAGCGCGCGTGGCAATATGCTTAGTCACCGTTCGCTTTTGAAATGCGGTTATTAGCTGAACGAGCTGAACGATTAATTCAATTTGGGTCACTACTGACGTGCTGCCTGACAGGGTTGGTGTGAAGCCGCACAAGGCGCTTCACGGTGTGAGGCCAGCCCTGGTAGTATGAGCGCAAGAAAATAGACACAAAGGAGCATGACGTCACGCAACCAGGCTTTTCCAAGCCAGCTCACAGCGTGGTCTTTCCCTTTGCTCTTATTTTTCGGTTTTGCGTGTCTCCCCAATTTGGCTGAATTACACGTGACCTTTCAGCCTCGGCTGCCGTAGAAGTACTCTAAATCCGATATTTTGCTTTTGAAACTTCTAAAGCGATGCGCGTGTCTTCATGTGTTGTGTTGACGCCACCTTAGTAATGTTCCTCCCCGATATATAGTGTAGTGCAGCATAGGTCGTTCTAAAGCTGTTGTTTTCATTGTTGTCGCAAGGGTTTGTTGTGGGCTTTTGCGAATCTACACATTCGTTATCTTGATTGTAATGTACGAGTGGGACAGCCGCACGCTGATGTAGCAGCCAATTCGTGCGCTGAGCGCGAAAAAAATGGAAAGAACAGCAGTGGTTCTCACAGCACCCAAAAATACGGTTTTACGCACTGGACCTCTAAAAACGTATTTTTCCTCGGAGGGCCCGCGGCAATCAGGAAGAGAGTTCAACAACTGCTGATTGCCTTCATGCGAGACACGGCGCCGGTCAACGTCACACGCTGCTGCTATCAACTCATGAGAGGCTCGGGCGTGCGCCACCACTGTGGCAGGAAGCGCTGATACCTGCCTCGATGTTATCAAAGCCCAATGGACTTTCCTTGCCCATAATTAGCACGTTCCGCTGGCTGCGATTGTTTAGTTTCTTGATGTTAGGTCAGAATCAGTATGTCACGAGTGGAGAGAGAGAAGAGGAAGGCCGGGAGGTCAACCAGATGGTAGTATCTTGTATGCTACCCTGCACTGGGGTGGGGAAATATGGGATTAGAAAGATGTAACGAGTAAGTTATGCATATTCTTCCGTGCTTATACGTATACGTTAAATACTTTTCATCTACATTGGAGAACAGAAGAGAGATAGAGCTTACAAAGCGGTTTACTTACAAAGCGGCTCATGAGCCGCTAGAATGCTCGGCAAGCCGACGCGGTACACCGGCGAACTCTGAACTGTTTGCTCCAGACCTGGTAATGAGTGCGGACAGGTAGGCAATAGCAGTAAGCGTACACTTCGGCACACTGCCATCTTTCGCGTGTGCTCGATCACTTTCCCGCGATATGGTCGCTCCGGTGTAGTGTTTACCCAAAGATCGAAAACCATTCGCGCGACGTGTGTTATCAAGAGGCTTGTTCGTCGATACTGCCGGAGCGCGGGATACTTACGGACCGGACCCGGGAAACCAGGATCGCGGATCGTTATAGGTGAATAACTCAATAAAACTTTTTGTTGGGCTAGTTGGTTATTCGACATAGTGCTGAGTGTCGTGTGTGTTCCTCGGGTGGATGAGTGAGTGTTTGTGTGAGTGTTTGCGGGAGTCAAGTTTGCGCTGATCATCCTACACTATGTCGTTATAGGTGAGTTGCACAACGGAACACAGAGATTCTTGTTGGCCGCGGTTCGCTCGGGGTGACCGCACCCGTTTATGTCTTCTAGCCGCCGCAGAACGTCTGCGTTTCCCCTCGCAAGGTCCGTCGCGTCCAGGTGGCTGGCTTTATTAGCGCCAGCACGATTTCGTCCGCGTAAGATGACTACCGCACGGGCCACTGTGCTCAGCGAACTGCCTCATAACGGCGTGCTCGGAGCGTACATCGACGACCAAACCGGGTCCTCTAAGCAGTGGATTCCACAGGCGTCTCTAGCGTAAGTAGCTCGGTACGAAAGATACATCGCTCGGTTCAGAGTGACGGACAATCGCTATGCTGCGCATCGACAAAGGCATGCACATTACCTTCTGATCCTGAAGACTTCTTTCAATACATGGCTGCCAGCCCCTTCGTGTCGTGTTGATGGCCACGCAATCGCTTACATGGGTGAAAGCCGAAGCCGCGACTTACATAACTTTGCATGTCCTCGTAGTGTGCGAGACATCTAAAAAACCAGCGGCAAAGTCTACCGTTCCGCAAGATTTTTTTTTTTTTCTGCGCGCTATCCCCGCGTAGCGGAAGAGACACACATAATGTCGTCGTGGGACATAGTGAACCAGATAACTTTCTTGTTTTCTTACTGACTGTATGTTCTCTATAAGATAGAACTGGAGAATATACAAACCTCTCACCTCGATTACCATAGCAATGCTAGCAAGCCGCGCATGTCCTATTCAGCCATGCTGTAGGAATTCGCTCGCTTGATTTCAAGCAAGACGGACGTGCCGGCCGCGATGTCCTGGATTACTCCTCGTACCTCTCGCTGGCCGGCGCCCCGTGACGGACTCCTCGCCCGCTATGCCGTGCGCCGCTCATCGTCGGGACCTTCTCCGTTTCGTCGATGTTGTGCACTGTGCCTCTAGCTGTGTTTCGCGGACCCGTCCCTGAACTCCCGTGACCGTTTCCCAATCTTTCCTGTCCTCTTTTCTCTTCGTTGGATGGATGTGCTCCTCTCACTTTTCTCTCTATTTTCCTACTATTCTTTTATTCCCTCCTTACCCCCACCCCTACAAGGCACTGCGCCGTGTCGCCTATAGGCAGACAGAAATTAGGTGCCTTTTTCCTTTCCTGAATAACCACTGAAGAAGAAGAAGAAGCCATGCTGTAGTACCTTGAATTTCGGTAATTAATCCTTGTACAGATATACCACGGATATAAGAACAGCTGAGTTGGTCATTAAAGTATGTCTATTTCACTGCCATCATCGGAGAGAAGCAATGCGTACGCTACAGAATGTTCCTCCGTTCGCACTTCACACTCTTAAAAAAAAGGGTGTCTGTACTGACTACCTTTGGGTGGTAATCGCCTCGCTACACATATGATGACCTTTTGGGGTGTCAAACGACTCCCTTCGTTCTTCAGACCAACGACTCCCTTCTTCACAAGCAGAGAGTCTACGTTACTCCCAACGCTGGAGTCTACGTGACTACCTTTTATTTCCCGCTAGTACCTCTAGGTAGTCAGGGTGACCCCTTTGCCATGGTAACGCTGACCCCCACTGGAGCGTTCCTTTGACTCCGTTGTCCTTAAGGACAGTGGTGTACATGACTCCCCTGGCAAGAGTCAGTGTGACCACTTCGTGGTACTCAATGAGACACTCTGCAACAAATAATGCGTTTATTTTTCTTCTTGGTCGATATTGATGAAACTTGCTGAGTTTAGGTTTACTTATGTGGCGATTTCAAATATGCAATTATCTGGAAGAAAACGCAGTTTTTACACATAAAAATTTCATGTGTCTTGATGAGCAAGCCTTTCCAAACTTGGAGTTACAAAGTAAATCGACATATCGCTATAGTTAGGGGATAAAAACTGTATGCAATAGTTTTAAAGGAGTTTACTGCGCTGTTCTGGCATAATGTTCATGAACCCACTAGCCCACATACGAACTCGCGTTTTAAACCCATTTGAGTTAAAAGTTACGTAATATTGAACTCTCTTGAGCGAATCACCAGCTAGACATACACTTACTGGTCAATGTTCAGCATACTATGACTATTGTTAAGTGGGTTTAGGACATGCATTCTGGTTATGTTGCATACAGTTCCCATTTCATATTATTGTGATATGCTTACTTTGTAACTCGTGCAGGCCTAACATGGCACATGAAATGTTTGATATACTTAACACGACATATAATAGTAGAAAAATATTTGCATTTTCAAAATCAGCGTACAAATACACATAAACTAAACAAGTTTTATAGAGATTGATCAAGAATTTCAAAAGAACTTCAAATCAGAGCGAACACCATTAGGGTTTTTATCTGACAATCGACGAAAGTTGGTGCCGCTACCTCTTGTTACTCAACAAGGCACTTCCACCGGGTTTACTCAAACAGGAACACTGTGGTGGATGCATGACAGCCGCGACAAGTTTTTGTAGCAACTTTACAGTGCTGCACTCGATTCCTCTGGGGGAAATAAAATACTACTCGAAGTTTATATAGATGAGTCTCAGAACAATTTCCGCTCGCGTAAAACAACAAAAAATGTTGATTCTAGAAGAAAGTAAGCCATGCAACACGGAAACAGAAGAGATGCGGACAGCTCAAACGCTAGCGTTTGGTTTGTCTGTGTCTTCTCTTTCACGTCTGCATGCCTTCATCGTATAAACAAACTGAAATTTCTACGATTCGTAAAATTATTCTTTGAATCGGTTTTAAACACTTCATGCCATTTCATACATGTTCACATTGTAATGACAACCTACTGTTTTATCAGTAAGCACCTAAACTATAGGCACAACATCCTGCGAATAATGCGTAGTCCTTAGCCACGTCACCACAATTGTTAAGCATTTTATATATATATATATATATATATATATATATATATATATATATATATATATATATATATCTGTGTGTGTGTGTGTTTGACATTTTTGAGCGCGCAAAAGAACAGGGACGAAAAACGACGCGGACACAGCGCTGACTTCCAACATATGCTTTATTTTCTACAGTGGTACATATATATATATAGACGACAAAAAGCAACGCACGCAGGTGCATTGTACAGGAAGGCTTCATGTAAAACCACAAATAAGTATGCATGATAAGCAATCAAACAACCTGATACCGGATTTTTTTCTTCTTTAAGAGATCAAGCGGTCATTCCCGACTACCACTATCGTCTAGTCACCCTGTGGGCCTTGCTTAGAAAGTCTAGTTCTTTTTGGATAGGTCAATTGAAGGTGCACTAATGCACATGTCTCCCAAACTTGCAATCTTCGCCGCTTCAATTATCTCGCGTGTTGTTTGTGCCTGGCTCCTTCCTGTCGCAGTGCACTGCGAATACATGTGATCGCACCCACACTTCCTGCAGTGGAAAGCCAAATGTCCCACACCTCCAGTTCGCACGTTATTTGCGTGCTCACGCAGCCTGTCATTGGCACACCGTCCCGTCTGCGCTATGTATTTCTTGCCACAGGACAGCAGTAACTCATAACGATGTTGTTCTCACATTTAACAAAGCTTTCTTTGTGCTTTTTTTGGCACCTGGGTTTTTCAGAACCACTGTAGGAGGCCTTGCACAGATTATAAAGCTTGTTTCGTGCTGAAAGGACGACTCTTACGTTGGCGTTGTTTCCTATCTTTTTCAGCCTATGTGAGACATCGTGAAGGTACGGTATGACGGCGCATTTCTGCTTGACAGGCTCCGTTTCTGGTGAAGCCTGCTCCTCACCCTTGCGAGCATGTTTGACAGTCTTGAGAAGACCCTCCGCCACAGATGTGACGACATACTGAGGAAACCCCGCCTTTTTCAGGCAGTCAGCTTGCGCCTGGAAACTACACGAACACTTGTGAGGACATGAGCGGCGAAGCGCATTCATTAGGGTTAATTTTGCAATACCCCTTTTAACTAGCTTGGAGTGGCCCGAAGAAAACGGCAGAAGCGGCTTATTGGCCCTAGGCTCGTACGACCAGCAGACCTGGTCTCGCTCGAAGAACATTCGTAAGTCAAGAAAACGCAAGGCGTTGTTTTGCGGCATTTCATGCGTGACTGCGAGCGGTTGCAGGAAACGCGTGAACAGATCAAGTACGTTTGAAGAGTCATTGCCAAATTCGCCTGGACTTGATTCTAGAAAGACAACGTAGTCGTCTACATATCTAAACACCTTCTTTACATTTGTGCCTGTTAGCTCTGTTTCTAGTTTCTAGTAACAGGCACAAATGTAAAGAAGGTGTTTAGATATGTAGACGACTACGTTGTCTTTCTAGAATCAAGTCCAGGCGAATTTGGCAATGATTCTTCAAACGTACTTGATCTGTTCACGCGTTTCCTGCAACCGCTCGCAGTCACGCATGAAATGCCGCAAAACAACGCCTTGCGTTTTCTTGACTTACGAATGTTCTTCGAGCGAGACCAGGTCTGCTGGTCGTACGAGCCTAGGGCCAATAAGCCGCTTCTGCCGTTTTCTTCGGGCCACTCCAAGCTAGTTAAAAGGGGTATTGCAAAATTAACCCTAATGAATGCGCTTCGCCGCTCATGTCCTCACAAGTGTTCGTGTAGTTTCCAGGCGCAAGCTGACTGCCTGAAAAAGGCGGGGTTTCCTCAGTATGTCGTCACATCTGTGGCGGAGGGTCTTCTCAAGACTGTCAAACATGCTCGCAAGGGTGAGGAGCAGGCTTCACCAGAAACGGAGCCTGTCAAGCAGAAATGCGCCGTCATACCGTACCTTCACGATGTCTCACATAGGCTGAAAAAGATAGGAAACAACGCCAACGTAAGAGTCGTCCTTTCAGCACCAAACAAGCTTTATAATCTGTGCAAGGCCTCCTACAGTGGTTCTGAAAAACCCAGGTGCCAAAAAAAGCACAAAGAAAGCTTTGTTAAATGTGAGAACAACATCGTTATGAGTTACTGCTGTCCTGTGGCAAGAAATACATAGCGCAGACGGGACGGTGTGCCAATGACAGGCTGCGTGAGCACGCAAATAACGTGCGAACTGGAGGTGTGGGACATTTGGCTTTCCACTGCAGGAAGTGTGGGTGCGATCACATGTATTCGCAGTGCACTGCGACAGGAAGGAGCCAGGCACAAACAACACGCGAGATAATTGAAGCGGCGAAGATTGCAAGTTTGGGAGACATGTGCATTAGTGCACCTTCAATTGACCTATCCAAAAAGAACTAGACTTTCTAAGCAAGGCCCACAGGGTGACTAGACGATAGTGGTAGTCAGGAATGACCGCTTGATCTCTTAAAGAAGAAAAAAATCCGGTATCAGGTTGTTTGATTGCTTATCATGCATACTTATTTGTGGTTTTAAATGAAGCCTTCCTGTACAATGCACCTGCGTGCGTTGCTTTTTGTTGTCTATATATCTATATGTACCACTGTAGAAAATAAAAAATATGTTGGAAGTCAGCGCTGTGTCTGCGTCGTTTTTCGTCCCTGTTTTGTTGCGCGCTCAAAAAGTCAAACATGAATTACCAACTTGCCGATGCCTACGCTCTCTCAATATGTGTGTGTGTGTGTGTGTGTGTGTGTGTGTGTGTGTGTGTGTGTGTGTGTGTGTGTGTGTGTGTCATTCCATGCCAAGTGTCCCAGACGGCGCTCGCACATCACAGATTTTGCTGATAAAATTTGTGCCTTTTTCCTGTGCCACATGGAGTATTGTGGCAAAACACTTTTGTTCGAAAAAAATTTTGACAATCATGGCACCCCCTCGAAATTCGCTTCTATTTATTAAACTGTACCTAATAGAAAAATGTGTATAAAATCTATTTTTTTGTGTTGAGCTACGAAACCGCGCTTGCGCTATCACAGAGGTTCTGTTTAGTTGTCCCATTCATTATTTTCGATTTTTTTTGTGTTTCACTACCAGCTACGTAGCTTCAAAAACTACAAAAATCTTCAATGTTCGTGAATTTTTCTTGAGCTATTTGCAACTCACCCTAACCAATATTAATCATAGCCTGATTTCCAGGAAAGTGTATTTTAGTACAGAAATGTTTAGGGGTAAAATAGACTTCAAATCTTTCCGAAAAAATTGTGATATTTGAGAAAATGTACGATTTGTCACATGTTTGACCGTATTTTTCATACTGATGCGGTCAAAGTAAAAATCCTCGTCATGTGGCGTTTGATAGAAGACTTCATCGTTAAGTAACGAAGAAAGTCTAATCAAATCATTTTTTTTTGTTTTAAGGAAGAAAATAATTTTTGAATTTGGCCCTCCGATCGCGCAGTGCATTTCATTTTGCTGCCACTTCGCCGCAAAGCACGTGGTCGCCCTTACAGCTGACAGTCGTCACAGGCAGCGGCCAGATGCGAGATGTATGTCAGCGGCTCGTGAGTGGTCGAAAGTCTTGTCGCGCTGTCAGGGCGACGAGTAATGAATTTGCGTTACAATGAGCATTTGCTAGACGGGCCCAATGGGAAATAATGACGCCCGAGAGCAGCATGTGGAGTCGTTGGCACAATGTCCTAGAGGGACGTCTGCACAACTAGCATACACATACTGAAAGAAATAATGCACACTGTACACACTTCTTTCTCAGGGTATACATGTTGTACAGACGGCCTCTAGCACAATGTGCCAACGACGCCATAGGCTGCTCTCGGGCGTCCATACTTCCCATTGGGCCCGCCAAGCAAGCTCACATTGTAACGCGAATTCATTACTCGTCGCCCTGACATCAACGTGACAAGACTTTCGACCACTCACGAGCCACTGACATACATCTCGCATCTGGCCGTTGCCTGTGACGAGTGTCAGCTGCAAGGGCTACCACGTGCTTTGCGGCGAAGTGGCAACAAAATGAAATGCACGGCGCGTTCGGAGGGCCAAATTCAAAAATTATTTTCTTCCTTAAAAGAAAAAAATGATTTGATAAGACTTTTTTCATTACTTAACGATGAAGTCTTTTATCAAACGCCGCATGACGAGGATTTTTACTTTGACCGCATCAGTATGAAAAATATGGTCAAACATGCAACAAATCGTACATTTTCTCTAATTTCACAATTTTTTTTCGGAAAGATCTGAAGTCTATTTTACCCCTAAACATTTCAGTACTAAAATACACTTTCCTGGAAATCAGGCTATTATTAATATTGGTTAGGGTGAGTTCCAGATAGCTCAAGAAAAATTCACGAACTTTGAAGATTTTTGAATTTTTTGAAGCTACGTAGCTGGTAGTGAAACACAAAAATTCGGAAATAATGAATGGGACAACTAAACAGAACCTCTGCGATAGCGCAAGCGCAGTTTAGAAGCTCAACACACAAAAGTAGATTTTATACACATTTTTCTATTAGGTACAGTTTAATAAATAGAAGCGAAATTCGAGGGGGTGCCAGGACCGTCAAAAATTTTTTCGAGCAAGAATGTTTTACCACAATACTCCATGTGGCACAGGAAAAAGGCACAAATTTTATCAGCAAAAGCTGCGATGTGCGAGCGCCACGTCTGGGACACTTGGCATGGAATGACCCTTAAATATAAGAGCTACAGAAAGATCACGAAGGTCCTGATACTGTAGGAAGGCATTTGACACACGACGTACGTTTTAGCACTATGCTAATGCTAAAACGTACGTCGTGTGTCAAGTACCTTATATATATAAGGTATGATATATATAAATATATATATTTAGCGGTGGTATGGAGAGTTCTGTACAAAACTGAAATACAGAAACACCGTCCAGAAATACAGCGAGACACATTACTGTCAGAATGAGTGAGACATGAAAAGCAATAGTTTCGCTAACATCGTTCATTACTGTCAAATGCGGCAATATACTAGACCTGGCATAAACATTAGCATAGCCAGCAGTCAGTTTTTATGAATAGGAATCAATGGCCAGCCATCAAGCACTTCTTTGCGACATCCATTACATATTTTATGTGGCATACAGCGCAAAACATGCAACATGTGTAGTTCTCATGTAGTACAGGATTCTCATGTAGTCATCTGAGATACAGGACCCCAATAGGTGACACAGCTTGCGTGCATGAGCTTGGCAGTGTCGTGTTCCCAGACCATGTCAGGGTCAGGTGGCATTCTGGCGAAAAGGACAGCAGGTTGCACTGATTCGAGACCACTCACGGCCAGACCTTAAGCGTGGCTATTCCGAATTCTTGGACACATCTTGACTACCTCGAGACACGAAGTTTCCAAGGAGGCTTCCTGGTCAAATGCAGCTGTAGAGCTTCAATGTGCAGTCTTGAAGCAACCTGAAATAGTCAAGTGCACAAAAATAAACACATGATGACAGACAGATCGATCACCTTTTAATCTGACAAGGGCAGCGCTCACACACCAGATTCCATGAAGTGTCATGGCAATGAACAAAACCAGGGATACTCATTAACTTTGCTGTACTTTGAGGGTCTGTTACTCCCTTAGCCAGCTGCAACTGTTTCCGCTGCATGACCTCCGTACAATTAGAACGATGTTTTTTTAGAGAACGCATATTTCTTATCAAAATTGTATAATAGTCACGCTCAAGATGTTTTCGCGCACACACTCTATGTCAAGAAGGAAATAGTTTGCTGCAACTAAAATGGCAATGAAGAGATTAATTAACAAAAACTCATTAATTAACTTTTAATTCCTGACCTGGAGGTAGTTGTTTATATTAGAAAGTTGTATCGCGTGCCAATTTATGGCATACACATTTTTTTAATCGCGAAAGTTACACGTAATTCGTGATATTCATCCTTGAATTTCAAGGACGAAATCGAAACTGATAGCGCCTGACGTGCAGGAAACGTCGCTTCTCTATTACGTAAGCTCGGAGCTACACGTGAAAAGAAGGTGATGATAGCTTAATGAAGGTGGGCCGAAGCAGAATGTGATCAGGAAAATCTGCAAGCATTCAGAAATACACAAGTAAACAGCTTATTATTTGGGTGCGATGTGTGGTACTTATCTGTAAACATAGAAAGAAAAGGTTGATATTACTGCCGTTTCGGATGCGCGCATCTCGAAAGAAACAAATGAGCACCAAACGCCACATGCAAAGTTAAGGCGATCCGCTGACGCAAGTTAGATGACTTGCCAGTTTTCACGAAAAGGTACGACCACGACGCGCCTTCATTCAAATTTCGTCACTCCCTTGTCGCGGGCAGCTCCGGTCTGACGTAACAGAAACACCGCGTTTTCTGTGTGCCGGACACGATCAGTTTTGATTTAGCCCTTAAAAATTCACAATAAATATCTCGAGTTATGTAAAGCTTTCATGATTTCTGAAAAATGGGTATACCATAAAGCGGCACGCACTACAAATTTCTAATATAAACTGCCCTGAAGTCAATAAATAAAAATTAGTTAACGGGTTTTTGTTAATTAGTCCCGTCAACGCATTTTTTGTTGCGGCAGAATATTTCCGCCTCGAACTAGAGTACTACTGGAGCGTGACTGCCATAGAGTTTTTTTATAAAAGATATGTACTGTCTGAAAAAAAATCACCCTGTATAGCATGGCAGCAGTATTTTAATAATAATAATAATTGTTGGGGTTTGACGTCCCAAAACCACGATAAGATTATGAGAGACGCCGTAGTGGAGGGCTTCGGAAGTTTCGACCACCTGGAGTTCTTTAACGTGCACCTAAATCTAAGCACACGGGTCTAAACCATTTTCGCCTCCATCGAAAATGCGGCCGCGGCAGCCAGGATTCGATCCCGCAACCTGCGGGTCAGCAGTAGAGCACCATAACCACTAGACTAGCAGTATTTTAACGAAGACCTGTAGGTCGCGGGATCGAGTCCCGTCCTCGGCGGCTGCATTTTCGTTGGAGGCGAAAATGTTTGAGGCCCGTGTACTTAGATTTAGCTGCACGTTAAAGAACCCCAGGTAGTCGAAATTTCCAGAGCCCTCTACTACGGCGTCTCTCAATCATATCGTGGTTTTGGGATGTTAAACGCCAAATGTTATTATTAGTTTAACGAAGAAAACGGCAAAATGTGTATACAGCTACACGAAATATGGCGAATGTACGACAAGACTAGGCTTGCCTTCACTGCCTTCTTTCTGTCGCATCATTGTGAGCGTGCCCTTCTAGTGCCTGGCTTCAGAACAGCTGCACGAAGGTGCAGCTATTCTAAAGGCCTAATGTGCCATTTTTTCTTCAGATCTATATCAACAGGCAAAGGTCTCGTTTTTCCGTTTGTCTGGAAGGACAACCCACCAGCCAGCGTTGACCAGTATAGAGGGTTGGGAGCAAACTCGGGCAAACTGTGCAGCACAAACATCACCTCAAACCGCAAACAATCGAGGTGATGAGAAGCGGTCAAACAAAAAGGAACAGTGCTGAAGTGACTTATATACATATTAAAAACAACAGCTGATTATGGCACGAAATTGGGACAATTAAGGTGCATTGTAAAAGAATGTCAAATGAGGTACCCTGCTGTAAAAAGTGCTAAATATTCATTGCAGACTATGGCGAATAGAATTCAAATAGGATACAGCGAGTGTTTCGAGGTATAATGACGAAGCAATAATTGCTAGAGATTTATGAGCGAAAAGCACAATGCGATTAAGCGGTGCTACATAGTGGGAGATCACGGATTAATTTCAACTACCTGGAGTTCTTCAACGTGCACAAATCAGAGGGCATGGGAGTTTCTGTATCTCGCCCCCTTCTAAATGCAGCTGCCGGGGTAAGGAATAGAACCCGCGTCCTTGGGCTTCGCAGCGTAACGCTTCCAAGTCCATTTTAAAGGATTTTTGTCCACTGCCCACAACATCACTGTAGACTGTATCTTTGTGTTGAAAATAATAACGAACTGAACCACGGCTGGTATAACAAAGGCATCCAATATCCACGAAACACAGCGTTTGAGCAGTATGTTTACTGCCATTATTACTAGCCGGTGTTGTGTTTACTATTAGGTACTAGCACCACACCACATTAGACAAAGCAAGTATCACAGGAGGATGAGGTTATGCTCGTATGCAGTTTGTGGACAAAAAAAAAAAAAAACTACAACTTTGAAGTGAACTCACATTTACGTTTGATGCATGATAATTTTTAGCATCATAAGATCAAGTCACCACTGTTTCAATTAAATGAAACCGTGCTACAAAAGCTATTGCATCAAAGTTTTATAGCAGTTACGCACGCACGCACGCACGGACGCGCACACACACACACACACACACACACACACACACACACACACACACACACACGCACGCACACACAAACAAACAAACAAGCAAACACGGCGAGAAGTTCGAATATGCAGCGAATAAATACGTATTAAACGTGTTTCAACGTCTGGGTAGCAAAGGAAAGAAACACTAAATTCTAGAGTTTCACGAGCCAAAATCATGATCTGGATATCAGGCATGTTCGGGCCGGGTGCATTAGATTGATTTTGATCAGCTGATCTTACTTACCCTTCAAATATATATCGGTGCAACGTTGCTCTACGTGTCACCACACTCGACTTGCAACCGAGATTTCAACTCGCAATTTCATGTTTTTCTGGCATGTATGGAATAAGGAAACACGATATTGGCGCGCACCACTCCGTTTTACCCGCTACTGGATAGTCCAGTGCGGTTTTCGTCGTTGCCAAGCCATTGAAACACGATAGCAAAATCCGTGCAACTGGAACATCAGAAAGACAAGTGGCAAAGCTACGTGTGAAGCGAATAAAAGAGTTGTAGGCAGAAGCCGGCAGAACTCACCTGAAATCTATAACGACCGTAGGAGCGTCGTCCACAGGCTTCGTCTGTCGGTGCCACTGGGATCCGTCATGCGCTGCCATCTTGCTCAGGCAAGTTCACGACGAAACGAAGCTTACTGCAGGGACTTCTCCGTCCGGAGGCTGCTTTTCCCAAACACTGAGTGACACTGCTTCAGCCAGTCACGGCAAGCGTGAGCCGACGACACGATACTACGCCACGAATGCATAGCACGGAAGGAAAGTCACGCAAAACGATCAGCCAGACACGGCAAGAGCGAGCCGACGATACGATACTATGCCACGAATGCATAGCACGAAGAAAGTCACGCAAAACAATCACTTGCAATCACGCCTGACGACACAGATTATTCTGGCGGACTAAAGAACGACCACAACGAGACGGATCACGAACAATGCGGTCTAACGACGCCAGGCCAAAATGGCTGTCTCGTATTGATGGCTTCGGCTTTGGATTAAAGTAGCCTCCACGAACGCCTAAATGGTTTCGGTTTTGTTTTGGTGCTATAGAACACACATCCATGCATAGTTAAAGCTCTATTGAATAATATCAGGGTGGAGGAGGCGAAGCGTGCCCTGTGTGTGTCTGTAAGGGCTGTACGGTGGGAGGGGGCGCAGGTGAACGTGCATCCCCTGCTCTAGGGGCTAGGGAGAGTGCGGTGAGGCCGTGTGTGCGTGCCTAGCTGTGCTCAACGTTTGCTGAGCGATTTGGTGGCCCGCGCGGATTATCGTGAAGATATAGTTTAGCTGTGGCGGGCAGAAATGATGACCACGCGAGCTATAATTCTGGTAGTATTGTCGCTCTTTAGGAGACGCGGTAAAGCGTCGCCTTGATAACCGGTCTGCGCGGTTATCATGCCAGCTTTGCGGCACATGTTTTTACGGCCGTCGAGTTAGATGTGTTCCCGATCGCCAGTGCGTTCAACACCATGCACGTCCATTTCACCAATAAATGTATGTTTTCTGCCATACATACTGTCGTAGGAATCTACAAACCTCGCTTGCAAACGTGCGAAGATTCGCAAATTTGTCAGCGCTGCCATTGTTAAACGTTGTCATAACTCTGAATGTTTCGCTTGGGGGCAAGATTTTTTAAGAACCCTGTTTACTTGTAGACGTTTTCGAAGCGCCGTTTCAGCAATATCGTAACTGAAGCCATAACACAATACGTGCGTAATTCCACATTTTACGAATCCATGTTATATATTCTCAACCAAAATTTTTCGGTATACCACAAGCCAAAGAAGCGAACTGTATCTTGGTCGCAGCCAGTGAAGCTTTCTTTTTAAAAAAAACCCACCCTGTATATGCAGAACCATCACTGACTCCCTTGGAGCAAGGGAGTCATCTATTTCATTCAGGAGCGTCGACCAGAGCATTGTGACTCCCCTTAGAAAAAAAGGTGGTCATCGGCTGCCACAAAGAGAGTCAAGCAGACGTGACTCCCTTTTGACTCTCTTTTTTTTAAGAGTGCAGCTTCACACAAAGGCGGCTGCTAGCGTCTTGCAGAATTCGTCACTGCCATTCGCTGATCCTCCACGGCGAGTTAAAAAAACACGGAAGTCTGTCTTCAGTCGTATGGCAGCGCTGTGCTCAATTATGCTCAACAGGCTAGGTGGCGAGTTCGATGCTAACAACGATCGTTATCATGAAGTGGAGGAATAGCTTCGCATCGACGATATTTCGGGGATACGAACTTAAGAGTGCTGTAATAATAACTTGATAAAATACTATCAAGGACATCAAAACCACGCGCCGACCAGCGAGAACAAAAAGTTAGAACTATCGAAGGCTGCTGCGAAAAACTGTTGTTCTGAGGTCGTTAGCCGAAGACGTTGACGTGTTCCGAAAAGTTGCTGTATGCCGTTCACCCTGTATTTGCTATGGCTATGGCTACTTATTTTGCTATGGCTACTTTACTTCTGGCTGTCGTTCAAGTGCAACTACGGCGCTTGGATCCTAATCACGCGTGTTTCTTCGCGCTGATTTCCAGTGCCATGGGAGTCGTGAAATCCCATGCATTGTCAGAGCAATAGTAATAAATGAATGAAATAAGTAGACCATAAATACAGACGCCTGTGTCATTCCACCGAAGCCTGTAGTCATTAGCTAGTCGGATAACTTTCTGTCTACTCGCGGTGTCATGAGGAGTCGACATTCCATTCGACGGCACAGAGCAGCCACTGTGGCCAAGGATGTGTACTTGTTCGTTTTTCTTCCCCTGTACATGCTCATGCACGGAGTTTCTTTAAAAAAATGCTTTAGACGTCATCATGCGTAAAATGGTTTGTTGCTGCTGCAACCCATGACTGCTCCCACCCCTGCCAACCGCGCAGCTCCTCCCTCGCGTTGACCCCCGTTGTGAGCGACAAGCACAACTCACATCTTTGTCTGCAACTGAAGCCGTCTCACGCAGCGCTGCGTCATGCACGTCAATCACGGCATTGTCGGAAGACTGCGCGTATCACCTACACTGTTTCCGAATGTCTGCAGTAATGATGTTCTCCAAAGAAAAGACATCCGTCATTTTAGTTTCAATGCACACGGTGTCACCGTCAACTGCAGCCTCCCGCATCTCTCGGCCAGTGACGTGGACTTACCGGTTACACGTCAGTGCACCTCATGCGTTACAAGCGCTCAGGTGAGACCACCGAGAGACTCTCTTGGCTCATAATTGAACGGGGGCTGACTCCCGCACAGTTATTCCAGTTAGACGGGAGGGTGTAATTATTTTTCTGATTGTCGTTACGTTATGAGTGTGTTTTGCTTCGGAAAGAAGCCATCCATCACTCCGAAGGATTATATTGTGATCGGCGCGCACGTCTTAAGCTTCCAGTTTCTGTCATCATCAGCCTGACTACGCCCAATGCAAGGCAAATGCCCACGTGAAGTGGCGAGTGGAAGCCCACGTTCAGCCAATTAACCCGGTCCTGTGCTTGCTGCGGCCACACCATCCCCGAAAACTTCTTAACGTCACCTGCCCTCCTAACTTTGTCACATTTCGGACGTACTCGCGCATCAACTACACGAAGGAAGAATTCAGCAAATTCTGTACCACGTTTCGTCGCAGGAACGTCATTGCGTGTGGTTATGAAATTTCAATAGGAGCTAAAACCTTAGGTTCGCTACGGTTGGCTACCCCATCCATACTGGAGAGGGAGAAAGAAGGGGCACCAAAATAGAGTATAAACGATGCACAGTTATTGAAGCCAGTGGACGCTGTCACAGCCTGTATCAAGACATGGTGTCCACGCACACAGTTCATGTAGTACATGCAAGATAAACGCGCACAACAACGGTGCACCGTGACACGCAATTGTCATTTGTTGTTCGCTGATTTTCCATGAAGGCAATGTAAAGGAAGAAATAGCTACGTCACTGCGTACATGCGTGATTTATCGCGACATTTCAACGGACAGTCGTTGAACAGGAGTGCGCGTAGGAAGGAAGGAAGGAATACGAAAAGGAGAAGGCAGGGAGGTTAACCAGACAGCAGTCCGGTTGGCTACCCTACAGCGGGGGAAAGGGAAGGGGAGTGGAAAGATGGGAGAGACAGAGAGAGAGGGGGGAGCGAAAAAAAAAGAAATCAATAAATGCGCGTAAAGCCGCGGAATGCTTGCAAGCCGAAGCGAGCATTTTAAGCGCACTCGGAATCGCCTGCGTATACCGTTATAGCGCGCGCCTTTTCACAACACGTGACGGTAAGGACGTTCCTGTTGCTTCATTTTTGAGCGACGACTTAATCGACCAGCTATACGAGGCTACGTACGACTGTTCCAATCAGACTTCCTCGCCAAGAAACGCCCGGTGCGAATGAATTTCTTCCCAGAATCACTTGTGTCGTGACTCCGCAAAGTATATATACGAGTCGGGCCTGTCAAAACACGCACGACCAAAAGGGGTTGCCTTTCTTGACTTTGCTGTCGCGTAGGCTTCGTACACAGGCGGCTGCATTATCGCGCTCTCACATATATTGTGTCGCTCTACTTTCGCGTTACGTGCCCTTGGGGACGTAGCTAATTACGTAAGGGCACACCCTCGCGCGCAGGTCAAAAGA
Organism: Rhipicephalus sanguineus; assembly: GCF_013339695.2. Classification (NCBI taxonomy): domain Eukaryota; kingdom Metazoa; phylum Arthropoda; class Arachnida; order Ixodida; family Ixodidae; genus Rhipicephalus; species Rhipicephalus sanguineus. Next base: position 140,256,801 of record NC_051177.1, on the reverse strand, counting down.
AAGACGCTCTCGGCTCTTTAGCGCGTTTCCTTCGTTAGCGCACGCGACAATGTTTTCTTTCTTCATTTTTGTCTCTGTATTCTTATTGTTACTCAATGTCATGTACGAACATTCATAAAAGATTTTCTTTTTTTGTTGCTAAATAAACGTAGATAAATAAAGATGCTACAGCTGATGATCTCTTTTGGCCATACAATAAAGAGCTCGCTTCGCAGAAATTCCGGTGTCAGCGTCGGTGTAAACATCGTTGGTTGTGAGCGGAAAATTGCGGTATAGATGCAGATAATAAAAATCGTGGGATTTTCAGCCTTGTGCTATGGGACCTCCTTCTGTATATACTAACCCCAATGCGTGTATATATATATATATATTTTTTTTTTGCGACAAAAAAAGATTTTTGATTTGATTTTTGATTCCAACCGGAATCAAAACCACGCCTTCTGCGCGAGTGTTCTACCACAGAGCCGCACCAATGCTTATAACTTTTTTCGGAAAAATATCGCTGTACAGGTCTTATATAGTGTGAGGACTCGCGTTAGAACATGCAGTATTGCGTGTCAGCAGCCTATAGAATCGCGCCAGTCGTCACACCGTATGTACTGCGCCACGAGCGGGTGGTTCGAGGACCCACCCATTACAAAGCGCTCAGGCATAATTAGCCATTATCATCAGCAAAAGCGTCAACAAAGCGTGCAGCTGCGTATATAGGCGCGCGTGTGGATACTGATTTGAAGAGCGGGAGATATTTTGTGGATCAAACCCAAGTTGCGACACCGTTGTTAGCATGGAGGGACGTGATACCCTTGACAATTTTTCTGGGAGAATGAAGCAGCCAAACAAAATTTGTAGTAGCTTTTCAGCGGTACATAGAACAACGGCCCCGAACCGTAACTATACATCCCGTGTGAAGGCAACAGTGAACTTTCTAGCTTTCATGTGCGCCGTAATGAAGTGCTGATTTTCGGAAGCTGAAGCTTTTGGAGCGGGCTAACGAGTGCGTCGTATGACCGCATAGAAACGAAGTATTGTGTTCTTGGCAGGAAAAGTTGCTTAGATGTGGCATGAAAAAGAAAGAAAGCTTGTACTCACTCCTTTGAACACGTGCTGACACGATGTCAACCCAATATAGTGTTTTTTTGTTTTTTTTTGTGACACTACAGAGGCGCCAGTCTTACGGCTGGGGAATTTCGCTAACGAACACGATGAGCCGCATGCAACGGGTTTTATAGAAGTCACCGGCCGGTCTCGGTATGGAACGGTTGCCACTGCTGATAAACATTTTTCGCTCGTTAGCTGTTGCGGCTTGCCTCTGCGAAAGACCTCAGTCAGATTAACAAGTTCGCAGGTGCGCACAAAAACGCGAATCAACTCTTTTCTTACCTAGCGTCCTGGCAGAAAAATAAAAATAAAAATAAAAGGTAAACGGCATTAATAGTACAGGAACTGTCGTGCGGCACGACACAGTGTGCTTCTTTGTTTATCCGTCCCCATTGAGGTATTCTGTGTAAGTATAGCGCAAGCTTTGCAATGTTGCTGTCTAACCTATAGGAGACTTGAAATTTCCCACCTCGCTCATCTTTATAGATACATTACACGCCCTCGTTACTGTCATGTCTTTGTACATTGCTAACGTTCACATGGAAGTGTGTTTTCACATTTTATTTCTTCGAGGCACAACGTGTATGCCTTAGCTCGTTGTCGAAAAAAAAAAGCATCGGGTGCCGTTCGCGCCGGCACGAAAGCGATTGCATGAAAGCTGTCTCGCTGCGCTCTTATGCATTTGGCAGTATTTGCATACCACCCTCGATTATTTATGCCCGTTACCTGTCTCGCGTGTGTGTGTGTGTGTGATGCAATTCCGGCGTGCTTCTGCGTGAAAGTGAGTATAGCTCGACAGAACGCGGGTGAATTTTATGACGCAATTTTGGAATAGTGCCTCCGACGTCAGCGTAGCTGCATACACGCAAGGCGTATCTACGACAAGGAGGATCTAGGACACGCCGTATCGTGCACACTGCTCGGCAAGAGATGCTTGTAAAGGACATGTTCCGTTTCGATTACTTAGCACATTGCGGCGCGTCTCTTTCAAAGCGGGATCTAAGCTTTCCAGTGGCAAAACTGGAATCGTTTGTTATACCCCACTATGCATAAAGGTACTGTCTATTCAGTCATTCATTCATTCAATTGAATTCATTTCCGCTAATTTATAGGCCAATTCACCAAAGCGAGCATCTTAGCTGCTTAGTGTGAGGCCAAGCATTCAGACGTGTTAACGACACGTGATTGCGTTATTCAGTATCTTGTTGTGTCCGAATCTTCATCTTTTGTGTGTGTCTGTGTGCGTTCCGTTTTCTTACGCTCTGAGGAAAAAGACCAAGTAAGCAGTCACTGATGACAGCTGGCCCTTTTATCTTGATACGAAATAACACTGATTGCAGGCCGATTTGCGAACGCAACGGCAAAAGCAGATAAGGTGCTCTGATAACGTGATGATTTTCGTACAGCGTGGTGAATTTGCCGAACACTCTACGTGCCTTTCAGTTCTGGCGACCAGGACAATAAAGTGACAGTTCAATAATAATAATATCTGCGGCCCTACGTGCCAAAAACACGATACGATCATGAAGCACGCCGCAGTGGAAATTTCGACCATGTGATGTTCTTTGCGTGCACAGACATCGCACAGTTCACAGGCCTTAGCAATTCGCCGCCATCGAAATGCGACCACCGCGGCCGGGATCGAACCAACAACCTTGGGGTCATGTAATATGGTGGGGAAATAGAAGAAAAACGGAAAAGTCAGCAGCACAACACCGTAACCACGGTTCCATTGCGGCAAACATATAGAGACAGTGTCCATGCCTGACCATGGCCCGCATGATCTACGGCCGGTCAGTTCGTGCAGGGCGGCCACGCTCGCATAGCTTTGCCCACGCACTTCTTTATCGTGTGGGATGGCAGCGTCGACAGTACAGTAGCAGCTGCTCCAACTCGACCGGGGACAAGTATTAATGGATAGCAAAGGCGCACGCGGTGCACTCATATGTATGTGTCTCTCTTTCTAGTTTGATACACCACTTTTACTCTTTTTTTTTTTCGAGTGCCTTCAGGCACCGACCGGTTCTCGTTCGGCCGCCGCGTGGCAAAGAACTTCATTTGACGTGCAGACCTCTCCCATTTACCGGCATTACGCAGTCTACGGGACGCCCGTAGATCATACTCACGGAGCCTGCAGTGGAGAGGGAGCTTATCGTGTCGGCCCGAGTTTTTGCAAGGTGAGGAGATGCGGTGAAAGCCAACTTTTAGGAGTCGATGGTCTGGGCGTGATTGAAGCGGCGCCCACGCTCGGGTTCGCGGCGTGGATTGCGGGCGAAACGTATATTAAGGACCACGTTGGACTGTGCGGCGCCGGACCGCGTGCGGATATGTGTTCGTACGACGTCGCCCGCCTCCGCACTGTGTATACGCGCTGGGGGGCACGTTGCGGTCTCAATTACGGCAGATATTTTGGTTCCCGCGTTTCACGTCTCCTTGAAGTTGCACGACCTCGTGCTGAATGTAAGGCTAATAGGCTAATACTTCGTATTTGAAATATTCGAATGTAATAGCGTACTCGAAGTTTTTACCCTTTAGCGCGAACTTGAGACGGCGTAAGCGAGTCTCAGATGAAAAAGGCGCGGAAGATCACGAAACATGGCTGTAAGCATTACTGTCAAAACAGTAGTAGTAGTGGTAGTAGTGTCAGCGGTGACCAAATGATGGATATAAGGCAAGTTCGATTTAAAGAAGAAAGCTGTATTGAACTGAAATTACAAGTGAAACGGCGGGGTTACATGCGAAAGGACAAAACGGGATTCGGTGCTGGAGCTCGTTCAGCTGCGTCCGACGCCGCTCGTGTCTCGGTTCTCTCTCTTCTCGGGTGAGGCGTTGCTGCGCATTCCCGGCTCGCAGTCACACTTTTTGTTGTTTCTTGTGCGGGGCCGAAATGCTCCAGGTGAATTCGAGCGGCAGCCAGCGCCTCCCGGACCTTAGCCCATCGTCTATGTTTGGGCTCCATGTACGCACGTTGTAAACATAGCGGCCGCGTGAACTCGACGCACGTTGTAAACACAGCGACCGCGGGAACTCGAGGCCCGTTGTAAACATAGCGACCGTGTGAACTCGAGTCCCCGCTGACAGTAGTAGTAGTAGTGGTAGTGGTAGAAGTAGTAGTAGCAGTAGTAGTAGTAGTAGTAGTAGAAGAAGAACATTATTTTTGTCCAAGATTGTGTTTAGGGAGGAGAGGAGTGTACGGGTCCCTTCTCTTCTTTGCCGGGGAGTGGGAGGGCCCGTCTTCTTCGTTATGCGGCGGCCAGGCCTCGCGCTTTTGGCGGCATTTTCAAACACTGTGGTACATGGTCACTTCTGTGGAGCGCTACATACAGCAGAATGTAAATTACACGCAGGTACTGTCGATCTTCACCACATCATGTGGGCGTGCGCCCTGATAAATGTCAAAGCAGAAAAATACAAGCTTTGTTTTATAGATTACGACGCTTGCCTAGTGATGAGCGGAGTGAGCATGCATAGCTGAGTTACTTAAATGTTTCATCTCGATTTGTTTAGCGGCGAAACGCGTATGACCCGCGCTTTCTCACGCGTTGTTTATTTCTATTCCGATTGCCTTGGGCCTTCGTATTTCAAATAAATCCTGGGTTTTATGTGACATAATCGCGCCGTAGAGCATGGAAGGCTCCGGAGGTTGCAAGGGCCTCGTTTTGTATAACGTGCACTGACATCTGAGTGCACGGGTCTCTAGCATTTCGCTTACATCGAACTGCGACCGTTGAGGCCGGTGTCGAACCCGCGTGTTTCGGGCCGGCAGCCGAGCACTGCACTACCGCGGCGGACGCCTTCGTATTTCTTTCTTCAGTTTTGCTGACGCGTTCAGTTACAAATTTAGGTAGAAGTCGGTATGCCTTTACGCTTCGTGAAGTCTCTATACCGAAAGGTGCATTCTGCAGCGAGATTTCACCGTCACGTGACAGGGAACAACTGGTGCACTTTCTTTTTTCTGAACGAAGCCGTACATCTTGGGAGAGGGAATCTTCGCAACGGCCGCTGTTTTCTCCACTCGCTGCTGCTGCGGCTTCCGAAACTGTGAAGAGATACGAATGGAGGCGACCGTCGGCATGAAAATCGTTTCCAACGCGAGCAGCTGGCTCTGCTCGCGCGCTTTCTCTTTCGCAGTCGCTCGCCTGTGTGCGCGACGCCGACGCCGGCGCTTTGAACGCGGGGACAGCGCGCGCGCCTGCTTCTGCGACGCTTTCTTTTTTTTTTTTTTTACTCCAGATTCAAAAGGAGGCGGCTCGCGACTCTTTCGTGTTCGCGTCTGCGACATCGCTCGTTTTTTTCTATGCAGCCTCTCGCTTCGGCTGTGCGTTGGCTACTTCTGAGTCGTGCGCTGCTCATTTGCATGACGCTCGCGCGTCACCGCCACGCGGTCTCGTAACAGTTGCTCGCATGTTCGAGCGCGTGCACGAGTGAGACCAACTAGTCCGTCACGTGGGGTCTCTGATGTACATTCGTCTCCTCTGGTGCCGTTTTCGGAGGCCCGGCGGCGATGTCAGCTGACATTCGTTCGGTCTTGCCTGTTGGCGCGTTGCCGCGGAACCAATGAAAGCCACTGACCCTAACAAAAGAGGTGAGCGTCGCGATGCGTGTGTGTCGTGCAACCGTCGTCGTTCGGTCGCGTTTATTCTTCGAATACCGACTCTGCACCCCTTCTAGCCCACGAATCGCGTGCACTTGCTTATGTGTTAATGTGTGCTGAAAGAAAACTACCTCAATGAATTAGACTGATGCTCTGAATGAATGAGATTCACTGATTCCCTCCTGCTGACGTCACCGGAGCGCCGCTCGCAGCGCCGCCATCGTTGCCTCATCAGTGCAATATATGACGTGGGTTTCGGAACACTCTATTTGTTCATAGTGAGCGCTTGTGTTCGTGCGTACTTTCCCCAACTTTGGTGGTTCGTGTTGCATTGACGTCATCAAATCGGAGCATCGCGCAAATCGTGCACTAAGCTGTTTCCCGCGTTTTGTGAAGCTCCCATTGCACTTTTTTTTTCTAGTTATTTCACTTCCAAGGCGCCGCAGCTTAAATGTGAAGCGAGAACGTCTAGGGTGTCATTTGCCGACGTTACACTACTAAAAGCGTGTACGCACTAATTAGCTGCATAATTAAGCCGTTGACGACTGAAACGAGTCAGAATATACCGGAGGATTCCTTCACTTTCCAAGGAAAAGAACCTGGCGTATACGTCCCAGTCATTGCAGCCTCAACCCAGTGAGTCGACGCAGAATTTGTTGTGTGACAGCTAGTTCCAAGCTCGTTATGACGTTTTTGTTTTCCTCGCTCACGCGCGCCGTCGCAGTTGTCACAACAATTCCCTGTGGTAAACAACTTGTTAGGCCCTCCCATTACGACATTACATAAATGGCGTGCGTTACTCGTGTCACGGAGAATAAGAAGTGGCCGTTCTGTTCAGTTTCGTTCTAGCTGGCTTGCTGTGGAGATAAGGTTTAAGTCCCCTCGGCTACTCTATTTGAATAAGTTCTGCAGCGCAAAAAAGAAAAAGGTTACGCAAAAACAAAAATGAACAAGTAGCGAAAAAAAAAACAAACAAGAAAAACATCGCAAACTGAAACAAATAAAAGATGTCTCAAAGCTTGCATTATGCCGCGCAAATATCGATACGCAGCGAAGCTCGCCGCTCCTATGCTGATTTATTGCTATATCTAGGAGGAACTTGGCTGTAGCGAGGTTGAACTTGGCTTGAACTTGGCTGTAGCGAGGTTGAACTTGCCTCGAACTTCGCTGTATTGGTAGTGGAACTTGGCTTGAATTTGGTTGCAAAGTTGTTGAGCCTGAACGAAGTCAAGTCGCGGCTGCTCAAACCTTCAGAACGACTGCGCAACGAAAATAAAAACGAAAAAAAAAACACGTCCGTGGTTTTTTTTTTTCGTTGCGCAGTCGTTCTGAAGTTATGAATCACCAACTTGCCCAAAATGCTGCTCTTATTATGCTCAAACCTCCATCGGGCGTACTAGAGCGGGTCAGTTTGAAGGCAGAATGCAAAGTCGTGCCACCCACCACCACCGCAGCCTTCTCGGCGCCATCGGTTTCGTTCTCGCGTAGCGGAAAGCCTCTCTTCTCAGATCGCGGCTTTTTCCTCGGGAGTATGCGATTTTGCTTCGGGCGACCCATGGCTGCGCATGGTTAGGCGCGAGCTGTGCACGTCTGAATTTTTAGTGGACCAGTGGCGAGTAGTGGGATTTACCCAATTCCTGTGACACATACCCGTTTATCATGATGATAGTTTTTTTTTCGTTGGACAAGGAACGATTTGCTAAACAGCTTCGTCATTAAAAGAACATAACATGGCAATGGACAGTTCGCTTGGAGGAGTTCGCTTTGCAATATTACGTTCACACGCATGCATATCTGTCCAAGTTGTGCCCACAGTATACGGACTAACAAATCACTTCCCATAGCAGTTCATCATAGCAGTTCATCACACGCGTTTGTCTAGTCCATTGTTTGCTAAGTCTTTCGAGAAGATGTTGGCCTTTTGCTGAAGATGCTTTCCAGGCCACGATCAAAGTAATTTCTGTAATGTGAGGGTGCGTCTGTTCAAACTTGCGAGTTTTTTCCCCGAACTTCTTTCTTTCATTTGCGTACTTTACGCATTCCACAAGAATGTAACCCACGTTCTCATTTTTATGACCACGGCAGCATTCATGTGAGCTGGATCGCTGTGTATTGCGCAGAAAACCATTTCTGTCACACATAGGAATGTTCTTATCTGAGCGTAGCTTTGAATGGAATTATTTCGAAGGGTACGAAGCGAATTTAGGGGGGGGGGGGGAGGAGTGTTTGGGTTTGTTAATTAAGTTATCTTAAAGCGCACTAAAGAGGAAAACAATTTTTCATGCATTAGTCGGATGGCGTTTTTAATACCAGTAATACCACTCTTGCAATTCGCAGACGTTTGGTGGCCGAGAAAAAAAAAAAGAACAAGTGGTGACTTTGCCCTGAGGTCGTAGATTTCGAAGTCGTCTGCTAGGATCTACATAGTAATCGTTTAGTGGTAAAGAATTACGTTGTTTTGCTCTAGGGAAGCCATCGACTTAACATACTAAGATTCAGGCAATTTTATTGAGTCATGTGGCCAACACACGAAGGAAACGTTGAAACCTCCCACGTCGCACTGACATTCAAGTGCAGCAGTGATTTGGGCGCCAAAATAAACAATTAAACTTTGACCTTCGTCTTGTCTTCTATTGACGAAACAGTCAAGGTAGAAATTAGTGGCAGTGTAATTCTAAAAAAAAATAGTATATCGGTTTAAACTCACCGTGTTTCGCTTTACAGTCTTTTAAAGAGATTAGAGAAAAGAAAGAAAAACGTCAAAGCACGCAATGCCCACTCGGTTTTTTTCTTAGGAACTAAATAGTCAGTCTGACATAAGGAGGTTGCACTGAATGACGGTCTTGCGGAACGCCACAAGGAGAGACATGGTTCACAATCTACAGACTCCGTAGTTCACAGTGCCAAATTATTTAATGCGTTTGCGGCGTCTTTTTACGTTGTGGTTGGATAGCAATATAAAAATAGATAAATTTGCTTTGGTAACGCGAGGATCACGCTCGGTGCCACTGGAGGCATTCTCAGCGAGAAAACAAAGCCGATAGACACGAGGATACGCGCCTGTGAAGTTTGCATGTATGCCAGCTTCTCGCGACGTCAGGATTACTGCCAACGTTACTGCCAACAGTCAGGATTGCTGCCAACAGGGAGCTTCGAAGGCGACGGCGGGGTGCGGGCCTAAGCAGTTTCGCTCCTGATTAAGAGAGAGAGAGAGAGAAAAGAGGAAGAGAGGAGGAAAGAAAGAAAGAAAGAGAAAGCCGAAGAGAAACAAACAAGGCTGCCCAGCTCCGCACTTCCTTCAGGCTTGGTGCAAAGTTGCCTTAATTTTTCTTCTTGATCCATGGACACGAAAAAAATACACGAAACTTCATCCGTGTACAGCTTCGCTGGGATGCGTGGAGTTCGTCATTTCTCGTTGCGTGCAGTCGCTTCAACGTGCACGTTGAACTCCGCGCACGGACGTAACCACGTTTCGTCTCATCCCAATGGAGTCGCCGTGGTAGCATACAGAGGAACCGCGTTGCGTTGCTGAGCCCGAGGATGCGGATCGGATCCCCGGCCATGGCGGCCCGCATTTTGATGAGAGCTGAATGCGAGAACACGCGTGTACGTTGATTTAGGTACGCGTTAAATAACCCCAGCTGGTTAACATTTACCCGGAGTCCACCGCAACGGCGTGTCTGTCAGTCATACCATGGTTATGTGACGTAAAACTTGTTTTCCTCGCAATGGAATGTAACTGCAGTGACCTCTGCTAAACTGCGGAAGGCAATAAAAAGCGAAAAGAAAGTTGCACGTTGAAGCGACTGTACGCAACCTTTGAGCAGTCACTGCGGTTAAACTGATTGCGTTGATTGGTTCCGCTACACTGGCGATGTAGTTACGTCTAGGTGAACTACAGTTTGCGACATTGGAGGGAGTATATTATATCGTTGAGCAATCTGATCACATACCCAAAGAGTGCACACAACACGGCGCTAACAGCTGGCGTTTCTTTTTTTTTTTATTGATGCTGCAGAAATGTAGACTGCACACCATAAAGGTGAATGTAGGTATTTTCTTTTAAGGCCGTTTATTGCTTTGTAGTCATCAAAACTTCGCATGGCTTATTTTGAAGCGCTGTGGAAGATGGGATAGGGCAGATTACTGGAACAGGCGTTAAAAACAGAATAAAAGTAGTGCAAAAAGGTTATCGGTGCAAACAAAAAGAAAATGCGCGCAGCTTGCACTAATTGTGCTAGCTAAAACCAACCGTGGAGCTGGTGTTCGGACTCCCGAGGAAGAAGCTGCCACGACAAGCCCGTGGCTCTGCACCGCTTAAACGACGTAGGTTTGGCGGGAACATGTCGCGCGACTAGTGTTACGTGATTTTTCGGGTGGGATCATGTCACGTGGTCAGTGCTACGTGACTTTGGCGAGGAGATGTCACGTAACTACTGTTACGTGAATTTGGCGGAAACACCTCACGAGACTAGTGTTACGTGATTTTGCGCGAACATGTCAGGTGATTACGCGTTACATGTCGCGTACACACTGTCTGTTGCGCATGAAGCATCCTAAGGCTTTGCAATGCATTACCAGGCCGTTTGTGATGATGATAGTGTTTTTTTTGGTAAGCATACGCGCAAATGTGAAACACTTAAGCAGCTTCGCAGCTAAAAAGAATTTCATAAACGTGTACAGGTGCGAAGACTGGGAACACGTCACGCGCGTTATGTACGGGAGCGGCCCACATTGCTGTGAAACTGTCCGCACAGTGGGCGCGCCGGCTACGATGTCTGCCAACCCTGGAGATGGTGCCATACTGAACAGAACTTCAGCTGGTTGCTTAAAAGTTCGTTTGTCACGTTTGTTTAATTTGTCTCGTACAATAATACGTACCCTGTTCTTCTTACGTCCGTTTTTTTATTGGACCCCAAACTAGCCGCCAAGGCTATGGGTCCGGACATTATTGTGTGTATGCAATCAGTCAATATGAATAAACAACAAAAAAGAAATGCTTCGCACTTAAAAAAGGCACGCGCTTCCTACCGGATCCACGCAGCCCCCTCCCCTGGGCACCCCACCATGCTCCTCTTGCGCAACAGAGACGACCGGCGCGTCTCATTTCCGCTTGAGCCGCGAGCGTAGGCAACTCTCTCACGTTTTCACTCTGACAGAGGTTCATACGACTAGCGTGGCGATGTCATCGGTTTGGACATTATACCAAGCATGACGTTGAAAGTTATGGTAGCGATGCGCCTCGAGTGTCCATATAATTGCTATCGCAATAATATAGTCAGTCACAATGAGTACATGCATATAAACGCATTCGCAGAATCAGTGAGAAGAAGTGATGTGAGCAATGGGTCGGTGGCCTCTCGAATACAATCGCCTTTCAAGACTCACACTGTGCGCGTACGTGCTGACGCTACACAAGCGCCAGCTTACTGTCGGCTAAATAAAGCTTTGCTTGCGATTTTCTTAAGCTCTTTTATATATCGACTTGATTTCGCCGCTGCCCCGCCGTGGTGGTTTAGTGGTTATGGCGCTCGACTGCTGAGCCGAAGGTCGCGGGATCCAATCCCGGCTGCGGCGGCTGCATTTTCGATGGAGGCGAAAATGTCTGAGGCCCGTGTTCTTAGATTTAGGGGCACGTTAAAGAACCCCAAGTGGTCGAAATTTCCGGAGCCCTCCACTAGGGCGTCTCTCGTAATCATATCGTGGTTTTGGGACGTTAAACCCCAGATGTTATTATATTATTATTGGCTTCGCCGCTAATAAAACTGTCGTGTACTTTAGAAAATAGCCAGAGAACCGTGGCGAAACGGCAAAAAGCAATGAAGCGGTGAAAACTTTCTTATTGTTTCATGTAGGCAGCGTTCTATCCGTGTCGTTAGGCGATCTAGCGCTTTCGTGATATTCCAATTGTTGCGCTTCAATGTGCGCAATAAGTCCACCTTGACCTCACTGCGGATGTGCTGTCGTTAAACGTAATGATTACGAGCACACGCTCGAGCGAGCTTGCTGTTGCGGATTCAATTTCCTAACGCAGCGTGAGCAACGAAACCGTGTCGACGCACCCGCGCGCGCGAAAGCGACAGTGTCGACGCTGAATAACGAGGATAATCGTTTATTCAGGAAAACACTCAATATGCGAGAACAAGCGAACGCCTGCGCACAAACAAGCACACGTGTCATAGTAAGTGAATGATCTCGAACGAAATGCGTATCTTTATGCTAATCACTGAAGAATATGTGCACCTTTCGTGAAATGTTTTTTTTTTCTCTCGTTATCCATTATTTTAGTATGTATATTGTCATCGGCTGTGACGTACAACATTGTTAATGCCAGAGTATATTGTATACCTTTTAGATTAATATTTTTTTTAGTGGCAAAGTTAAATAACTCTTCGTGCTGTGAAGAAGACGTATACAGCTGCTTGCAACCAAAAAAATAATTAGCCCTTCGTATCCTAGCGTCCACATATCTGGACAAAACATATCAGTGAAGTGGGATCAAGCTAGCCAACGCGTTTGCTTAAAATCGATTTGAAATGTCAATATTACTTCAGCATTTCACAAAAACATCTATATGTGTCCGCTTCCGTGAACAAACAGCGATAAGTGCGCACAGAACACTTACGTTCTTCTCAAGTCACCTGTATAGAGGTGTACGCCTACATTTTTTTTTTGATAAATTCACTCTAAATCCGTAGGGGTTTCTAAATTATTCGGCTTTATTCGAGAAAAGTAGGGGTATATCTTGTTTTTGTGTGAGTTCTGTTGCACTGTGGCCGACTAAGTTTCGTCAATTGAGTTGTCGCTGCGGCGTCCACGTTTGTGGGCGCCAGACATACCGAGTTCGCGTAAGAAGCTGATAGAACGCAGCATGGCAGCAGGGCCCACTTCGTCGCCGTGCTGCTCTGCACAAAGCACTATCTGTAATATAGCTAAATACGCCTTTTAGAAGTTATGTATAGAATTTACTTGCTTTATTCGGGACGCGGATTAAGTGACCAAGTCATACATGCCATAATTTTCGAGCTGACTAGCGGAAGTGAATGTTCCGATTCGGAGAGCACCGATAATTAGCGCGCTGGAGCAGAGCCATCAACAAGAAAAGGCTTCTTGAACAATGCTACTGCTGATGATGAGAGCGTTCCGTTTGAAACGTAACCGTGAACGCATTCGTAATGATGATCAACGACGATAAAGATGATGACGTACACGCTGAATTATAGCTGTGGGTAAGCAAATGGGCCTTGAATGGTGATAATAATGGCGATGATGAAAGCGTTGAGCATGATTAACGCGTTGATGACGGCGATAATGAACGACGATGATGAAAGTCTTGAATCAAAGCCATTAGCAATAGCGGCCACGTGAACGTTTATGATGATGATGATGATATTAATTATGAACGCGTTGAACTGATGATGAAGGCGTTTATTATGGTAAGTAGTGATGATGATAACGATTAATGGTTGAAACAGAGCCGTCTGCAAGCAGAGTTCCCATGTACGAATGAAGAAGAATGATGGACCTAGTGGTAACCGGTGTTCCCAGCGTCCACATATGTGGACACTTGTTTCCTTCTAGAACTAAAGCTAAATTTACCAGGTTTTCGGTTCATTAACACTTTCGCATGTATTATTATTGCATATACGCAAAAAAGAAACATTTACTTGCGCAACTTCGTTGGCTGTAAGCTACAAAGAGTTAAGCTCTAATCTATAACAAAGCGCTCTGTCATTAACATTGTTGATCGGAAGGGACAAGAGAGTTTCGCTCTCGAAAATTGGTACGAAAGCGAAGCTTTCATGTGCCTTCTCTTTTGCTTGGGTACGCGTTATGCTCACGTCTATCTCCCAACAATATCAGCTCCTGTATGCGCGATGTGCGAGGTGTACAGGTGACGAGGGCGGCTCCGTGCAAAGGCATTTCGCTACCTACATGTGCGCGCCAGAAGACACGTCGTACGACAAGACGCACTGTATTTACTATGCAGCGTACTGCGCAGCGTCGGTCTGTGGCCGCAGCTTGAATTCACCGCAGTTTGCTGTACATTTACCGTGTATGGTCACTTAACGGAGGCATAAAGGTGAACATTCGTAATATGATGGTATGAGTAATCTGGAAGTCGCACACTCGCGCATTCTCCTCCAACTTTGTATGTGGAGGAGAGAGAGCAACGTAAACGCTTTCGAGAGAAGCAGTTTTTCTGACAATAACGATGCCACTTTAACTGAAACATTCGTTCTGTAGCGTTGCCTCGTTTGATTCATGCTGATCAGCATGCTTTATGAAGAAATACGGATATCGTTCACCATTGCGTGGGCAGACAGACTGAGCTGAAAGATAGACCTCAGCAAATATGCTCTTTAGCGATAACATACACGTGGTTACGTAAGGTGTTCCGCATTTTTTACGAACTGAAGTCACCAAATAAAATAATGTCTTGGGCTAAGAAGCGTTATCTCTCGATGGAAGTATACTGCCTATGCTTTTACACGCAGCAAAAGCACTTCTGAAGTTGTTATACGTTAGTTTCTTCAGTGTTGTGTCGTGCTCCGTGTATATTCAGTATTTGCGACCGACTGTCTGTATATCACCTCTTTCCTCAACATACTCACTTGGAGTATCATACTCGCTGTGCCGCCTGACAAGCATGACAGGCATTTGGTTAGCTGGGCTAGTTAGTATGAATCCATCGCAATAAACAGCGGGTAAAAAAAATAAAAAAATATCGAGACGATGCAAACAGAAAAGCTTGACAATAAGTATAAAGATAAAAAAAAATATCGTCTCTTGGGATATCATGGAGAGTGTGCCATGAGTGCGATCTGGAATTGGCGCCAGCGAGGGTCGGCAAATTTGTTTCGGTCCACGCGCTGTACGGTCATGTGCTTTGTGTATATGCCCGTCTTTTCTGATTAAAAAAAAACACTTAGTTCAAAGTCAGCGCTTGTTGTCAATCCTGTCTTTGTGCCTCCTCTCGTTTTTCGCGCCGTTTATTGCGATGGAAGCATTTCAAGTACTCATTAACGAACCCCGTTCCTTCCGTTTTATCTGCACACGGAGTACGACCTTCACGTCGTGCTATGACGTACATTTAGAACAAGGACACAGTTGTAGTGGTTGCTAGTCACAATGTCAAAAAACAAAACAAAACAGACTACTGGCTTTGCTGGTGAAGTTAGCGATTCGTATGCTCAGTGATGCATGATGGCCCCACACTCTATTCAGCGCTCGTAAATAGCCGTTTTATTTTTTTTTTTTTGCACTTCTTTCAACATGTACCATTCGTCAATGAAAAAGCGGTCGTTCAACTCGGAACACCTGGCGCGCACCTGACGCTCAAGCGTTATGCATAACATACAGCTGCATCGTGGTGATTGGAACGAGGAACATCTGCATGATTTTAAATGTTGTGGCTCACTTAACGAACGGACGTCGTGAGAACACTATGCATCACTCAAAGAACCTCGCCAATGAAACGTACAAAGAACTGTTTACTTATTGAGATCACGTCGCAAATATACTGTCCACTGACTGAGTGGCGTTCGCTCCGTTCAACGAGACATATAACACACGTTTTTTTTTTTTTTTTCGATTCCTCTTGCGCAGCACTAACGGCACGGCCACCGCCACCGCCGCCACTACCACAAGCAGTGAAGGTAGCGTGCCGCCGGAGGCGATGAGCTCCCGGTCATGGCGACAGCTGCCTTGGACCGTGGGCATCAACCTGGTGGCGTTCGGGGCGCACCTGTGCGCCTGCGGATGCTTCGTTTACCTGCCGCCCATGCTGAGAAAGGCCGGATTCTCGGAAAAGGTGACCGAAACTTCCTTGCTTTCATACAGACCGTGCTACGCACTTCTGAAGACACAGCTTTCACATTGTTCTTTCGCATTTCGACGTCGTTTGCGGACAGTCTGACGTGTTACCATAATATTGGCGCGTGCACGCTGCGAGACAGGCAACGCAAATACGCATATGCTCTATACAGACGGCACAAAGGGCAAAGAAGTCTCTGGCGCGCGGTATTAAAAAGACCGACCTGCGCGTTGCGACCTCTGTTCTGACGTCGTGACAATATGTCGTATGATTACGTTGTGACCAGAGTTGCCAGTTTCGCCTAAATAAGCCGATTTGGGCTTCTTCTTTCGCCGATTCGCTTGCAGAATTCTGCTGTCGCTTGTTGCGTTTTTTGGGCTTATCTGCATTTTTCGAACAACTGTAGTTATTTTGTGGATCAGCACGTTCACCAATAGCGCGTTTGTCGTTCAATAATAGCGCGTTTGTCGATGACTTTGAGTAGTTGAGTGTTGAAGTCAAACATACGTTCGGGTAATCAACAAGTGACGTTAATCATCCACTGGCAAACGCGCATTCAACCGAATGAAGACTACCCTGGAGACAATGTTAAAAGTAAATATGTACTTTCGTTCATAGCTGCACATATTTTCGCTGTACAAAATAATTAGTGATTTTGCAACTCCCCTTCGTACATGAGTGTCATTTTTTTACTACAATTTAAAATATTTGCAAGAATGGGAAAATTCATTAAATTTCCGCTTCTTTTGAACTTCTTCGTGAAAGTCGCGCCGCTTTTTCTTTTTTTTTTTGGGGGGGGGGGGCGGCTTCTTTTGTGAGGAATATATGCTTGTTAGCTCGGTAGAATCTGGCAACTCCGGTTGTGACCTTTCAGTTGGTAACCATCAACGCTGCACGAGGATGTAAACGCACACCACCGTTTCGACGCATACAGTTGAAAACATGCAGACTACTTCTCAATGCAGTCACCATTTACAAACGCTGGAATTCAGGCTGCCTGCGGGATAGGCGCAGGAACCTGACGTTGTCATGGTTCCGGAGCTCCTAATTTTAGCGATAGAATTTCGTTTCCTCTATTTCCATTTTCTTTTTTTTTTTAATTATTCTGCTCATGTACGAGTCGACAGCATCTAGAGATTGCGCAAGAAATTCGAATGCTCATAGGTCATGCAGTGATGAAGTAAAGATTTGCATATATTGCAGTGCATTTCTATAGCAGCAGCAACGATAACGACGACGCCAAAAAAAACAAAAAAAAAAAAAACAATTTACGTGCATGAACGCAATGAGACTTATCGGCACACCGTAGTGGAAGACTCCAGATTAAACTTTGGCCATCTGGGGTTTCCTAACGCGCACCTAACACCGGTGTCTTTGCATTTCGCCTTCTGGGAGCGGTGCAGTAAAGTACTGCGTCGTGACACAAACGAGCGCCGACAGGGAGCGCTTCGGTAGTTTAGCGCAACGCAGCCTTTCGGTGTAATATTAAACAGTTTTAGTATAGCGTAAAACGCTTGCGTTAACCTTAGCGTGTTCCGCTAGCTAAAAAAACAGCGTAACGCGCTATTCGAAAGAGTTTTAGTACAACGTAGAACAAAAACGCGCAGCAAAGCGCTAAATTTCCCTGCGCCATCTGCGCGCCAATCGTCACAGCTCCAAAAACGGATTGGCTCGGTACACCGTACGCTGTTAGTGGGTTGGAGTGGTGATTATTGCGCAAGAGTAAAGCCGTGCCCACTAAAAGATGGCGGCTGCTCCCGCCATCTTAGTAGGGGCACGATAAACCATCGGCGTTTGGCAAAGGAAAGCGAGCGTTTTCCTCGCACGCCAGACGAGTTTAATATGGCAACTTTTACGGGTCCGATACTGCTCCAAGTGTGTCTTTGTGTTACTAGTTTTTGTAAATAAGCCACAAACTCATGGCAAATTTTATTGGAGATCAATCGCCACTACTCCTGTCGACGGGTTACTATTGTTGGCAAGAACGATGTTTTATTTTATAATTAACGTAGTGTTTACACTAACACATCAAAGCCATTTGATCTATAAGTAGGCATCACCAGAAAAGAGTATGTTTCCGAGCTCTTTGGTGGACAAAAGCTGGCTTCACTTTTGTTGGCAAGCCTTTGCGAGAGCTTCCACTCCAGAATTTTTTTTAACACGAAAGTATTTTATGCCGGGTTCCACCAAGACTTCAGTGACGCATTTCCGTCACGGAAATGACGTCGAAAAAGTTTACACGATCAGATGGCAAAGAAAAAAGTTCCGTCAACGGGCATCGAACCAACGACCGCTCGGTCCGCAACAACAGATGCCGGGCACGCTATCCACTGCGCCACGGTCACAGACTCTAGAGACTTTACAAACGCGCCTTTTAGGGGCGAAGCTCCTTAAAGCGGCACCCGTTCGTCCCTCGTAGTGCGTAACCAGTCGTAACGTTAGTACCAGATCTTGACCACCAAGGTGGTGCCGGTGGGAGATTTTTCCTGTGCGTTGTTGAACAATAAAAAATTCGCAGCGTGCGCGTTAACTAAAAGCCGAATTTTTCTGTCTCTCATTCCCCATTAGCAGCCATTGGCATGTTCCAGTAGGAAACGTTAGTAGAAGTAGAAGTGTAAGTGTTAGCTAAAAGCCGACTTCTTCTGTCTCTCATTCCCATTAGCAGCCATTGTTTACCTCCAAGGTTGTGCTTGGCGAGATTTCTCCTGTGCGTGATTAAACAATAAAAAATTTGTTCAAAGCGCCGTTGATTGATGAAATAAACCAACGAAAGACGCCAGATGTTTTCTAAAAGCAAAACGAAAGAACGCCAGATGTTTCTAAAGCAAAACGAAAAGACGCCAGCTGCTTAACGAAAGACGCCAGATGTTTTCTAAAGCAATGCTTTTTTAAACAATGAAAATTACAGCGTACATGTAAAATTAAAGTGAGCTGCAAGTCGTCATAACTCATCGAACCTTTAGTATAAACGCGCCCGATCTCACGTCGGTGATGATGTACTGGGCAGAATTCACGGAAGATTCACGGTTTACCGATGAACCTCCGCAGCTTCGCCCACTCATCATCATTCACTCCGTGGATATGCTGTGATTTTTATATCTACCCCTCTCCCGGTCGGCGAAGTGGTGTTGCCCTCTGGGAGCGGTAAAGTAAAGTAATTCGTCGTTACTGTGGCCTCCACGATTAACAACTGCAACGCGTTACACGTCCTTCCCATTCGGCGCGTTTTCAATAGAAGTTCAATTTTGTCAATGCCTTAACACACCGCGAGGTGGCGATCTTAGCCCAAGCGTCGTAAAAGCGTCGGCCTCGCTCATAGCATCACGCTAATCCAAACCAAAAATAGCTCTGCGACGCGCGCCTGCCTCACCTGGCTGTAACACCGCGTTCCCCGCTCACGCGCTCGCCTCAAGAAAAATCGCGGCCGAGCTACCGGGGCGGCACGACGCGCTTTGCGTTTCCAAGTCCGGCCGTGGTGTTCAATCACATTTTAACATGTCGCAGGATGGCGACCAAGTCCTGCGTCCAATATGCGACGCTCTTCTGGCTATCACACCTCGTTGTCTGATTACACTTTCACCGTTAACTACTACAGCTACCACAAAAGTTTGTTTAATCATTTAACATGGACGTTAGTCGTCGGGATGGGGATGTACCACCAATCATCAAAGTGGGTACATCCACGTTAAACGGTGCTATAGCTACCAGACATCAATATACATTGTGCAAACTCTCTTATATCAATGTACAGTAAACATTCAGTTACTTCTATAAGGGCACGCTTTACTTTCGTGTTATTCCGATTCCTATGATGGAGGGACCAACCATCTTTTTTAAACCTCCTTCTAGGTTCAAAACAATTAGAGCACATAAACAATTCTTAAGAAAACAAATGGTGCGGCACTAGCGTCTGCTGCAGTCTCACGAGTGTTTACAGAAATTCAGGGACGCTTTCGTTAGACATAGGAGTGCGCTATCCTGAGCATCGGTATCGAAAACAACGCTGTCTTACCGTCCGTAGTCTATCAACGAAGCAAGAATACCTGAAGGGCGAACCAGCAGCATCATTTATTGTGAACCTGCGAGTTCTCGAAGGCAGAAGCACGACACGCAGCGGGCACCCGTCACTCCGAGGGTACTGCCATGTTTTCCACGCTAAAGAGTTGAGCGAGCATTTAGCGTCCCAAGCAAATAGCGGACGCACTAGTGTTTATCTGGCGCCTACTGCTTCGAGTGGGATAGCACCGACTGACTAATAAAGCTGCTGCAATTAGTGCCCTAGAAAGTCTATGCACACCTGTTTTTTTTTATGTAGCGGCCGTGGTCTATATGCATCACCTCGACGGGCGAATGTCGCGCATTGAGTGCTTTGGTGAAGCGAGAGACGCGCCAGCGGAAAGCCTAACGCCCTCCGCGTTCACGGCTTAAACTTCCAATTCCGCCTCTCGCGTTCCTGAATCGCTGTGTGGACACAGGTGCAGATTACCCTAGTGAACGCACATCTTGGCACTTCTAGCCTCAAATGACGACGCTTTGAATGAGTGCATATCGAGTACTACGAGTGTTTATTATAGGCACCGTACAGTCGAGTTTTCCAGTGCGACTTCAGCGCCAGAACGCAAAACCTAGCGGACAAAAAACGCAATAATGAGACGGGGTTGCTCAAAATGGAACGCGAAGTGCTCGTCTCCCTCTCTGAATGAGTGGGCGGAATGCGGCCGGGGTACACGGGGGACGCGTTCGCGCGTCTGTTTTCTGCGTGCCCCTAACGGCCAATGCCAGCGAACTTGGGACGGGCCAGTGCGAGCAACGCAGCTCCCTCTGGTCAGTGTACGGTGCATGCCACCTTTGCGTAGAATTGACCATCAGCTGTGTCTAGGTGTTTGTTAACTATCCCCGCTACCACAAAGGTTTAATCACGATCTTAGACGTTAGTCGTCAGGCTGGAGAAGTGCTACTAGGCGTCAACATAGGGGCATCCACTTCAAATGGTGCTGTAACTGCCAAACACCAACAGGCATTGTGCAAGCTCTCTTATATCAATGTACACTAAAAAAATTACACCATCTTCCGCTAAAGGGGACCATGAGGCGATGCGAAGCCGGAGCACTTGCACGATCGCGTTCCGTTGGCGTTCGTTGGGCATGCTACCGACCTCGCGTCGTGGAACGCGAAGAGGGACGCTACGCGCGTCGTATCTTCCATCTAGCCTGGCCGTTAATTCTCACAGGCCAGCGGGGAACGCGGTCGACAGGCGGGCGAGAGGGGGACAGAGTAGGAGAGGAGAGAGAATGGGAGGGGACGCGCATGCGCTCGAGCTCATCGCGGCGTTGCGCAGAGAGAATTTCGGCATGTCTAGCCCGCGTTTCAGAGGAAGAGTGGAAAGGGGGAGGGGAGAGGGGTATGGGAGAGGGAAAGTGGAGAGAGGGAAAGGGGAGAGGGGAAGGGGAGAGGGAAAGTGGAGAGGAGGTGTGTGGAGAGGGTATGCGCATGCGCAGTAAGGGTGGTCACGCCGCACACCACCACCACCGGATTGAGCTCCGCCTTAAGATACTTCGCATCTAACAATCGACTACTTCTGTGAAGACACGGCTCATTTTCGTGTTATACCAATTCCTATGACGGAGGGATCAAGGATGGGTTTTTTTATGACGAAAGTGTTTTATGTCCACCAAGACTTCACTGACGTATTTCCGTCACGGATATACGTCAGTAAAATAAAGATTACAAATAAAAGATGACAAAGAGTGACAGCCACCTCCTCTAATCATCCAAAGGGGGGCGCCAATTCTGCCTTATATCTTTACATAGTCGGGCCATTCATGTCTTTTTTTTAGCGTGCAGGGTTATGGGTACGCGTTTTTTCTTTTCTTTTTACGATAAGGGCGACTAAGGTCAGTGTGCTACTGAACCACTGCTAGGATTTTTCTGTAAGTTGCTTTATGGACTCTTGGGCGAAAGCTACATATGTGCAGAAATTCTCAGCACCTGTTGAAGGAAGGAAGGAACAGGAGAGAAAGGAAAGGCAGGAACATTAACAATAGCCTAGAAAAAGCTGGTATGCTACACGGAAAGGGATCGGGGAGTTTTAAAGATAGAGAAAGGGTGAGGGGGAGCAGAGAGGGAGAGGGGGTGCAGCGCCTATGGAAAGACTTGATACCCTGTCGCAGAAGGTGACATCGCAATTATAAATTTTAGTAGGGCTCGTTTATCGTTCGATAAGTACGGCGCCGTACTGTACTGTCGAGGTCGGCATGTAACAATTTATTCTGCAAGACCTGTATTACCAGCAATAATCATCTCATCACGTTACTGTTCGTATCGAGCCACTCGCTCTACTACAAACCTTGTATCGTGTACACTATAACACCGAACGGTAATACTGTAGCGCTAGCGGTTCGGTAATATAGGTACCGCTAGAATATACCACATGAAATTGTGCGATTACCAGTTTGTCAAGCTCTTTGTCCTTTTAGCCACTCGGTCATTCAATCGCTTCCTTTATTTCGGCTTAATTTTATTTTTGATTTCTTACTTTGTGTGCGTGGCGATCCTGATGAAAGAGTGACGGAACTGCGCCCACGTCCTTTGCAGGCCCGCGGCGTGATCCTGGGAATGGGCCCCTTCCTGTGCATCCTGGGCGTGCCGCTCGTGGGAGCCTGGAGCGACCGGTGTCGCTCGCGGTTAGGTCGCCGGCGCCCTTTCCTGCTCGGCCTCGGGGCGCTGCTCGGCCTGGCATTGGCGGCCATCGCGTTCGCCGACCTCATCTTCGGCCCGTCTGCGCACGGCCCCGTGCTGGCGGTGGCCACCATTGTCCTTGATTTCGCGACGCAGGTGAGAGACTATAGTCGAATGCGAAACGCGGCGGATACCTTAAAATCTGAAAAAAAAAAATTCCTTGATTTTTAAGGCCTAGATGCCTCACCAAACGCAAAAATTGACCGTCGGCGTCGGCCTCCAACGTCGGCGGCGTCAAGACGGGTGATGCAAAAAATATCACGTGATGACGTCACCATATGACGCCATAATGACGTCACAGATCACGTTAATTTGTGACGTCATCATGACGTTACATAATGTGAGGTCACCTGAGGACGTCATCACATGACATCTCGAGTGGTGAAAAGTGGCCGATCACGGAGGCAGTGCAAAATCAGCTGAAGAGCAGAAAGCTTGCAATTTCTGCGATCCCGGAGGCAGGGCAAAACCATGTTAGGCGCAGAAAGCTTTCGCAGGGGGACGGGGAGGATCAATGCATCGACTAAGAAGAAAAAGAAGATGGCTTTCGCCTTCGAGCGGTTTTTGGAGAATGCATAAGGGACCCTGTGAGTTTTTTAGCCACGGAGCGAAATATGCGTGCGATTTGCGAATAGCAGACCATAGTAAATAATGAAGGAAAACAGCAAGATTCTGTTGGGCTTGTGTAGATTTTGGAGAATCGCTTCAACTGGCCAAACGAGCCAATATCTCAGTCATAAAAGAGATTAATCCCCAATGCTTATTCGAATGAAAGGTCGAGTTGTTTCAATTGACAATGTCGCTTGAGAGCCATTGCACTATCGTGCATTATTTCTGTAAGGGTTTGGGCATGTATGCTCGTTTTATAGGCTCTTATGCCAACGGCGCATTTGCAGGCGCTGCTGAACCCGTCTCAGTCGCTGCTGTACGATCTGGTGGCGGATGTGGACTACGGATTCTCGGTGTACTCGTTCTCGCTTTCGCTGGGCGGCCTGTTCGGGTACCTGCTCAGTGCACTCGACTGGACCGACACGGCCCTGGGAAACGCAGGACAGGTGAGTTTTTAACACGAAAGTGTTTTATGCCGGGTTCCACCAAGATTTCAGTGGCGTATTTCTGTCACGGAAATGACGTAGAAAAAATGCACATGAGCAGATGGTAAAGAAACAACTTCCGTCAATAGAACCCACGACCTCTCGGTCCGTGACAACAGATACCGGGCACGCTGTCCACTGCGCCACGGTCACGCACTTTGGAGGCTTTACAAACGCGCCTTTTATATCTCGCACTTTCCTCCACAATGCTCTTGGTCGACGGGGTGGTGTCGCCCTCTGGGAGCTGTAAAGTAAAGTAATGCATCATGACCGTGGCCTCCACGATTAGCTCCTGCAACGCGTCGTTGCTGCGCGTCCGTCCCATTCGGCGTGTTTCCAAGAGAAGTGCGATTATGTCAACGCCTTAACATACCGCGAGGTGGCGACCTTACCCCAAGCGGCGTCCTCGCTCATAGCATTCATCTACACCAAAAATAGCTTTGCGACGCGCGCCTGCCTCAGCCGGCTGTAATACCGCGTTCCCCGCTTACACTCGCTCCGATAAAAAATTTGCAGTGGCTTAGCTCGGCTATGCCAGGATATACGTAGCGTTAGCAAAGGTTCAGCTGATTATTCTGAGCTTTCCAGATTTCCGCAGCACGTTTAGCTTTCCGCAGCACGTTTAGCGTTCCTCTGTTCATTCTTCTTACGCTGACGCGCTAATTGCCAGGCAACTACTTCGGGATCCCATGACATAAGCTTCTCGGCTTTTCTGCGCCGTTGAGCAGCATTTGCGCTTTCCTTCTCCATGGCGTTACCCACCTGCAAACGCCAGTCAGAGGCGCTATCAAGCGGCACCAGCGCACTGTCAGACGGCGACTGCACAGCGAAGGCGAATACACCATTTCATGCTAAAGGGGACCATGAGTAGATGCGTAGCCGGAGCACTTGCACGATCGCGTTCCGTTGGCGTTCGTTGGGCATGCTACCGAGCTCGCGTCGTGGAACGCGAAGAGCGACGCTACGCGCGTCGTATCTTCCATCTAGCCTGGCCGTTAATTCTCACAGGGCGAGCGGGGAACGCGGTCGACAGGCGGGCGAGAGGGGGCAGCGTAGGAGAGGAGAGAGAAGGAGAGAGAAGGGGCAACGCCGCATGCGCTCGAGCTCATCGCGGCGTTGCGCAGGAGAGAATTTCGGCATGTCTAGCCCGCGTTTCAGAGGAAGAGTGGAAAGGGGGAGGGGAGAGGGGAAGTGGAGAGGGGAAGTGGAGAGGGGAAGGGGAGAGGGTGAATGGAGAGGGGAAGGGGGAGAGTGAGTGGAGAGGGGAAATGGGAGAGGGTAGATGACAGGAGGAATGGAGAGGGGGAGTGGAGAGGAGGTGTGTGGAGAGGGTATGCGCATGCACAGTAAGGGTGGTCACGCCGCACACCACCACCGGATTGAGCTCCGCCTTAAGATACTTCGCATCTAATAGCTGCGCGCGCCATGGCTACGACGTCACCTTACTCGAATGCGCAGAGCAGCAGCGGCGAGTCGCGAGCGCATGCGCAGCACGGCTCATGCTGACCCCCGCGAAACCTGCTCCGGCTAGGCAAGTGTAGCTAACGCTACAAAATCACGGCCGGGCTAGATAGACTCGACGCGCGTTGCGTTTCCCTCTAGTCCCGCTGTGGTGTTCAATAACTCTTTAACATGCGGCGGGATGGCGGCCTTAGCCCGGATTCTGCGTCCAATCAGCGACGCTCTTCTGGCTGTCACGCCGCTTTCTCGGATTATGCTTTCACCGTTGACTGCTACAGCTACCACAAAGGTTTCTTGAATCAACTGAGAATGGACGTTAGTCGTAGGGATGAAGATGTACCACCACGCGGCAACGTTGGTGCATCCACATTAAACGGGGCTATTTGCCGCGAGTACGGGCTATAGTGGCAGCACCGTCGCCGCATTTGTGTAGATAATCGGTCGGCGGCGCGTATACAAATGTACGCAGTGGCACTTCGTCGTAGGCGGTTTGAGTCGATTGTCGGCGAATAAAGCGCGTTCACTGCAGCCTAATGGTGATGTATACGCCCTCCATTGCCACATTAATGCACGGAACCGGCCTAACGATCTTATTACGTGTGAGAGAAGCGCAATCTGCCGATCAATGGGGTACTGGCCTTCGGTCACATTCGTGTTTTGCACTGTGCTCGATGTTTTATCTTGCTTTATTTGCACGTGTTCAAATTGTGTTTTGCCTATACCACAATATAAATTGTGTTGCGCGACTGATCCAATTAAGTATTTACTTCTTGCTCTAGCGACTACAAGAGAGTCTGTATTTCTGAAATCAAGAGTTCGACGAAGCATAGTCTGGTCGGGAACAATCATGGTCAAAAGTGAGAGGACGCCGACCAATAATATTTAAAAATAACAGACGTTTCGGCTCCCGTACGGGGGCCTTGTTGACAAATGAAGCAATGAGAAAACGGTGGTTGACTATGTACGTGCAAATAGATGGCGCAAACAGCGTGCGTAAACAGAAGGAAGGCATAAGCATCTGTACTACCGTCTCCTCTGCCGCAATGGCTCCGCTCCGGCTCCCTACGGACTGCCCAAGATACACAGGCCTGATGTACCGATGCGGCCAATCGTGGATTACAGACGGTCACCACTATTGAGCCTTTCAAAGTACTTGCACCGCATCATATCGCCACTTGTGGGATGCAGTCCAACACGCTTACGCAACTCGTCCGACTTTATTAACAAAGTGCGCGATCTCAAGCTTGACGATGACGACGCTATGGTGTCGTGTAAACAAGGTACGTCCTTGTTTACGTGTGCCCCAGTTGACGTCGCTGTCGAAGTATGCTCTACTGCCCTCCAAGACGACGCCTTGCTTACCGAGAGGACACCATTTGAGGTTCAGGACTTGCGCAAGCTCCTGCAGTTCTGCCTCGAAAATACGTACTTCGTTTTTCAAGACTGCTTCTATAAGCAACTTCAAGGAACGCCCATCGGTGCCTCCCTCTCGGTCACCGCTACAAACTTAACGATGGAATCAGTCGAATGCCGGGCTATCGCAGCATTCATGCCTCAACCAAGAATTTTTCTTCGGCATGTGGATGACTGTTTCTCCCTTATAAAGAAGGATGCCCTTGATGCGTTTTCGTCGCACTTAGACTCAATTGAACCGGCCATAAATTTCACAGTCGAACTGGAGAAGGATTGTCGCCTTCCATTCCTTGACGTTTTGGTGCAGCGTGAAAAGACAGGACTTCGTTTTACCGTGTATCGAAAGGCTACACACACACACAGGTCGCTCCCTCAACTTCAGTTCAATTCATCCTGCTTGCCACAAACGCTCCGTCGCCTCCTCACTCATACAACGCGCGCATCAAACCTGTAGCTCTTCAGGCGACTTGCAAAAAGACCTGGAATTGGTGCATGCTGAACTTTCAGGCAACGGCTACCCTGCTTCGTTTGTTAATTCTGTGCAGCGCCAATTATCCCGTCCGCCTATTAGTGCCTCCTCCGTGCCGCGATACCGTATGCTCCCGGAACCAGTGAGGCCTTAGCACGCGTGCTCCGTTCCTATGATGTACACGTGTCGCATGTGCCGGTGAAAAAGCTGAAAAGTATGCTGACAGTCGTGAAGGACAAGCTTCCTAAAGACAAGTTCCCAGGCGTCGTGTACAATATTCCCTGTGCAGACTGTGACCATGTGTACATCGGCGAGACAGGCGATTTTCAAAGGCGCCTGAAGGAACATTGTTACGACGTTAAAAAAGAAAAAGTGTCTTCAAGTGCACTCGCGCATTCTGTGTCAAAGGGACATGACATTGACTGCATGGGCCAGTGCGCATGTGCTAGCCACTGAAAGAAATCTAACCTCGCGACTTCATCTCGAGTCATTACTAATCCAAACCACTGATACCACTCTAAATCGCAATGACTGCACCCTTCCTTCTGTTTACGCACGCTGTTTGCGCCATCTATTTGCACGTACATAGTCAACCCCCGTTCTTTCATTGCTTCATTTGTGAACAAGGCCCCCGTATGGGAGCCGAAACGTCTTCGTTATTTTTAAGTGTTTTTGGTCGGCGTCCTCTTACTTTCGAGCAAAGCCTATATTTCTGCGTAATTAGATGAAGTAGTACTTTGTGCACTCTGCTTTTCTGTTCGCATGAGTACGCGTACTGCTATAGAAATGCGTGGCTTCAGGTCTTTTTTACCGCTAACCGTCCTCTGCGGACGCTAGTTCATGCTTTGTAGCGGGATTGAATCCCGGCCGCGGCGGCCGCGTTTTCGGTGGAGGCGAAAATGTTCGAGGCCCGTGCACCTAGATTTAGGTGCACGTTAAAGAACCCCACGTGGTCGAAATTTCCGGAGCCTTCCACTACGGCGTCTCTCATAATCATATCGTGGTTTTGGGACGTTAAACGCCAGCAATTATTATTACTGCTCATGCTTTGCGGTATCACAAGGATTTCCAAATCGCAAACACTTCACGAGATGGTGGCGCTAAAATTCTGCAGCCACACCTCGACATTTAGTACTTTTTTTTTTTCGTTTAGGACGACACCAAATGCTCTATGTGATGTGTTTGAACGACAAAGTGGTGCCCACGTTAAAATGATTTTGGCGATTGGCGAATGGACCTAGCGCCATACCGACACTTGCATGCACTCACTTATTAGAGTGCATACAAGTCTCGTAAGGCGAAACGCTTATGTATATCGTGTAGGCATACGTACAAGCATTTGATACAGTGCTAGCACAACGGAATAGAGAACCCAAGCTCAAGTTTGCGGCGCGATGACAGCGCCGCGCTGCGGCTCTGGGGAGAAGCTCTGGTGCAACTGGGGGCATGCGCGGCCGACTCAGCCTGTTTGTCGGGAGCAGGAACACGCACGCGCGCGCGCTTCTGAGTCGGTGCGGAGAACTGGGGCGCCGTGCCGGCAGCTTGGTACGCTGAACCGAGAGGCTTGCTGTGCAAAGCTGCATTTCCGCGTTGACAGAAGCGACCCCGCGGAAGCGAGGTCCGAAGTATTGCTGTGTCGTTGGCTGCCACAACATTGCAGACAACACCAAG
Organism: Rhipicephalus sanguineus; assembly: GCF_013339695.2. Taxonomy (NCBI): domain Eukaryota; kingdom Metazoa; phylum Arthropoda; class Arachnida; order Ixodida; family Ixodidae; genus Rhipicephalus; species Rhipicephalus sanguineus. The sequence continues at coordinate 140,228,446 of NC_051177.1, read as the reverse complement.
GCAGGCGATTCACGTGTGTAACTGTATCGGTTCCCGGGCATGTCGCACGAGCAATAAAGGCGACAAGCGTGGATCACCGCAGTAAGGAGAATCAAGTATGTCCTTGTTGATAGCACTGTCTCGCCTTCTGTTTTGGCTGTCTCAGTTCATCGCTTTCGTTCGTTTCGACTACCTGTATCAGTACGTAACGCGGCGCATGCACACAACGACTACAGTAACGATTACTCGCTGTCTTCTCGCATTGTGAAAGTTCAGTTACGGTTGCAGCTGAAACAACTTTGTGTTTTGATTCCCCGTGTTCGTGAGACCTACCCGCCGTTGTCGAACGTTCACACTAGCGTTATACCGCGGTTAGCGTTGCGCGGTTGGTTGAATTCAAGTGAACTCGACACATTGTCAAAAGTTCGGCGCCTGCAATTTACGCTTCGGGAAGGCTGCTTTATCACGCCGGAACGGACGCGTTCGTGTAGCAAGTTTTATACGCCTATAAAGTCAATACTCTCATAAAAAGAGAGTGCAAGCATGACGCGAGAGCCGAAAAAATGAGGCGAGCAGTTCAACTTTCCTCGCAGCGGTTAAAGCTCAGCTGGCTGCCTCGCGTCTATATCGGCTGGTGATGCTCCAGCGGCACAGAGGACTTGACTCTAACTTTCTCAGGCTTTTCTAGTACCATGGCCGTATAATTGCTTTTTTTCGCACGCCGCAAACATTTCTTCACGAAAGTACACGGCTGCTACTGCAAGCATGCAATATCAAAACAAGAATCATATGCTTCATACTCCACAACGCACAACATCGATAGCGTGCACGGCTTCACTTCGCAGTTCATATGGACCATTACGTATCATCAACATGACAGAATGAGTCGTACATCGAGGTATACGTCCTACAGGGTGTTATCGCGACTTTGAAAATGGAATTCGCGTTGAGTCGGGCGTCGTTGTCGTCGATCGTCTGCTCTTCACCTTAAACGTGATTGACGAGCCTAGTTCGCTTTTTCGGAAGTGCCTGTCCAGCTCGGAGATCTTTTTGAAGCCGCGCTGCAGGCGGTAGATTGTGTGTGAGGCGACGCGAATGTGCCGCGAGAGCTCTGCACGTGCGCAGAAGCGAGCGGCGGCGCGGCGTCGAGAACGGAGAACGCTCGTTGCATGCTCCCAGTTTCTATGTTTCTGCCAGAGATGGCGCTGCCTGTCAAGAGCAGCAGTGCCACTAAGCGATGCTTGGGAAGCCTATAAGCTGTAATCTGAGGACGTGCATGATGTACGCACACAAGCGAACACGGTGTGGCTAGCAGACGACGCAAGGAGTCATCCACACCACGGGGTTTCGTCCACCCGCCGCTAGGTACCGACTCTGCTCGATCTCGCGGCGAATAGCTACCAAACGCCAATAGACATTGTGCAAGCTCTCTTATATCAATGTACAGTAAACATTCAACCACTCCTTTAAAGACACGTTTTACTTTCGTGTTGTACCGATTCCTAAGACGGAGGGATGAACCATGTTTTTTGCATCACTTGCGTTGACGCCGACGGTCACTTTTAGTGTTTGACGAGGCATCTAAGGCCTTAAATAACGCTATGTTGAAGGCAAAGAGCACAGATGCCGTCTCTGTGTGTCCTCGTTCATCGCATTGTCATTCAACGTGCAGGAACGTGCCGTGTTCTTACTCATGCTGGTGGCGCTCATCACTTGCCTGGCGGTGACGTCCGTGCTGGCGAAGGAAAAGCCGTTGCCACCTCTCAAAGCCACGGAGAGTGTGGCGAATGGGGACGCCGTGCGTTCACCGCCCACGTGCACTCTCGTCATTCTCGACAAGACACCCCAAGGTGGCGTCACCAGCAACGGTCTACCTGTCGCCTGCAACGGCAATGGTCCCGCCATTGGTGAACCAGGTGAGCAGCTCATCGAGATCATAGAACCTTGTATGTCATTGCGCATGCTTTATGGTTAATCGAAGACAATAATCTATATCCCGACAAGAGAGAATTTCAGTAACTCATTGAAAACGCGGCACAATGAAATGAAAAAAAAAAATCGAATATGCATATTGGACTCTTTTCATATTACATTATTTTTTTCTTCCCGTATAATTTGGTCGTTCTTACAAACGCGGGTTATTTCCAACTCGCACAGTTTTCTACTTCACAAAAGCGCGAAAGAGTTCATGCAAGGTGACCAACCTCTTCAAAAAGAAAGAAAAAGAGAGAAAGAAAGGGTCGAAAGAGAAATAAAAATAAAAAGAGTGACAACGAGACCCTAAGGTGCTGCGCCCGTAAAAGTACAGAAGTGCACTTATCCAGGCGATGTAGTCGCGATGGACGTGGGCCGCGGAAATAAAACTATAAAAAATAAAATGTGCAGCAGGAGGTATCCCAGTCACCACTAAATCATGACTGGCAGCGCCCCGCTATCTCAAAAAGGAGTAATTCGGTTTACCCAGCACTGCGAAACTTCCTGAACATCGGAGAACGAAACAAAAGCTTGGCAGGAAGCTAATGACAGTTCAACGAGCAGCAGAAAAAAAAAAGTGATATGCGCCATGTTAAGAGAGAGAAAGATAATGACACGGATGGAAAGCCGTGCAGACGGATATATAAGGCTCCAAATGAGAGCCTGGATGACTACCTGGGCATAGTAGCCATGTAGGTACGAAAGCTTACCAGCGACGTTCTTCGTTGAGCGGCAAATCTGAGTTATACAAAAGAATCGCACGTGTTCACCAAACTAAACTGAACATTCGCGTAATTTCTTGGTCCTTACATCCTAACAGCGAATGCGGCGTCAATTCGATGCACATGACGTCATCACGTCAGCCTGAGTCAGCCAAGCGCTCGCCATCAGTACTCTTTTTTTTTTTAATCAGTCTTCACTCTCCGCTGAATTTGGCACTGTCATTTTGATCTGTGCACAGCCATGCACCACGAGTACCTCTTTATCAATGAGAGTTTTGAGTACAGGAAAACCTCGATTACATTGCCTGCTTCCGTGGAAACTACGAAATGTTTTAGAGCAGGGGTCGGCAACATTTGGAGGTGGAGGGCCGAGTTGCATGAAGGCGACACGGCGGGTGCCGCATGGGAAATCGGAGGTGGGGAAGGGGCGGGGGCACTGCAGGGAAACGGAGGAAATATCGGCGAACTGGCAATAATCGTTATCTATAATCAGTAGCTATAGATATTTATCAACAGTCAATATAATTGTTATCTATAGTCAGCACAGTAGGCGAATTATCAATAGTCGTAAGACGCTACCTGGTTAAGTGGGTGTGCAGATTGTTCTTTGTTCCTGTGTAACCCCATTTGACGTTAAAACTGCCATGTCGGCCTCGAGATGGCAGTGACAAAGAGAGGGGTGTGGTTAAAACTGCCATGTCGGCCTCGAGATAGGCAGTGACAAAGAGAGGGGTGTGGTTAAAACTGCCATGTCGGCCTCGAGATAGGCAGTGACAAAGAGAGGGGTGTGGTTAAAACTGCCATGTCGGCCTCGAGATAGGCAGTGACAAAGAGAGGGGTGTGGTTAAAACTGCCATGTCGGCCTCGAGATAGGCAGTGACAAAGAGAGGGGTGTGGTGCTGACGTCGTGCCGGGGTCGCATAATAATGCCGCGCGGGCCGCAGGTTGCCGACCCCTGCAAGCATAAATTACCCGAAAGAAGTCTCCAACGTAACGCCACATGACGTCGTCGCTTGGTGAATGGTGGGCCGATCTCGGACGCACTGCAAAACCACGGGATGTCCAGAAATCATCTAATGCCTCCGATCCCGGAGGAAGTGTAAAACCACGTTGAGTGCAGAAATCTTTCGGCCGGGGAAGGGGTGGGGTATCGATACAAACGAATGCGAAGAAAAGTAACAGATGGCTCTCGCCTTCTAGTCGTGTTTGGTAAATGAACAAGGGACAGTGTGACTTTTGATCGTTCCTTTTTCCTCTCATTCATCGCCTTAGCTGTGTTCTGCGTCACAGGTACACCATCGCACAACCACAGCCCGCTACACGGCGCCGGCGTGTTCATAACGTGGCACCACGTGGGCAGCAGCAAGGCCAAGGCCAGTCCGACCAAGGTTGTGCGCGCGCTGTCGTCGGCCCTCCTGGTGATCGTGTGCGAGGCCTTCTGCCGAGTGTTCGTCATGCTTCCGGCGCGCGCCGCTTCCTTCCTGGGCCGCATCCCGAGCAGCCTGCGTCGCCTCTTCCTCTTCCAACTGCTCTCCTGGATGGCCCTGTTTGCGCACTACGTCTACTTCACTGACTTCACGGGTGAGGTAATCCAATTGCACTTGATCCAAACTATATATATATCTCTCTCTCCTTCACTCTGTTCTCCTCTTCTAGTGAATACTTCCTATTTCCAACTGCGTACTAGATAATAACATTTAGGACTGCAATATTCTTCGCAAAATTTATAAGGTACTTCGAAGGCATAGCGAAATACCAGAGTCCTGTGAAAATCGTTAAAGTGCATCACGAAGAAGGCCTACTGGTAGACTTGGTGTTCCATCCATGAGGCGGGCAGCGCACAGAAAAAGGCTTATTAAAGTGGCCATCATCCACAGTTCCATGTAATCATCGGATGACCTCTGTATCGGAGTTTATCGCCTCACGAAATTATTGCCGCAAAAATTTCTCGAATTCATCGTGAACGCGCGGAGTTAGAGGAGTCTGTCGCGCGCTTTGAGCGTTTTCTGTCTTCTCTCGTCCAGGCGAGACGAGCGCGCTGGAAACTAAGTAGGGAGGGACGGCACGGGGGCAATAAGTTACGTCAGCGCGCGTTGCGACCTTGAGCGCACGTGATCAAACACAATAGCTCTTAACAAAGTCCGTTGCTGGGCTAGTTGTTTCGTAATCTTAGATAATGGACAGCGCGGATTCAACACAGGACAGAGGAAGAACACCGATTCACAGGACAAGCGCTTCGCTGCTCTCTCCCGTTGTGATTCCTGTGCGCACGAGTGTGGCTACTCTGTAACGTTAGTAGCTGACCTTGCAGGGCTCCGTGGGCACGTGGCGGCAACCCGTGGTCCAAACGCCACTCTTGACTTATGTCGGTTATTGGCCCATAGCATGCTATCTGCTGTTCGACGTCAAGCAGCAGGCGCCGGCAGCTCCGAAGAGAGTGAGCACAGGCCCGTGCAAGAAAAAAGGGTGCCTGAGCAAATGGCAGCTTCGCGCTCTTCTTTTAAACTCTCTTTGCCGTGGACGACTGCAACACTTGGCTGAGATTTTCGTAGCAGTGTCTGCTATCCGCAAGATGTGTTTCTCACCGAGCCCGAGAGGTATAGTTCATGACCCCTCTATAAGGACGGAGGAAGACGAACGCAGCGCAGTGTGCTCTTTTCTTTGGTTGTAATGAGCCTTTTGTCGCGCTGCTCACCTCAGATTTAATATGCCTCCTAATTTATTAAGTTCTGCATAATGAGCTGGAGATCGAATACGTGTTCTACATACAACTTGGGGATATGATTTACCGAGCCTTCGCCGCAGTCTACTCAAGGAATGGTTGTCAGCAATCCTGTGTTATATATTAGAGTGATAATGCCAATCTTTTGCCGTGAAACACTATCATATTTTGCATTTGTTTCGAAATCTGCGTGGACGTTTCGCGAGAGGTTATATTGCGTTGAACTGTAATACTGCTTCCCCTATCCAGCCGGTGCGCACGTCTATGCGCTGTGGAATCGAGAGAAATCATGCAGGAAAGCGCGGCATCTTCGCGCCCATTGTCGGGAAGTGACGCTTAGCACGCGCAGCATTATGCGCAATGGCACCTAAGTGTGCCATTGCGCATAATGAAACTTAGATTTGTTCAGCGGCACAGTTACGGTTGGTGGTCGTATCCCATGTCCACAGCGCATGCCTTGTCGAGATGCCGAGCGTGGTCTTTCCGGCTCACCACTGCTTCGCTTAGACCGATTCTCGCAATGCGTACAGATCCGCAGGAGCCTTGATTTCGTTAAAACCTTCCCCAGCTTTCTGTCTTTAACTCCTGGCATAAGCGCGGCCGATACGTGCGGTCGGTGTCAAAAGTTTAGAGACCACTAGGTCTGGGAAAACTCCGAGTTTTCCAACAATTTGTGACTGTATTTGGTCGAACTGCACAGTACATGTTGTTAGCGCGTCACAGGCCTGAAATGTAAAGGGGCCATGGAACACTTTTCTTAGTAATCATCGAATGGCTTCACAAAGGAGTTCATTGCCTCACGAATCGACTGCCACAAAATTTTAGGATCCGTCAAGTGCGGGCGGAGTTATAGGGACTTGTCGCAAGCTTTAAGCGGTATTCACACGGGGGACAAATCCTCGTGGGATAAAGGCGGAGCCTAGCGACGTCAGCTCGCGAGTAGGATTCCGCACAAATGTCCCCCACTCACACGGACGAGGCGAACGGAGGGGGAGACCAGTGTTACCAGACTACTCTGGTTGCTTGTACCGCCCGTTTCACCAGCTGCTGACGACCAGCTGCAGACGACTGGCTGCCGCTCTCTGCAGGAGCAAGTGCAACAATGTGGCCAAACAAGGGCCCGAAAGGGCAAATCCGTTCGTCAGCACGCATCATGACCTTGAGCATTTCTTTTTTTTTTAGATGCGAAGCAGCTTTTGCTCGGGGCTGCGTCCGTCCTTCCATTGGCGACCGTCCGCTCGGGAGCCATGTGTGCTGGCACGCGCTAGCGCGTTCGGGCCTGTGCAAGGGGCTGGGTAAGACGCTGTGGCTTCTTCCCTTTACACTCTCTCAGCAATCACGTGATGGCGTCGGGGAACGATATTATGCAGACGCGCGATGAACGCACGTGCTCCCGCGTGGCGTGCTCCAACAAGAGTTCGGGACGAGTAACAGCAACAGCAACTACAGTAAATCCACGGTGTGCTCCACTTGCAAGGACACGTCAACATCGGGCAAGGTGCCCGTGATGAGCGGAACTTTAAGTCGACTCATGCGCTGCTTCGCATCCCCACATGGTCCCCTTTAGTGGGAGATGGTGTAATTTTCTTTTCTTCGGACGAGCGGCTTACTTTCAGTGTGATCGCGTGCCAGGCGCGGGTACATCGCGGCATCCCGCGGTAACTATGCAGCTAACGTAGCTCAAATCAGCCAATGGCCGCGGACATTGGGTTTATGGCGCGGTTATTTGGGTTTATGGCATGATACGTTGAGAGAAGAGCGGGCGATTTCTAGCTGCCTTTGAGAATCAATCGTAAATTCCAGGCCACGTGCTGCTCCGCTATAATGTCTGACTCACATGTTCGCAGGAGCCTCGGCTACCGATCGGCAGCGTATTCTGACCTTGTTAAAAAAGTGTTGCAGGGCCCCTTTAACTTCAAGGATGGCTGCTGAAGCAGTGGAAACATTCAGCGTTTCCTTGTGTCTTGTGGTCCCTGAACTTTTGACGTTGATTCTGCACTAGCGTTGGTGCGCAGCTGTGTCCGTACCACACAACACTGAGGTTTACGCGGTGGTCTGAGTGCTTGCGCAGTAACCTTGGCGCTGCGAACGTTGAATGTATTATTTCAGTCCCACGCATTGAGAAGCGACGCTTTCAACGTGGTGGCAGCGCTCAGTTTCGCAAAGGTAGTCCATGCTGCATTCCGATATTGTGAGGTAGCCACCTCTCTCATGCGAGGGTTGTCTTAGGGCAATTGAAGGCAACGAATTGTCATCATAGGAACAACACGGCATGAATGACGAGGCACTGACAGCATGAGGTGCTATGAGTACAAAACATGAAGTGCATGAATGGCATGCATGACACGAACTTCGTGAATGATTGAATACATTACATATATTAGATTAATGATACGTTTGGCGTGTGATGACCTTAACAACTTTTAATAGGTCTTGTGCGCCGGTAGGAAGCAAGCATCTTGTACCATGCGCTAGAAGTGGCCATAAGAATGATGTATCTGGCATTGGGCTCGCGTAGGTATATTGACTGACTGTAAAACGAGAGAAACCTAGATGAACACTTTGCTGCATCATTTCGGTACATGCTTTGCATTTCGCTAAGTGGTGCTTTCTTTTCGTCCAGGTGGTTTATCATGGAAGGCCCGAGGAGACTGCCAGTAATGACGACCGTTCCCGCTACGATCGTGGCGTTCGAGCTGGCTCTTGGGGGCTACTAGTCAACTGCATTGCCTGTGAGTCACTCGTTTCGTACACATAATCGGTGTAAGATCAATTCTAAGAATTTTGGTGAGCTTCAACGCATTCAGAAGCGGCTATCGTCACAGTTTCTCGCAGCCGTAAAGAAAGCAAAGCAACCAGACTACAAGGATACCCAACAGACCTTAGTTTGAACTCTTCTACTGTGACACTTTGTGTACAAATGTATAAGCAGAGTTCAGTGACATTTTAATCGCTCCTAGCTAAATATTTTGTGCCGCGTACACAGACACGAGCTCTTGCATTTGTGAGCGCGAGTTTTGCCTGTGCCTTCCAAGGTTGAGTATAAATTTTGCAGTTTACAGCCTCTACCACCTTTAGACGTGACGAAGGAAGCCTATTTTTAGTAGTATTAGCCTCAAAGATTTCGTGCTGTTTCAATACTCCCATTCTGGTAGAGCCAGGATTTGGTCCTGGAACAGACCCTCTCCTATCGCCGACCACACGTGTGAGTTCTATCGCGTACGCATTGTTCATTTTCCTGTTTCGTTCGCAGCGTCCGTGTACTCGTTGACCATCCAGTGGCGGGTGACGAGTCGTTTCGGCCAGCGCTTTGGCCTGCTGCTGGGCATGGGCACATTCGCCGCCGCCATGCCCGGCTTGCTCGTCTTCACCGACTTGGCCAGCATGCTTTCGCTGTCCGCCATGACGGGCATCGCGGCCGCCGCCCTCGACTCCATTCCATACGCACTCGCTTGCCTCTACTGCGAGAACAGCCAGGTGAGAAATTAGCCTGAAACGGAGCCGCAGTTGGCGTGATCTAGTGACTTTTATCCTGGAATAATTTAGTCAGCATAATATAATTAGTTAGCCTGGGAGAGCCGACGTTCCCTTGTAGGGGACGCCGGCACAAGATCATAGAATTATATCAACTGCGGAGCCTACCAGTATGGTTAGTAATGGCGTTCGTGTTGCATTACTTCAGGGCAACGCGATAACAGGGGTAACCAACACGAGGGGTCGGGTGAGCATGTGGCCGCGATCGTGTTAAGGAGACGTGCGAAGCGCTAAGCAGTCGTTACACGTGAGAAGACGTTTGACATTTAAGGACGAACTCTTTTGTTTATTGCATACCAGTATGTTAACATAAACCATACAATCCAATTCCTGTTAAACTATTACATTACGTTTTGCCTTTAGACGTTGCAGCTTGTAGAGATCAGCTCTTTCTCGCTAAGCCTGTTTTAGATGTAAATTCAAGTCGCACGGAGAGTGAAAGTATTATGCATACCGATATTACGACCGGTATGTATGTTACATACCGGTATGTACGATATTCCTGTTACAGTTAAGTAAAGGCGTGTTTTGTTTTTGCTATATTATTGCATTCGCCCCAAAGACCAGCTGGAGCTGGTGAACAGGGCTATAGCTACAAAGTATGCGTCAAAGTCCACGGCTATCTGGAATGAGGTGGCCATCCACCTTCGGGCGTGAACAGCCTGATCTACGAAATAAAATTTAATACGGTCTCTCACTCTCGCCTCCAATAAGATTTTAGCAGAAGGTCCCCGGGGCTTCAGCTATGTGCTAAGAGCACTCCTGAATAAGTAGTCTATGCTTGTATTTTGTGGATAATAGCTATTGATTGATTGACTGATCAGAAAAAAGTCACGTTAATTAGAGCCCTTCAATTGACGCGTCGCGTATAGATGCCTTTTTTCGTTGTTTCCTTATTGTTTTTGAAACGAATTCCAAATGCGACTTCTCTAGAGAAATAACATGTGCTCCATGCGCAGGTAAGACGCGTACTGTACATTGTTTTCTGTATTCGGCCATAAAAATGATATCACACAATGTAGCATATCGTCACTTGTCATCAGATCATTAAAATGTTTTCTCTTTCTTGTTGATGATTTCCTTCAACTGTCTATTTCATCATGCTATAAAAATGTTACCGGATAATACTGGAAGATTGTATTCAAAGGCAAGAGTTTGGGTCTACTCGGTGGACGAAAAAGAAATTGATTGACTACACGGTACATGATCCGTGTAGTCTGTAATCCACTTGAAACCAACGTTCGTTTTGTTCACTTCATCCTCTTTAGCAAGCTAATGCTTCATTCCGGCAGAAAGCAATTGAGCAATGTCTTTATCACTTCGGCAGGCAACTGTAGCGGTAAACGTGACCACGGAAGAGTGGATAAAATTCTCACGAAACGACTTGGATGCGCAAGCTCTAGAAAGGGTCCATTTGGTGCCTCTTCACGTTTAGCTAACTATTTCGCTAGCATGAAACCAAACGACAACACTAAACACGTACAGACAGAAAAAACCGAAATGCACATTATTTGGCTTTTTGTGTTACTGGTCATCATTTTCTCGGTGTCATGCTTGCCTAAATGCATCGCATAAAGTACGGCAGTGGCCCATGCGTACAGATATTCACTCGAACGTCAACATGACAAAAGAGTGCCTCAGCTGCCCGTTCAACAGAGGTCCATAGAATGGGCTTTCTGTCGCAAGAATGTCTCAGTAACTTATAGCAGTACCCTTTTCAATTTGTTTATTTCATTTTTCTTTTCGCAGGAGTACTTCAAGGGATCTCGGTACACTCCCGGCGTGGGACAGTGCCTAGCACTGCTGGCCACCGCCGAGTACTTGTCCCAAGTGATCCTTACGCTATTCATGGGCTACATCTTTTCGGCGACCCACACGGTGGCGTCCTACGTCGCCGTCGCCGTAGTGTGCGCCCTCGCGTCGTGCTACGCGTCCACGTTCATCGCGTGTCCCTCGCCCAAGGACGCCTCGTGACGTCAGGAGCAATCAATGGTTGCTGCACGAGTAGAAGGAACCGGGCCCATCGCGAGGCCAGCGGCCCTATCTGTCCTCAAAAACATCGACAGCGGCGCCACACAACGAACAGCCCAGTGCGGTGACCCTGCGTGTTGACCACCGGCACCAGAGTGCACCGGAAGATGGCAAACAAGCAATGCTGGTGTTTAGTTCCTGGTGCACTTCTGCTGTTGCCGCGTGCTGCGCTCTTTCTAACCGTCCAGTGGCAAGACTTTTACGCCCATGCACTCCATAGTATGCAGTCTTTGCAGACAATATGGTGTGTGACTTGCAGAACAGCATAACGGCCCAATGAAGGTGTTCGGAAAACAGCTATGATTTGTTCAACAATGCTCAATATACGGAAAGCAGCAGAGTCCACAAGGAAACTGGGGAATGTTTAGTGACAGGTTTGTTGCTGATAGCATCGTATGTGACATTATTTCGTGTGACATGTGTTTAGCATATTTGCCCAATGAAGGTGTGTCGAAAAAACCAATCACGCTATTTCCATCATTGCCCAACGTATGGAGACCATTATTAATTCCTGCCGTAGAATACATGCCTTCGTGGAATTTTTCAACTCGACTTGTTATTCCATAGTGTATTCTCTCACGACGTGCGCTTCGTGAAGTTTCAGTTAAAATGCGAACGTACTTAGCTATGGGCGCAAACGTAGTGCTGAAGAACAGAGACACTGTTTAAAAGTGCGCCTGCTCAATTCAGTAAGCAGTTCTGAGTGTACTGGACGACGGTAAATATTCTTATACGAGACGGATATGAACATCTTTGCACCTGACGCTGGTTCGAGCAGCGGAATTGAAAACGAGGGACAGCGAAGTCCTCTTTGTGCCTCGCTGTCATTTTCACTGTTCGAACCAGTATTGGCTATGAACGAACTAGCTCCGTAGAATACCGTTTCGTCTTTACATCACCATGTCATAATTAGATTACGACATGGTGATGTAAAATCATAATTAGATTTGTCATAATTAGATTACATTTTTTCTTCGTTATTACCGAGCCGCAATTGTCTGAAAGTGCTCGCTCCATAGCCAGTGATTGTCGCCCATTGTTTATGTATGATGATATTCTTGTCAGCACTGAAGTTTAGAAACCTTGGTTCGGAATTTTTGCGAGCCGGTGTGAGTCTGAAGACCAACAAGGTGACGACATCTCTCCTTTGCGAAGAGCGGCAGATAAGCTACACGCTGTGCAATATAATTGACAACGATTGCGTTGCAGTTTTGCTGATATATCGAGAGTTTATTGAGTACCCACTTTGTGCTTTACAAAATTTTGGAGCACTTTACCGCCAGGCGACACATGAACTCTACCATGAAGATTTTTCTGGTGTCGAATGTTGTGCCTTTCGGTAGCCGAGTATAATGCCAAGCAAACGGGCTCCGAGGAGATGGCGTTATATATTAAATAAAGGCTGTCGGAAAGCCCTGCACAGTTCTGCATTTAAGTGCTCCTGCACGAAAACTTGCTTGAAGTATTGAACAGGCTTCAGGCAACAGGTGTCTGTGATATTCGCCATTAGCTACTGAGCCTGCTATTCTCTTCGGCGTCATATTTTCTCTTTCATTATTATTTGTGATTCTTGTCGAAAAAGACCTTTTAGCAGGTTTTTCAATGTTATTTTTATTTCAATGTTTTCGGTTAGATGTTTAAGATGTATTTATGCGCGTGAAATCCAAGTGCTCAACTGTATTTCTTGGTAAACACAAATAAAAAGAGATCCGCGCCTTTCCCGGCGCATGCCGCGACACTGCTCATGATGAAAATTTTTTTCAGAGAGCTCTTGGTGAGCCCCACAATTTAGCTCCGCCTGGTGCAGCCATATGTCGATCTCTTTCGCGAGCTGTTCTTAGTACGGAATCGGTCTGGTGATTGAACTACAACATTAATAAAAAGAAAATGAGCTCCGTTTCTGCGAATTCTTTCGAATTGTAATCGTAGTATAATTTCGCGACACATCGGCAGGATTTAATATACATAACTCCGCGCACGAACCACCTATCGCATAAAGTACTGTACACATCAAACTGGCATCCTCGCGTAGCGCTCGTCCGTGTTTGTTACCGTCTCTGTGCAAAAGTTATTGTGCTTGAGCGTGGAGTACCAATTAGCTTGAACCTTCACGTTAACTCGCATAAAAATAGAGAAACAAAATTATGACAAGTGTAGTGAGCGTGGCCTGAGGTGACTTCTCGAGCGATGTACTGAGCGCTGGCGCAAGAGGAAGGAAGAGATCATGGATGCAGGAACATAACAAGGACAAATGGAAGAGACGACGAACATAATATAAAAATGTGATCGCCTACGATACGTGTTTTGGCGTGAAAACGAAAAGAAAACAAACAAGACGAAACAATCGCCTAGGACAACAATGTAAGCACATAGGCATTATATGAAGCAATGCATACAAATGCGGCAGATCCCAAGTACCGTGGGAATCGATGTAATTCAAAGCGTGCCGCGGGAAGGCGACTGTGGCGTAATTTTTTACATTGAGCGAAACGTTACCAAATGACGCTAAAGATAGGCACAAATAGTACACTCACACACATATGAAGAGTCGCGCATGTGTTATATAACCAGTTGTTTATAGTTGCGTAACAATGCCAACAGCAACATGGGTATTAACAACACCAGACGTGGCAAGCCGATATGTAGTGCTTATACTTATCCGTTATGATGGAGAACGCACGCACTTTTCATGAACCCGTGTGCATGTGTGGAAGGGGTTCTTGGGAGTTCTCAGGTAGATGGCGGCGCGCGGAATTTCTTTATTATTGTAATTGATGTGCGCAACGCAGACCTCGCCGATTCCACTGCTTGTCTGTGCGTTTTCTGCGTCAGGCGGCCGGCAAAGTGGGATGCGGCCTGCGTTGAAGTTGCGCATCGCCGTGTTTTTATGTGTGCCCACGCCTCCGCACTTGCAACGAAGCCGCTTGCTGTGGACGACGCAGTGGGCTCATCGCTCCGGTTTCAGAAAGTGCTAACACGCCAGTTTCTGTGAGCAGAACGTCTCTCTTGAGGTCATGCACGTGCACAGACTGTACGTTGAGAGCGGCGAGCGTAAGGTGGTTGTTGTGGCTGTGGTATCGAATCAAGGTGGTAGCCCGGTCTAAGACAATGTCTAGAGGCCTGTTTGCTAGCCGGGTCATGTGGTCGACAAACTGTCTGTCGATAGAGCCGGCGACATGTCGGAACCTGAAGTCACCTTTTGCGTTGGTGATGTATAGGCCGTCGAGGCTGGTAGCCCTGGAGAGTGCTACGTAGACCAACTTCAGTGGTTGGCGCATATCATATCCGTAGACTACCTGGGTGTATGTGGCCCTTTGTGACTGATATATAGTTATGGCGTTTCCTTGCGCAAGGGAAAATTGTGCCCTCTAACACGACATATTTTTCTGGCGTTTGCCGTGCTTGTGGTGGTTCGCAGTCCCACGGGCACTCATTTCAATTATATTGAGGGTGCGCGGTAGTGATGTGCTAGGTCCTGGCTGGGACGACAATGCCTACCGTGGACGTTGGAAATTCAAGCCACAGTCGCAAGAGGTTGCCGGGTTCGTCACGCTCGATGTACCACAAGGTGTCCATGATTCGATTAACGCAGCCGTCGCTTCCTACGATGGTGGCCGTGATTATGTATGGCTTGGCGATGCTCAGTTAAATAAATTGAGGCCGGCAGTCTACTCATGCCCCTTGAGTTGATGTTGGTCAACATGGTCAGAGCATCCCTGTGCAGCTGTGTACCTGCTCGTTCTTATAGCCAGTAATGTTATCGGATGTGGGATGACACAATACGTTGTCCGCAGCGTCGAGGTAACGTGCGTTATAGCGGTCGACGTCCTCATTGCTGTAGTATAGCCGCATGCCGTCGGGGCACTGAGCGGCGGCTTCTTCGCGTCTCACAAAGCGGCTCTCAATCAATCTGACGTCATACTCGGTCAGCATGAGGCCATCGCTCAGCCTCACAAGAAATGAAGAGAACACTGCGTCATCCTGGCGGACCACATGGACGAGTGCATGGCAGCCGAGCGCCTTCCAGGGGAGTTCTGCCTTCAATTCCCTCACTTGCCTTGCGTTTCAATGTGTATGTTCGCGGTTACTGTGCTGATTGAGACTGTGAATCACTTGTGGCACATACCAGCATAACATGAACCGTGGTATGCGGATATGTGCCACACGTGACTGAGGGAAAGGATTTAATGACGTACGCGACAGGCGTTTTGGGTTATTCATGTCAAAGCCAGTGAATCGTGTTCATCATACACTGATCCCCTGTAATGCCAATTTTGGTATACTACAGGTTATGTAGACGACCAGGAAAGCGCCCAGATGTAGGCGGCTAGATATATAGATAAATACGTAGATAGAAACGGCCAAAGTGTGTGAGGTACACGAAGAAATGCTTCGCATTTAAAAACTGCATGTTTCAGAATCGGCGTACATAGTTTAGTTGCTAAAGATTACAAGCATTTTTACTAGTTATGTTTTAGTTTAGTTATGCATAGAAGCAAATAGTCCTGCAAGTGCTGTAGAGTGCACTGGGGAGCCTAGGCGCGTATCTCATGGTGACTTCTGTTTTCCAGAGACGCCATATTTTGGGCTCAATTCGAGAGATGAATAGAAAGTTCTAGCAGAAGGTTTCTGCTGGTAAGACACTACATTAATGCTTTCCTGTATCACGAACAAAGCCAAGTAGAAAAACAAGTGCAATTGCAACACCAAATTTAATAACACTTTCAGTCGAACTTCAAACAGAGGCGGAAACGTGCGCACATTAGTTGGCGTGGCTGCATTTCCTCTGGATGAGTACCGAGGTCTTCGACGGTGCTAGTAATTTATCTCGCCAGTCACCTGCGAAAGTGAGTTTGATAAGTACAGTTAATATAAGTTTACACTACCACCGCTCCAGTGGAAAAAAAGTTACACCATCTCCCACTCAAGGGAACCATGAGGGGATGCGAAGCAGAATTGGGGGCGTACACCAAGTTTCCGTTACGTTCACTCGGCGTTTCCGTTAGTGTATGAAGTTTGTATTTAGTGTTTGTGTTATCATTACGTTATGTTTGTGCGTTGCTTTCCGTTAGCGCCGAGTGAACGAGTGGCGCCGACGTTGACGTTACAACTCATCTGAACGGGAGCGAAGCGAGAATGACGGAAGCCGACCGAGCGCACGCGCTTATATACACATGAAATGGGGGAGGGAGAGGAGAGGCTGCGCCAGGGGGATGAAACTTCGCGGTTTTTCTGTCCCGTGACCGCAGCGACACTAATGTTTGGGGGCTGTACTACCTACGAGCATAAATGAACGTTGTTGTTCCATTTTATATTTATTACCAGGTTAGTTATTAATTCCGCAGTTTTTAATACGCAAGTGAACCTAGAGGTTGCCGTACGAGATTGCGAAAATAAAAGCGCCACCCGGAGAGGAAAACGGGAACTGCGTCGTCCTATCTCTCACGGCGCAGAAGAGGCGTTTCTTGTCCTGCGCCCATGTATGCTACGGCCTACGGTGTCCCAAAGGCCGCTTTCACCACCGTAAGGTTTGTCTCAGCGAAACTGGCGAAACCCTTGCAAGCCTCAGCGAAACAGACGCATGAACTGATTCGCGCCGTCATCACAAATCGTACTATGCTGTGTGGTGTCGAAATTCTTCACGCCACACCGACATAAAATTCTTTCGGATCACGGCGGACGAAAGGTACGATCTGCATGCTGCTCGTTTTGTTTTTCTGCGCTTGCACGGCGTTCAGGATGCGGTTGCAGCAGTAGCGTAAAACACTCAAGTTTTGTTCTTACTATTTGAATGGTACGTTTAGGCAATAAAGCATTCAAACAAACTCTGCTCTTTATTCTTGTCTAATTTATGTGTACACGTAAACAAAAAGAAAGTCTTACTTAGAATAAGTGGTGCAAAAATAGGTGGATGGGCAAACCTTCATCAATCAGAACGCAACGATTGCCGTTTTGATCATGTGGCGGGTTGTGCAACAGGAAGAAGGTCGCGTTCTCGCCGTCTGAATACCTTCCACTCGCTCAATTTGGCTTGCTGCTGCATCCCAATTGAATTTGGCGCTAAATCGCCCCCCCCCCCCCCCCGGCCACTCGGATCCTCAGACCTCATCAAGATGGCGTCGCCCAATGCGTGTCTGCAATGCGCCGCCATGTTTTAGTACCGCCCCCAAACACCAGGCGTTCGTCCGGCGCTGCGAGCGAATATCGCGTTCGATGGATGGTATAGGAAGTTTCACTCCCCTGGCTGCGCCGCGGCTGCAGCGCGGGGGAGGAGAGGAGAGAAGGGGACCCAACACCTGCGTAAAGAAGGAGAGTGGGAGAGAGAGTAGGCGCATGCGCAGTGGAGCGCGGACGCCACCACCGACGAAGGACACAGCCCCAAGCAAAAGCTGCTTCGCATCTCAAATGTGTGCTAGGTTTGCTTCGCGTAAAATGAATCTCCCTCGCCCCGCTCGGCTCTTCACCTTCAAATATATCGGTACGTGATAGCTGGCACTCCTGAAACACGCGTCACGCGTTTTCACGAATGAATGGACGGATGAATAAATGAGCGGACATCCTGTCTTATATCTCGCGTATGTCCTGTCCCGCGATCGTAAGCAGCTGTTATGAACGAATAACTCTCCCAATTCGGTGCTTCGTTGTAAACGAAGTGCTGCTATTATCACAAAGGGGTGCAGCTGTACGCAGTGCTGGGCAGTATCGAAGATACATGTATCTTAGATACTATCTTAGATACTCTATGGGTATCTTGTATCTGCATCGCGATACTTCTCACAAGACGAGTATCTGTATCTGTATTTGCGATACATTCGATAATGTATCGTGTATCTTAAGATACAAGATACTTCTATCGCAACGAAACAATAATCGCTGGTACTGGTGCCACTAAGCCATCTGAATAAGTCTTACGGCAGTGACGCAATTTTATTTTTCCACGAGAGTACCCCAGTGAGAGCGGAAGATGAGGAAGACAAGCGCGCGGATGTCTACGCCCAGCCCACGTAGCTTTTGTTTGCTCGATTTATTTTCTTTTTAGTTGCGCCAATGCCGCGACACTTGCTCTTAGCCACTGTTCTGCGCCGCATCTATCGGGCAAATTCTGATGTTGCTACCGTGTCGTTCTTGAAGATTCTCTTCGTCTTGCGTCTTGCTCCGTAAAGAAATGTGATGCGCGCAAGAATGGGGTTACTTTTCGCCGCGTAGATTTTACATATCAGCGATTTGAAGGATCTCGTGGATGTAAGTTTGACTTGCATGCCATGAATTAACTTATATACAAATAAGAATCTAACATCGTTACCACCACTGTTACTGATGCTAGATCTATAACAGCAAATGTCTCCGTCCTCCGTGATCACAAAAAAGATCGCATGCAGAGGTAGCTGCGTATCCATTTGAACATTCGACCGCCCACTCCGACGTCTTCTAGCGCGGCAAGGACGGCTTCATGAGTAACGTTGTCATAGGCCCCTTTGACGTCGAGACAACAGTTATCGTGGTGTTCCCCGGGGCGGTGTGCTCAGCCCTGTGCTGTTCAATCTTACGCTGATTGCTCTCCATGCACACCTGCCAAGCACTGTTTGTTTGTCAACTTACGCAGATGATATCTGCATCTGGACATCTGCGGTAACTCGCCTGCAGCTGCGAGCGAGAATCCAGAGAGCAGCCACTCAAGTTGCTCTGTACCTCCGTGATCGAGGCCTGGAAATTTCTACCGGAAAGTGTGCTCTTCTGGCACTTACGCGCAAACCAATGTCTAACTACAGTGTATCAATCAATGGTCAAAGTAAACCGTATTGTCGATCACACAAGTTCCTGGGCGTCATAATAGACAGAGAACTATCATGGAGTCCTCACGTCTCGTACCTGAAAAAGCGGTTGGCAGGCATTTCTCACCTCTTCAAGTTTTTCGCTGGAAAGACTTGGGGAATGTTGCCAAGTGCTATGTTACAACTGTACAGGGTGCTGTTTCTCGGTTTCCTGCGATACGGTTTGCCTGCATTAACTAACGCAAACAAGACAAGTCGACGCATGCTACAGAGTGTTCAGGCCCAGACCCTCCGGATTTGTTTAGGCCTGCCTCAAAGTGCTTCAACAGCGGCGACCATAGCCATCGCCAAGGACCACCTCATAAAGACTCATATTAAGGTTGAAGCACTGAGGACCCACATAAGGCATCTTGCCCGGACACCACACCACCACCTAGCCTCTCTACCAGCGGACAGACCACGCACCTCCTTTTGCCGAGCAGTAACCACACACGGCGAATCTCTACCAACTGGCTTCACACCGGCGGCGAGACCTTCGGTTCCTCCATGGTGCCTGAAACAACCAGTCATCAACCTGACAATACCAGGCGTCCAGAAAAAACAAGATCTGTCAGCACCAGCTCTTATACAGCTCGCTTTACTTCTATTGTACGAGAAGTATCACGACTCGACTCACGTCTACACTGACGGCTCCGTCCTACCGAGCAGTTCAACAGCGGCGGTCGTGATTCCAACGATCGCCACAACTATCAAGTTCAGGACGGCTCACCCAACAACATCGACGGCAGCAGAGCTCACAGCGCTTCGCGCCAGGCTGCTTTTCATTAACGACCAAATGAGAAAAAGGTGGACGATTTTCTGCGACTCCAAGGCGGCACTGCAGTCTCTACTGTCGACTTTACGCCGCGGTCCGCACGAACAGTTGGTATTTGAGACTGCCGAGATGTTCCACCACCTCACCGAGAAAGGACACTGCATTACATTTCAATGGCTACCAAGTCACTGTGGGATTATCGGCAATGAACGGGCCGATCAAGCTGCCCGTTCAGTCCATACAGAGGACCGCGACCTGTCGATACCTCTTTCTAGAACAGACGCTGCTCAGAAGCTCCGCATGCTCGCTCGCCAATGCACCATGTCAAATTGGAATTAGCCACATTTCATGCATGCACGACTACATTCCTTTGATCACACGTTAAGCCTTCGACTGCCATCAAGACTTCGCCGAGGTGACGCTACCGTTCTCTGTAGATTATGGCTGGGCGTCGCGTTTACCCATGCGTATGCATTTCGCATAGGGATGGCCGACACCACCGCCTGTGAGCACTGCGGCGACGAAGAAACGATTCGGCATGTTCTGTGTGACTGTCCGAAGTATAGAACACACAGACAATCTCTTGGCCATGCTCTCAACAAGTTAGACGACCAGCCTCTATCAGAAGAAAGACTTTTACGCCATCGTCCGGATATAACGTCGCAGAAGAAGGCTTTACAAGCACTACTCGCCTTCCTGCGATCCACTGGCCTGTCAGAGCGCCTCTGAGCGGAACGCTCTTGTGTGCGTGTGGTTGTGATTGGTTTTTTTTCTTATTATTTATTTTCTCTCTCTCGCTTTCAACCCCATATTCCCCAACCCAAGTGCAGGGTAGCATACCGGATGCAAACTTATGGTTAACCTCCCTGCCTTCCTCTGCTCTTTCTCGCTACTCTAAAAACAGCAAGCGTTTACGTAACAGAAAATATCTTGGCGTACCGTATTTTTCACTCCTTGCTACATTTATTCAAAGAATTTAGGAAATCATAATTTGATTATTAGCACAAGTGCTTTCTTAGCTGTTATTTTGCATCCATTACATTACCTAAGTCTCTGCACTGTTTTTCCGGTCAGGTCACTGCAGTATGTCTTTTGTAACGCGCTCCCAAAATAAGATCTCTGCTTCATTCTTTTGTGTACTTTATTTCCACCACTGTTTACACATTTACACGTCGCCAAGGCGATTTTGAAAACAAATATATAATTATGTGGGCGTACCTTGAGTAAACAGTACAAAACATTCTGCTTACCGCTTAGGAAATAGCGAAATTGAGTTTGCATTATAATAATGCAAATCATTAGGAGTCACCTTAAAGATGGTAGGAAGGGGATTCGAGAAACTTTGTTTTACTGAATGCTCTGTTTTGCTCATGAGCGTCCCAACGAGCCGTTTCGGACAATTTTCCATAGGCACCGAATTTTCTATTGTCTCAACAGGTAAGTTGACGATACTTCATGCTCATAGCTATTAAGGGCGCCCTCTGTATTGTGTTTCTGTACTCATTCAATGTTAATGTTTGATACACAACCACCCCTCTATTTTGCTTATAATTGTTTTCCTGTCTGAGGCCTTCTTATATATTTTTCGTATTACTAATCGCCACGTAATGGGAGCTCTAAGTGGCAATTGCGCGAATAGCGGCGGTGTGCCTGCTACACTTTATGGAACTATACGATACGTCTGAGACGTTTCTGTGTTGCACATGTTCTCTCGTTGAAGAAAAATTGCTGAAAGGATTGCACGTTAGTGGGTATATCAATAAAGAATCCTTTAGGCCAGCAGATAAGTAGAATATGACAGTTCATTGCAGTTTTACGTCATCTACGTATACACTAGGGGTCTCAAACTGAGCTTATAGCCAGCGGGCCGCAGTCGCGAAATTTAGTTGCAAGGGCCGGGACAGTGAAGATGGTGGCAGAGAGTTTCAACAAAATGACGTTTGAAAGGAAACCTTTCCCATATCTCATAAATAGGTGATTTCTGAAGGGGATTTGGAGTCAGGATTCGAGAAACATCGATACCGATGTACAGAATGACGGATATCTGGACGCGGATTCTGAAAGAGTTTTTGTTCCACAGTTATGTTTTAGCACACGGTGACCACATGTTCCTCACGAAAGGAATGCTTGAGATCAGTCATGTCTGTGCAGCTCACGAACATACTTATTTAGAAAATAAAAACAAATGAGACGAAGACGATCATGTGTGCGGGCCGGGCGGCTAGCGAAAGGTCTCAAACCCCTAGTATACACCATACGTCCCCTCCCCCCCCCCGAAAAAAAAAAGAAGAATAATGTCGCTGCCAGCGTTGTTGCCGCTGTACACCTGTTCTGAATGCGGTATTATGCAAGCTGTCTTTTACGGACATGGTAAAAGTCCACACCGGTATTTGCGCCGTCGTGAGAAGGCTTCTTATTGAAGTTATTGTGATTACATGGCAACCTGCTAGATGGTCAGCAAGCTGTGCAAAGCAAGTACCGCTGTCAGCGAAGTGTACAAAGAGTTGTCCTGTGAAGAAGCTAAAACAAACCCCAATAAGTTATTTTGGAAGGAAACTAATGTACTTTGAGCAAGAAGGGCAACACTTTTGAGATACATTACATTCAAGTGAAACAAAATAGGTCACAGTTAAGAAATTTTGAAGCAGGCATTTTCGTGCATAGGCGTTTGCTGCTACATCATATGGATCTATAGTAAAACATTTGAGAATGTATCGAAGTATCTTAAGATAAAATTGCCAAGTATCGTATCGGATACATTTTTTGTGACTGTATCTTGTATCTGTATCTCCAATACTTCTTGCCTGAGTATCTTATCGTATCGCGATACAATTTCAAAGTATCTTTGCCCAGCCCTGGCTGTACGAATAGGCGTCATACTCACGGCTCTAAATTCCACGAGTGTTTGCGGATTTGGCCGTATGTACAGTACAGCCATGCGGACACTGTAGAACGCGTTCGACACTGTTGGTGTCTTCGACGAGTCCCTGGCGTCAGCGAAAGTGCAACCGTTCCTGTAGAATTTCAGAAGTGCCACCATTTTCCCCGACTGCGGCACTTCCACTTCGCCGCCGACCCCGGATGACGAGCTTACTGCTATGACCCTGGAAGAAAAAGAATAAGAAAAGAGAATAAGCTCACTCCAGCGTTATACCATTGTTTGTTTGTTTTTTCGGTGGAAATAGCGTCATCTACCTGGACGGAAGCATAGGCACCAGAAAAAAAAACACAAGCGCTGAATTTTTTTTGTACATTCGACAAATGTATCTATATTTCATGTGCGCCTAAACATTTGTCGGCGTCCACGACGTTAAGAATCAGCAATGCAAAACAAACTAGCCTTCGTTTCTACTGTTATACAACAAGCGTAGTCGAACAGAAGTGTTCCACTATCAAGTGGAATGCGAATGCTCTAGAAAAGGCGACATTGGAAGATGGAATCGGCTACCTAGTGTTTGTTATTAAATGCGAAGGATTATTAGCCGACCAAAGCCACTTTGACTGTTTATATCTATCTATCTATCTATCTATCTATCTATCTATCTATCTATCTATCTATCTATCTATCTATCTATCTATCTATCTATCTATCTATCTATCTATCTATCTATCTATCTATCTATCTATCTATCTATCTATCTATCTATGTCTGGGCGCTCTCGTGGTCGTCTCCTTGTCCTAGTATGAACCAAAGTTGGCACAGAAGGAGATCGCTGTATGGCGAACACAGGCCCGTAGCTAGGAATTTTTTTCGGGGGGGGGGGGGGGGGGCACTTGCTGAAAGCCTTGACTATTTGAGAAAAACGCCCATTTTCATTATTTATTTTCGGTAAAAAACCATGTATCATAAAATTTCGGGGGGGGGGGGGCGCACCCCCCCTTCCCTGGCTACGGGCCTGGGCGAACACGATTCACGATATCGAATCCATGCATGCTGCATGGCTGCAAGTATTGTATCACTTGTCCACGCTAGTGCTTCAAGCTGCTTCGTAAAAAGGCCCTGTACCAGCGTCCTATCGGCGCAGCGCCAACTGCGGCTGTAGTGTTGGCTATCCGCTTTTATAATATTGTAATAAACATTGATTCCGAAAGATATAGTCAAGCGTTGCTCGAATTCACCGACGGCCACTACTTATGATATAAGCTTCATCATTCTTTAACGTGTACTTCGTCGCGATATAAGTGATGCTGCTTTAACGTGAGTGCCGGCGCTACATCGGACAATGAGCAAGTCGGCTACACGCCAGTGTAGTCGACGTGCCTGGCAGGTACACAATATTCGTGCAACTGCTAAATTTACCCAAAAAACGTCAATCCGCTTCGTAAAGCTTGACTCGAAGCGAAAAACCTGGCATAGGCTGATACTCGCCGACTGCGTCGCATGAAGTCGATTCTCAGAATGCGTGGTGTCTGCCGGGATCCATTTAAAAACAAATGTGGGAAAGAAAATTGCGTGCCGTCGGTTTAGAATATTATAAAAGGTTGCACTATTTGGTACGTGTAATGTCATTATTCGATGTACTTCTGCCCAACTAAGCTTGGAATTGGGGAACAACTCAAGCGGGAACTAATGGGGCACATTAGAGCTGTGCACGGGCCGTATTTCCGAGCCCGAGCCCGGCCCGGGCCCGCTGACTTTGTCGAAGGCCCGCCCGAGCTCGACAGCAAAGGGCTGCGAGCCCGCCCGGTCCGGCCCGACGTACGAAAACACAATCCCGGGCCCGGCCCGGCCCGACCCGGCTTTTTGAAGGTTCGCGGCGAAAACAAGACATCGTTTTCCTGTAATTTGGCATTTTATTGAGCATATCGAATATGATCAAACAGCACACGACAAACAGTCTCTAATAGAGACTGTTCGCGGCACTTTTGCTATACAAGTAGACGGCCTCATGCCAGCAACAATGGAGTTCGCTCGCCAAAGCCGTCACGTGTATGGGGTATGCCAGTGCAAGCGTCAGCTTGCACGAAGGCGATCTACGTTGGGTCGCTCGTCGCTGTCGCGTGCATTTTCACTCATATGGGATTTGGCCTTAAATCTAACGCGGAACAGTCGCGTGGCGCCGTCACTAGCTCAGGTGGTGCTACTTCTCTGTTTGTCGGAGTGCAACAGAGGCGGTGCTTTACCTGCTCCCCTTTTGTTTAAAGTACTGAATGGAAAGGAAAAGCGGCAAAGGGCGGTCGCGGAAAAGGCGCTGTATGCGTGCTGGAAAACAATTCCCGCTCATTCTCTATATTTCGGGCTTGAGTCGGGCTTGGCGCCGGGCCCGAGCCCGGCCCGATAAAGCTCCAAGTAGCCCGAGCCCGGCCCGGGCCCGAGGTGAAAGTACGTCGGCCCGCCCGAGCCCGGCCCGCGGGCCGGGTCGGGCTCGGGCTTTCGGGCTACCCGGAGCCCGTGCACACCTCTAGGGAACATTATGACAAAGATATCCCTGAAGCGCGCTAGTACAGTACTTCATCGAAGTTCAGCCTCGAACTGCAAAGCGAGTAATATCGAAGTTCATTCCATCTGTTTAAACAGTGCTGACGAGGTGAAAATGTTCAGAAGAGGTATTCCATTGTCAAGATTCAGAAAGTAAGTTTGTTCGTAAGCTGCGAATGAGGGAAGCTCGCTTATGGAATAAGTACAACTTATTTGACACAGGTACCATCATTGCAATTAGCTCGATAGCTTGTGCCTATGGGCAGCTGCTTTCTTGCGTCGCCCGCATTAGAATCATCACTTATATATATATATATATATATATATATATATATATATATATATATATATATATATATATATATATATATATATATATATATACGGATATTACCACTTCGAGCCTCCAACCAATGCTAACTGCTGTAGATAATATGATGCACTCCCCCTCTCCACTGTAAAAACAGTGAAGGAGGGGATGAGAGCGCCACGTACGCTCTCATTCGCGCGCGTGGCGCCTGGCATCTATTCCAGCCATGGCAAGCACGTGGAACGCTCCACTGCGCATAACATTTGTAGCGGAGACGGGGGGCAGGAACGTTACCTTCGAAGCTTTTGAAACTCGTGCACTTTACAGCCCCGGGGGCAGTGTCATGGTGTGGTGGACATCAATTCGTCTCCACGTCTCCACCGTTTTCTTTTT
The DNA here is from genome assembly GCF_013339695.2 of Rhipicephalus sanguineus. NCBI lineage: Eukaryota > Metazoa > Arthropoda > Arachnida > Ixodida > Ixodidae > Rhipicephalus > Rhipicephalus sanguineus. The sequence goes on along the minus strand of NC_051177.1, from coordinate 140,202,776 downwards.
AAATGCGAAGCATTTCTTAGCGAACTTCTGCGACTTTGAGCGTATCTATCTATCTATCTATCTATCTATCTATCTATCTATCTATCTATCTATCTATCTATCTATCTATCTATCTATCTATCTATCTATCTATCTATCTATCTATCTATCTATCTATCTATCTATCTATCTAGCCGCCTACGACTTTGTGCTCTCCTGGTCGCTTGGTTAATCGAATGTACACCAAAATTGGTATGGCGTAACATGACTGTATGACGAACATAAATGACAAGTCATAACATGAAAATCGTGACACGCATGTCATGTACAGCATGATTTACATGCCACACTCATGGTGCGCTGGCGGCCGTTTCGCTAGCTTGATATACACCAAAATTGGTATCTTGTGACGTGACTGTGTGACGAACATAAATGACACGAGTTAACATGAAAATCATGACACGCATGTCATGTACAGCATGACTTACGTGCCACGCTCATGGTGCGCTGGAGGCCGTTTCGCTAGCTTGATCTACCCTGAAATCGGTATTGCGTGACGTGACTGTGTGACGAACATAAATAACACATGAGTTAACATGAAAATCATGACACGCATGTCATGTACAGCATGACTTACGTGCCACGCTCATGGTGCGCTGGCGGCCGTTTCGCTAGCTTGATATACACCAAAATTGGTATCTTGTGACGTGACTGTGTGACGAACATAAATGACACGAGTTAACATGAAAATCATGACACGCATGTCATGTACAGCATGACTTACGTGCCACGCTCATGGTGCGCTGGCGGCCGTTTCGCTAGCTTGATCTACCCTGAAATCGGTATTGCGTGACGTGACTGTGTGACGAACATAAATAACACATGAGTTAACATGAAAATCATGACACGCATGTCATGTACAGCATGACTTACGTGCCACGCTCATGGTGCGCTGGTGGCCGTTTCACTAGCTTTATATACACCAAAATTGGTACCTTGCGACGTGACTGTGTAACGAACATAAATAACACGAGTTAACATGAAAATCATGAAACGCATGTCATGTACAGCCTGACTTACGTGCCACGCTCATGGTGCGCTGGTGGCCGTTTCGCTAGCTTTATATATACCAAAATTGGTATCGTGCGACGTGACAGTGTGACGAACATAAATAACACGATTTAACATGAACATCATGACACGCATGTCATGTACAGCATGACTTACGTGCCACGCTCATGGGGTGCTGGTGGCCGTTTCACTAGATTGATATACACCTAAATTGGTATCTTGGGACGTGACTGTGTGACGAACGTAACACGAGTTAACATGAAAATCATGACACGCATGTCATGTACAGCATGACTTACGTGCCACGCTCATGGGGCGCTGGTGGCTGTTTCGCTAGCTTGATATACACCTAAATTGGTATCTTGGGACGTGTCTGTGTGACGAACATAAATAACACGATTTAACATGAAAATCATGACACGCATGTCATGTACAGCATGACTTACGTGCCACGCTCATGGTGCGCTGGCGGCCGTTTCGCTAGCTTGATCTACCCCGAAGTTGGTATAGCGTGACGTTACTTTGTGACGAACATAAATAATAGGAGTTAACATGAAAACCATGAAACGCATTTTCCTTAGAGACATACAAGACAATCGATGTAATGCTTCGCATTACATCGATTCCCACAATGCGTGGGATCTGCCTGCTTTTTTAACAGCGAAGCTTTTTTTAAAGCTGGCAGTAAGACGTCCGTTAACAAGAAACCCCTGCTGCGCCGTTGTCATAGCAACCGCCACAGCTGCGCGCCACATGTGCTAAATATAGCCAAGAAGTCCCCGCGCGAGGAGCAGCCGCCGCCGAACCGTCGCCATAGCAACCGCCACAGTCTCTTACACCGTGGTTCAGAGACAGCGATTTCAACACATTCATAGTGGCAAGCTCTGCGTGTATTTCGGATCCGTCCGTCGCCGTCTCTTGGCTGCCGCTTCTTTCGCCAAGCACGCTGGATCCAATCGTCGCCGGCGTTGTGATTACCATGCTGCAGCACGACAAGCTGAGGAAAAACCAGCTTCGCTATGCCAAGCTTTGCGCAACTTAGTGCAAACTTCCCGAATTTTTTTGCTCCTGCTGAGTTTTTGTTCAAGCATCAATTCACCCAATAAATAGTGACAGCTCATTGCTCGCCGAAACCTGCGTACAGTATTCACGGAAAAAAACGCGACTTCGTTTTTATTTTTATTTTTTAAGTATGTCACTGCGAATGCACATGGCCGATGAATGAGGCTCTGATCTATGTGTTCGAGTGAAAATTGCGCCGACGGACTGCAGACGCAGAAAACGAAAGTACGTGTATAACTTAGTCCTAAATGTCCGCGTTTCAATACGTGCGTAGTGTACCTGTGTTACTCTTTGGGCACCGTCACCATGGCGTGACAATGTTTAATCTAATCACTTCCATTTCTTGAGGAACCTGTCTTAGGGATTTTTTAGCATTCACCAGATGAACCTTGTTAGTGTTCTCTTTGCTTGTTACGTGAGTCTCGTGTTGCATCCTTCACGGAATTTCCTCTCGTAAGTGCTGGGTCCGAGTCGGTTCCCACAGGACTGATCGACCCACTCGCCATGTAATTCTATTCATTAAAAAATTATGGCAGCGTCGCAGTAGTGGTGCCAAGGCTGAAGCAAGAGCGGAGCTGGGTGGCCTTCCTTGTTGCTCCGTATTTTTAAGGCAATAGCCTTATATGCCTCCCTAAACAAGAAATTTGACCGTTGGTGTCTCGCGTCCCGGCGGCGTCGGGGACGAGCGGTGCAAAAAATCATCAGGTGATGACGTCATCGTGACGTCACAGGTCGCAAATATATGTGACTTCATCGTAATGTCACAAATTCTGGCGTGACGTCATGTGATGTAACCCCACATAATGCCGTTTTCGCGCCCTCTTTTGGGCGGCGAACAAAACCGGAGAGCACGCGACCTCAAGAGAAGAAAATGCAGACGGCGCTTCACGGTGGCACGTGAAGCCACGGCTCGTGTTCCCTGCTGGCGTCCATTCTCGTTCAGCCGTCTCGTTCCTTCACTCCTGTGGCAGGAGCCTACACCGTCATCACATGACATCGTAGCTTGGTCAAAGGTGGGCTGATCACGGAGGCAATGCAAAACCAGGTGAGGCGCCTCATATCCTGGAGGCAGTGCGAAGCCACGCTAGATGCACAAAGCCTTCGAAGGGTGGCGGGCAGGATAAATACATCTGGGGAGCCCACGTGACCGGCCGTTCATATAGGCTCCCTAATACATCGACTAAGAAGAAAAAGATGGCTTTCGCCTTTGAGCCGTCTGAGGTGAATGCACAAGGGACCCTGTGATCTGTTCTTTCGTTCTCTTCCTCTGTATTTCTTGTATCTCTTTTCTGTATCTGTTCCTTTCTGTTTCTTTATGTATATTTCGTTCTCTTTCTCGTTCTTTCTGTCTTTATTTCTCTATCTTCCCTTTCTTTGTCTCTCTCTCTCTGCTTCTTTATTTCTCTTTCTGTCTTGCTCTCTGTTTCTCTCTCTTTCTCTGTGTTTCTACCGTTCTTTCTATCTCTTTATCTTTATTTCTATCCCTTTCTCTGTCTTTCTATTTTTCTATCTTTCTCTCTATTTCTATGTCTCTCTCTTTCTATCTTTCTTTCTATCTTTCTTTCTATCTCTTTTTCTCTATTTCTATGTCTTTCTCCTTCTTTCTTCTATCTCTTTCTCTGTCTTTCAATATGTTTCTCTGTCTTTCTGTCATTCTCTCCATTTCTATGTCTTTTTTTCTATCTGTCTTTCTATCTCTTTCTCTCTATTTCTATGTATTTCTCTGTCTTTCTATATTTCTCTCTATCTCCATGTCTTTTTTTCTATCTGTCTTCCTATCTCTTTCTCTCTATTTTTATGTCTCTCTCTCTCTCTCTTTCCATCTCTTTCTCTCTCTTTCAATGTCATTCTCTGTCTTTCTATCTTTCTCTCTATTTCTGTCTTTTTTTATCTGTCTTTCTATCTCCTTCTCTCTTTTTCAATCTATTTCTCTGTCTTTCTAGCTTGTTATGTCTTTAACCCCTTCATTTCACTATATTTTTCTCTTTCTCTTTCTTTCTATCGCTTTCTCTCTCTCTCTTTATTTTGTCTTTATTTCTCCTTATTTCTTTCTCTCTCTCTCGTTCGCGTGTTTCACGTGCTCCACTTCACTGAGCAGAGTTTTCGTTTAACGCTCGCACCTGCTGTACTCGGTAGTGGGGCTTGCCCACTTCCTGTGGCGCATACCCACCTGAGGAGTTTTGAGCGACGGAACACACAGAGAGAAAGAGAGAAGCAAGGAAAGACAGGGAGGTTAACCACACTCACGTACGGTTTGCTAACCTGCACTGGGGGAGAGGGATGAGGGGAGAGACAGAGGAAGAGAAGAGAAGAGGGATGTACACAATCACGAGCACACTTGGGGGAGCGCATGCAATCTAGGTCGCTCAGATTTGTTGGTTTCACGTACTTCAGTAGCGCTTTAGTTGCCTCCTGTGCTCTCGAAGCACCTGTACAAGGACCTAGAATATTGTCAACAGAAAACGGTCTGGAGTCCAGTTGGTCCAAAAGCATCCAGAGCGGACATCACTGGGCTTCATAGCAAGCGCAGCTGCACAGGGCGTGTTCGATTGTCTCTTCGGTTCCGCAGGTGTCGCATGTAGAGCAGTCCGCCATACCGAAGGGAAAATAGTGCGCCTTTGTGAATGCAACGCCCAACCAAAGGCGGCATACCAACTTCGCGTCGGAGTTGCCGATAACTTAAACGGCTTCGCTGTTAAAAATCACAGTTTCGCCACAAGGGCGAAGCAATGAATGCGATAGAGACAAATTGGAATGTTATACAAAGTATGACAAGCAGTGAACTCTTCTGGATTCGACCTTGCATAACTGTACAAAACGCTGGCTTAAGCGAATGCGGCCGCTCCTGAGATTTAAGCAGTTTTCGTGCTGTCTCTCATCTCAACGAGAAGTGGTGGGAGCACAGCACATATACGAGCCGTCTACCGATGTCTGCTGAGATAGCGGGCACGCCAGTGCTCGCGACCACGCCCTTATGATAAAGTTCGCAGTTGCTGGTCGAGCGACACAGCAAACCGCCCCCCCCCCCCCTCACCGGCTTCCCTTCCCGCTCCTTCGCCCGAATAAAGACGGGCGAGGCGTTTCCTCTCTGCTTGAGGAGTCGTCGACTCCAGGCCAAGCACGCGGGCGACGTTATCGCATCTGCCCTTCGTGCGACGAACATGGCCGGTTTGTTTCCTCTCTGCTTCAGCCGCGCTCGTTCACAGCGCACGCGCGCTTTTACTAATGCGTAGAACATACGACGCGCAGTGCGACCTTATCGATTTGGATGTTATACTGAACATGACGGTGACGGCTACCGCAAGAACCCACCGAGAGTGTCTATATAATTGCTATCACAATAAAAGTGGCTTTCAATAAACGAAGTGGAACTAACATTTGGCAGAGTTGGCAAGGAGTAAAATTGGCATAGCTAAAATCGCATTGAAAGTTCGCGGCATATTCGTTAACACGGTAACAGCACGCCTTCTTCACTGACACTTAAAAGCCGACGGCCGGTCGAACGCTGTATCTCCCTTATAAAACAGAACTTTGGTCACTGCCTCGCTGCTTGGACATTTTGCAGATCCAAAGAGATACAGCAGAAAGATTTGGTTTTTCCGCAGGCTTCTTAGCATTTGTGGATTGCTGTTTGACCAGCGGCATAAACGTGAGTGGCCGGGAGGGTGGCATAGTCCGGCGGAGCAGTGACGAACCAGGCAGACACAAAGCTCTTGTTGCAGTTGCCAAGTGCATTCTAGTTCCCTTCTGGCGTACATAATTGGCAGCGCCATAACTGCAACGCAGTTCAACGCAGTTTTTTTTTTTACAAGACCAATCATCGAACACGCAATTGTGCCCGACGGCGCTGATATGAAAGGAAGCGCCTCAGAATGTCGCTGCTTCGTTCAACAACTCTTAACGCGGCATTACGCAAAAGGCCTACGTATGCTAAAACACCAGACGCGCTAGAACTCGGTATGTAAGCCGCCAAGCAATTGTCTGGTGAGTCCTGTACTTTCTGCTTTATCTTCTTTGTGTTTGGTTCTCACTTGCTTCCCGGCGTCCACGTTCCGTTCCATAGTGCGTAGCCTCCTACAGTGACGGATACACCGGTGTGATGAAAATTGTACTCTTGGCTTTTGTTGTACCAGGCTGGAATCTGTCAGGAAAGAAAAAGCGTGTACGTTTTCGGGCTTTCATACAAAAGGTATGATCATTTAGTGTAGGGTGACCACTCGTCCCGCCACACTAGACAGTTATAGTTTCGCGTTGCGTGATAGCGGGGGTTAAGGGAATAGCGTTACCGGGCCGCAAACGTTGCTTGCGGACAGCGTGTTTTAGTTTAGCGGGATAGCATATATGTGCCCAAGCTCGACGGTGGTGCCACCTAGAGGAGGGTGAATGCGTTAAAAAAAAGTTGAAAGAAAAAACCGAGAATGCTCGCCTGTATTCCCGTACGCAGCAATATTACTACTTTTTTTTAGTAACAATAAAAGTAAAGAAATATGAACCACGCACCAAAAGCGAAAATTTTTATGTTGCAGATTTGTTTGCACCGATCTTCTAGTTAGGCATAGGGACGTTCGAAATGGGAAGCGATCTCAAAAACTATGCTAAGTTATCCGTACTACTGGATCGTCGAAGCTACCTGAAGGCAAGCGAAGCCATTTTACACAGTCGTTTGCTACGAAAGACGTGGATCCGTCCAGATTATCGCTGAATTCAGTTCGAAGAGGGCGTGCAAAACCGCGGCCATGTTTTACGTACACTACGATAACCACGCAAACACGGTAACGCTAAATGTGAAAAATAGTGTGCGTACGGTAAACGCTACGGGTATGTTAGCGGGCTGCGCATGGGCATTTCGGTCTCGCTATTCCGCTACGCCCGCTAACTATAACTGTCTACTGTCTCTCACTGAGGGACGTTGTCCCGCGTCCAGCAAGACAGGCAAAAAACGTTAAAGAATGTTCCACATTTCGTACTTTAGCTGCTATTATTATTCGGCAACGCGTTGCGTTCAGCAGCATCTGGACACCCTGTTTGAGAATGTGTTAGCAGCAAGCACTCCAGCTTCCGAAAATGTCAGCAGGTTCCCGCGGTACACGGCAGCGACGAATGCTTCCGACTGCATAGCTGTCAGTTGTGTTGAGCATTCCAGTGACTAACGCTTTCGTCGACTGACTTTTCTCACTCATGAAGGGTGCTTGGAGCAGGGAACGAAGCCGATGTGGCGTGAACTTGCTAAAGGGCGAAATATTGGCAAAGGCAAACTATGACCAATCCCGCCAGGAGTTCTACCAGTCCGTGCGATCAGACCAAGTCATTTTAGCGGCGGTTAACTCAAAGAAGAAATGTGATTTCAAGAAAGTAATACAAGCGGCGTCGATTTCTTCTAAGGCTCAGTACCGCGTGGAAACTAAGCCACAGCTGTTTTGTTAGAGACTATTTTACTGAATTGCCGAATTTCAACAGCGAAGCTATTGAAGCCGGCCGTAAAGCTTTGGTGTGTACAATTTGTACAAAAAAAACTATCATCACCATGAACCGGCACGCGCTCTCTTCATTCTCTTTACAGAGAAGTTGTTTAAGCTATCGATAACTTGTGCTCCGTCGTGAAAAAACTCCTCAGGTGGGTATGCGCCACTGGAATCGGCCAAGCCCCACTACCGAGTACAGCAGGTGCGAGCGTTAAACGAAAACTCTGCTCGGTGAAAGGGAGCATTTGAAACAAGTAAAAGAGAGAAAGAGAGCGATGGAAAGAAAGAGACAAAAATGGCGAAGCTTGCGCTAAGTCGCGCAAGGCTTGAAAGAGCAAATCTGGACGATTCTGAAATCTAGCAAAACAGCCAATAACCTAGAAAGAACCTAACAACTGGCCAAAGCCCAGGAACGACCTAGAAGCAACCTAGAAAATAACGTAGCTAAGAGCCTAGCAGCTGCCTAGAAACAACCTAGCATCACCTAGCTAAAAGCCTGCAAATAACCTAGAAACAACCTCACCTACCTAAAGCCTACAAACGACCTAGAAGCAACCTAGAGACCGCCTAACATCAACTAGCTAAAGCCTAGCAACAACCTACAAGCAACCAGATTAGACTTCAGAATCGTCGAGTTTCGTTGTTTCAAGCCTTGGGCGAATTAGTGCAAGCTTCATTTTTTTATGTTGATATTAAGAAATTTGGTTGGCGTGGGACTGGACTACGTCCAGTTCTTTTCCGTGACAGACGAGCTGCCTGTATCGCCTGATAATATCCGCAAGGAAACTAGCCGGGACCGAGTATTGTCGAAGGTATTGCTGTACACGAAGCACGGATGGCCTTCTAAAGTAACAGAATAACCTCTTCTGCCTTATTTGTGTAGACGTTATGAGCTGTCTATTGACAAAGACTGTATCACATGGCGCAACCGGGTGTTCGTGCCAAATTCTTTGAAATGCTTGGTACTGAAACTCTTGCATGAGGGGCATCTGGGAGAGACGCGCATGAAAATGCTTGCACGAAGCCATGTCTGGTGGCCTAATCAAACCGAGGACATTGAAAAAACTGTGAGGGAGTGCGAGAGCTGCCAGTTAACTGCTAGCAGTGGCCGACACGACGATGGCAGAGACTTCATCTTGACTTTGCGTACTGCAATCCTCACTGGTTGCTTGTTCTTGTGGACACTTACTCGAGATGGCTGCAGGCGATCTGCACGTCTGTTACAACTGTAGCCAAAACGGTGGAGAAATTACGAACTATTTTCGCGGCTTTTGGCCTGCCGCAAGAGGTCGTCAGCGACAACGGCCCGCAGTTCGTGTCATCGGAATTTGCAGCTTTCCTCTCATCCAACGGAATCCGCCACAAGACGACACCACCGTATCATCCGGCGTCTAATGGAGCTGCAGAACGCCTGGTTCAGACCGTGAAGAGAAACTTGGAAAAACAGTTGAGGGATGAACAACGAATGGGAGTTTCAAAATCCATTCAACATCGCGTAGACCAGTTTCTCTTCCACTACCGGAACACACCATGTGCTGCAACTGGAAAAACCCCGGCCGAGTTGTTCTTGTCATGGGCTCCTAGGACACGGCTGACTTTGCTGCACCCTGAGCTCCACAACAGCCTGGAGAATCGCGAGTGACGGCAAGCCCAGCCGCCGGTTGCCCGCTGGCGCGAGTCCAGCGAAGTTGACAGGGTGCGGGTGAAAGGAACTAGACCACGTGACCCTGCATGGATGGTTGGAGTCATCATCAGACGAATCAGTGCTGTGACATAAGTGGTGAAAGTAGAAAAGCAAGAGCGTTTCGTTCGCGCAGATCATATAGTAGATGCAACGTTTCCTGTCGCTGAAGAGCCGGAGATCCGCCACCCAGTGCCCCTGCCCAGAACTCGGTGGCCACTTTCAAGTGAGAACGCCAGGCCCATTGACTCAACTCCAACGGGACCTACCTCGCGAGTCTGCACCACCTCCCCCTGTCGAAGACAGCGCGCCAGAGCCAGCAACGCCGCGAGCAACAAGCCCAGCTTGCGATGCAGCTAAGACGGCCCCATCTCAACGCCCAGACCACGGCGAACCAGGCGTAGGCGATACGGAACCCCCTCGACTGGTCTTTCTCCGGAGAAGCACACGAGAGCAACGGCAGCCCGATCGGTAGGTTACAATTTAAAAAAAAAAGGAGGGGAGAAAAGAGTGCTGTGTCAACGCGCCAACATCAACGGCCGCAGCAGCGCCACCGCAGGCAAAAGGGAAACCTACTTAAACGCGCGCGTCCTGGGAATAAAGCGGCATTCCTTCGTTGGCATCGAGTGTGTGTCTGTGTTACGACAACAGAGACCGCCTAACATCACGTAGCTAAAGCTTAGCAACAACCTAGAAGCAACCCAGAAAAAACCTAGCATCACCTAGCTAAAGCCTAGCAGTAACCTACAAGCAACAAGATTAGACTGCAGAATCGTCGAGCTTCGTTTTTCAAACCTTGGCCGACTTAGTGCGAGCTTCGTAATTTTTTTTATGTTCATATTAAGAAATCTGGTTGGCGTGGGAGTAAATTACAGCGACGTATAAAATAACTTTATTCGCACAGATATGTATTCGAACTTCAACTTATATCAATTAGTCTAGTTGATTATTGCAGAAATGACAAAATAGTTCAAGAGAAGATTTCCCACGATGTTACAATATAGCTTACTGGTGGAAAAGTGACCAGAAGAAAACAGACAGCACAAAGAAGTAATTCCTACAAGGTCTCAGTTAGGAACGGCTACTACCTTTTCTTTTTATGAAGTAATACTGGCATCAGCGCTACTGACTGCAGCTGCAAACGCAGTTTTAACCCTTTGCGGTCCAAAACCTTTACCCACTTTCCGGCTCTAGCGGTCCGAAACTATTTCGCCAGTTTCTGGCGCCGCGAATAAAAACACAAGCTGTGGAAGAGAAACGCACAGGATATTTATTTTTGCTCCTGCATTCTGCAGGCAACTCTTTTAGTGATATTTGGGCAACGTATGATACCGCTCAAAGCATTCCCCTGTGTGCAGGCCAGGGTTATTACTGCAGGTTTCCACCGCCGCCGTCGTCGTCTTCGTCACTCACTTCTGTCGAATCACTGTCATCACTGTCTGGTGGAGGCACGTAATTCTCTTCCTCACTAAAGTCATCCTCGCTTTCGCTAAAAGCACCGCCGTAAAACGCACGCGGTGAAAACGTGGCCATGCTTCTCAGCGAACCGCGCGCGCGAGTGGGTACGCTCTAGGCCCCGTGCTGATCATAGTGCTGCACCCTAGTGTCAAAAAAGTAAAACCTCAACAAACAAAGCTCACTTATTCCTCAAGAGATGGCCCTTCATGTATACAAAAAATGCGCGCGACTCGCGGTGAGAAAACAGCAAAATTTAAACCACGAACACCCTTGTCGGGCGGGGCCCGACAGCGGACCGCTACGGCCGTGTTGCGTTGTCGGGCGCTGCCCGACAACGGACCGCAAAGGGTTAACATAGGTGAGAACTGTTAAAGCGGCCATGACACCAAGTTTTCGACCATAATCTGTGTTATGTGGCTTAATCCTTCTGCATTCACAAAAAAAAAGCTGACGAAATTTTAGCGCATTTGGTCGAGCACTTAATTTATAATCGAATATATTTATAAACACGCGAACGGCCCGCGAGTCAGGCCACGCTGGTGCACTCGCGAGCCGTGACGTAACAAGCAGCTAGCTGCGCAAGCGTCTGCATTGCGGCGAACGATATTGTTCCATGGTCAGCTGCGCGTGATATCGAGATATTTTAGCTTTCTTCAGCTTGGCACTGAAATTGAACGATTTGCAGCGGCTGAAACTTTGGTAGAAGACGACGGTTCCGTTCCGTGCTGCACATGACGTCACACGCGCCATTGAAAGATGGCGGTCGCCGGCGATGGGCGAGGTTTACAGCCGGCGACTTCTAGGGCTTGATTTGCACTGAAGTATCCTTTTACGGCCCACTTTTGAAATCTGTATAGGCAAATAGACTCTCTACTTCTAGTTTTCGCTCAAAACCACATATCTTTGGGCGACCGTGTCATGGCCCCTTTAAGTAACCGGTAGTGACTACTAGGCCTACTAGGCCTACACTGAACAAACTACAGAATCTGAATACATCTCGAGCAGTAAGTGGTTTCGCGCTTCTGAAGCTTATAATCACTTGGTCAAGCAAGCTGCTACCTTTGCACCACGTTGAAAAGTGTACACCCGACTAAAAAATAATCTAGAGGAATTGTGGAGAAAATGATGAGGTACCTGTATTATCGCTGCCACATCGTCCATACTGTAGTGCGTCTCAAATAACACGAACGGGGCGTAGTCTAAGTTGCTGTTAGTGTAAAAAACCGTGAAGTCTACCACATTGTTGACGTCGCCGGCAGGTATCAGCGGCTCGCCGTCAACGGTCACCTGGAAGAATTTAGTAGCAGGCGGAGAAAACGTGATTGCTAAGATCAAAGACAAAGAATCAGTAGCACCGGCTGGCAGCAGTGCGTGGTGTCGGTCACACGTGTTAAGCTGAGAAGCGAGGGGCGTAGCCAGAAATATTTTTCGGGGGGGGGGGTTCAACCATACTTTATGTATGTTCGTGCGTGCGTTTGTATGTGTGCGTGCCTATATATGCAAGCAAAACTGAAAAATTTCGGGGGAGGTTTGAACCCCCCCAACCCCCCTCCTTGGCTACGCCCCTGTGAGAAGCCCTCGTGAACTACTCTGAATAAAATATATTAAGTACTACATGCGCAGTGCTTTATCATCAACTATTTCTCAATCGATTACCTCTCTAATTCTACTTTCCAATATATTGCTGTATTGCAGTTTCGGGTTCGTTCCACAAAGATGCAGGTATCAAATGATCGGTAAGTCGTGATTTTTATCTACGTATTACAACGAGTTTCGGCGCATTGATCGAATATCTAAATCGTTTTCGCAAAACTGCTGTTCGAGATTACCGAAATGATGTTAGTAAGAGATATTCCTGAGACCAGTACTCCTTTCTAGACCGCTCTCTTAGGCGTGTCAATAAATGCATTTGTGTTGCAGTTAAGATCCTTTTGCATTGAAAGTGAAGTTCAGGACACTGCTCACAAGCTTGAAAAATGAAAACCTTTGTATTCTGGAGAAGCAGCGAAGGTTCTTGGTGCACGCATTGAAATTAAATTTAAAAAAAAAACAAAGAAAGACAGCGTTAAGGAAGAAAGGGGAACACGGTGAACACGGCATGCAGATTTTTACTGTGCACACAAAGTATACAGCCGCACTTCTCACGCTATACCAAGAAACCCATGGCTGCGGATTTTCTACGCCAACAGCTCACATGACATGGGTGAGATTCTACTTGCATAAGCTCACAGGGTCGACGCAGAAAAAACTCCAGACCTGCGCGGCAAGCGGAAAGCGCAGCACAGTCACAGCGATAGCTGGATGAGCGGCATTTCTGGAGCCCGTTATAAACTCTCTTGTGGCTACTAATAAATGTACACTAGCAACGTACCCACTACGGCACAAATCGTAATTTTTGTGAAGTTGGGAAGCACCCACCAGGACATTATTCGTTATTCTGCGGAGAAGCGAGGTACCATCTTTGAGGCATTATGTGCACTTTGCTGATTCCACGGCTGATGACGATGAATAATTATGGCTGAGTCCTTTGTAATGGGTTGTAATCTTTAAACGACCCACTAGTTACGAAATTCGCATTGCGTGACTTCCGGTCGTTATTTAAAGGAGCACTGACACAAAATTTCGAAGGCGAGATAACCTGTGGGATCGATTTGTGTGGACACACACGCATCATCTACGAAATATCAACGGATAATATAGCCTAGAACATATTTAAAATCACGTTTAAAGTGCGCGTCGCGCCACTCCACGCAAAACGCGCCTTTGGTGTTCTTGTAAACAACCAACCGGCACCTGCATCACGAGTTTGCGTTGGCTGCCACGATTGTTGCGGGCGCTCTCTCCCACTCTCTCCTAGCAGACCTTTTCAACGGAAAAGAAGGGGAGACTTGCACGGGAGTACAAGGGCTGGTGTCCTCGCCTCAGCAGTGCATCTTGGGGGGATCATGCATATTTACAACGTCTCAGGGCTAGTTCACACAGCCGTCAAACGCTCCGTCACGTCAACGTCACGTTGCCGATTTCCATCAGGGGAGAGGGTTTCCGAGACGTTTTCTCCGGAAAAAACGGTTGACGGTGTCGTAGAGCAGTGCTCTACGTTTCCGTCGCCGGCACGGGGACGGAGCACCGCCCCTAGAAAACGGACCAATCAGAAGTTTACGTTTGGAGTTCCGATTTCTGAGAAGAGCCACGCGTCTAGCATACGGCCCCCGGGTCCGTGGCCTTGAAACACTGAGCGCGCGTGACTGAATGGGCCATAAAACGGGGGGACAAGTGGTTGCTTTTGTGCGTGTGTGTGTGTTTGTGGTGCGAGGAGGAGCGCCCAGCGGAGTCGGGAGAGCGCCAGCAAAGCATTTGAGCTGCGTGGACAATTCCTATTTGGTGCATCAGTCGGTCAACACTGCACAAAAACGAGCTGCTGTCGACGCTGCAACCGCCGTCGTCTGTTCGTACACTGCTACGTCGCGTCTGCTGTCCGTTTTTTTGACGTGACGGTGACGTGACGGAGCGTTTGACGCCTGTGTGAACGAGCCCTCAGAGGGCATTGTAGCGGCACCCAGGAAGCCTTCGTTGAAAAGAGTTGTCGACGCGGTGCTCGTGTGCACGCGGTTTTGTATGCTCACGCAGGCAGCTATGTTTACGTAGCCACCACTCTGGGTCCCGCCTCCCTCGGCGCTCTCTGAAACCGAAACTGCGACTGCGAGCTATAAAACCGTCTCCAAATAATTAACGGTCGCGCGCTCGAGCAAACGAGCTTTCCAGCCGTGATAATTAGGTCGTTAACTACTTATCCCAACAGAAAAAGCAAGAGAGAAAATTTTGGTGTCAGTGCTCTTTTAAATCCACACCACGGTTTATGACATACGTTAAGGTGAGAAAGAGAGAGAGGAAGGGAAATTAACTTTTTGAGACCCTGAGTAAATGGATCATGGGAGCGTTGTGGGCTTCCTTGGCAACCAACAGAAGTGCACTTGCGAGGAACCCGCTAAGCTATAAATATTCATAATTTTTGTGATGTAGAGAAGCAGCAACTATGCAATTTTTCGTCATTCTGCGGAGAACCGTGGTACTCGCTAAGCACCTCTAGGGCATTATGTGCACTTTGTTGATTCTGTTGCTGATGACGATGAAGAATCATGGCAGAGCCCTTTGTAATGGGTTGGAAGCATTCAACAACCCACTCGTTGCGCAATTCGCATTGTGTGACGCCTGGTTACAGAATTCGCATTGTGTGACGCCTGGTTGAAATGTTTTACTCTTCTACCACGCGACGTTACATGTTAATGTGTTTCCTTCCCGACATGAAGCCTGTATAGGGTCTTTTTGCAGAGCAGTTTCAAGCACCGGCATGGCTCTGAGGTAGAACACTGAGCTCCCGCGCAGAGGGCCCCGGTTCGAACCTCGTTCCATCCTGGATTTTTTTTTCTTATTTCGTTGTTTCTTATTTCGAGCAATAGTGGTTACGAACACCGGCGGCGGCGGCGGACAGCTACGGCGCCAAAAACGGCCGTTGTTGTGGTCACATAACAGCTTTCGCTGTAAAAGCTTTCGTAGCTGCATGAGAAGAACGATGGAGACGCTTCAGGAAACATTGTCCAGTTTGTAAATCTAGCACAAAACTGACTGACTACTACAGAGGTCTTCGGTGCACGACCAGTTAAGATCTCGGGACTCTGTGTAATGTGTGAATGCGTCCTTAGGTGCATTTCACTATGGAAAAAAAAAACAAGCAAACCACATAAACACACACTCGCACACACGCTATCGCTTTCCAAGTCGCTAGCCCGCCTTCGCTTCTTGGTGGAGACCTAAACTGTGCCACAAAAAAAGCCAATGCGCAGACGCCCTCCGGCTCCTATCTTTATTTGCACCTACCTCGAACTTTCGCTCACAGCCAAAGACGCAGCCGATGCCGGAATTCATGCGAAACGAGCTCTTTAACGCTGCCGCGTTAAAACAGGGTCAGAAAGTAATTACTATTACATAAATGGTGCTGTTTCGCCAAGAACTACCACCGCACTAAAGTCGTAGGTCATGTAAACTGTTCTACTAATTAAAGTACACACAAATCGAAGTTAATCACCATGTACAGATTTCTGAATTCAATTATTTGCGTTATCTGTGTCGAAAGATATTTACACACTGCCGGCGCCTCGTGAAACAAAGAAAAATTGAAACATACCTGCATGTCGTTGTTGTTTACTTCGAACTGGATAACATGGAAACCGTTCATATCTCTGCGAACGAGGGGGAACTGCGACTGCTGCCTATTGTTGCGAATATACTCGACATAAGCCTCCTTCTCCCCCTTGAACGTCAGGGCCACGAAATCGCGCAAATGCCTGTCGTACTGACCAAGGCGAATCGAGTACGTTGCTCTGTAAATAAAAAAAAATGCGGGCGCATTGAATTACACGCGCGAAGGGAACGGAGTGTTACTTATGAGAACTACTTAATCAACCGAACATTCGTTTGTACCAGGAAGCATAAACCAACCCCATGAACGTAAACCAACTCGCCAACATCGCTATTCTTATTCAAGCACATCAAGGTTGAGCGTGGAACTAATGCTTCCAGGCGCGCCCGCTCGGTCTCGAGCGCTCATCTGGAATCGCGAATACCCATCTCCGCCTGCAGCGACGGGGCTGTTTCTCTGCGCAGACACTGCTGATGTACAGCAGTGTCTGTGCACGAACATTGCACGGAAGCCGTGCTGATCATTACCCAATGTATCCCCAATCTCCTTCTTGGTATTTTGCAGTTGCACAACGTCTCGTTGCCTTCACACATCCAGCTTAGGCGTTGCCGTCTATATTCGAAAAACACTCCGGTCTTTAACATGGCGTTCTTGGAGGTGCTCTCGATGTGCAGGAAAACAACACAACGTCTAGTAAAAAGGAAGCGCAGTACTCACTGAGCACCAGCCTTCAGACCGCTGGGAGCTGGATAGTTGAAGACTACGGTGATGGAAGTGGCGTGCCATAAATAACCCGGTGTGATGAAACCAAACTCCCTTTTGCTGGCGTCGAATCCACCCTGCGGTCACCACGATGCACGCGTAAACAACATAATTAGTAAGCTGTCTAAAACGACTGGTGCGATACGCCGCGCTTATTTTGAAGGATTTTCAAGTGTCAAGAGTAAATAATTGCCGATTGCTGGCGGCCGGTAAAGCCGCAAACAAAAATATCAGTGAGCTTGCAGTGCTCCGAAAGCGTGTTACTCGACTGACATGTAAGGTTGCATACCTCTGTGACACTGGAGGCCTTTTTATAGAACATAGTATCGCAGTCAATCGAACGTAAAATTATAAATTGTGTTGACAATATAAATCTGTTTCAGTAAACATTATTAGCCAGCTAGAAACACTAGCAGCACTACCAACCAGCTTTACAAAATACGAGACACGCAAACCGGAAGAATGGAAATCTGAAAAATGTCGCGCGTATTATAGTAAACACATGATCCTGTTCATGCTGCCCGCATTAGTAATTGCAATTAGTAGAGAACAGCTGTTTCCCCTCCGATAAATTTCATAAAAAAATTCTACAGGAATAACATCATTGCAATAAATTCATCTTAATCCGCTCTGTCAGGCATACGTGCCTTTTTTCAGCCTCCTAGACAGAATAAATGTACATATTGTTACTTTTCGTATTCTGAAATAATCTGATCATGACGATGATGTAAGTTGCGACTTGTGGCCACAGCAAGACATGCTAGTGTTAGGCACGATGACGTAGACACTCCTCAGTGCAACTCTGCCACTAGTACAAAGACCACAGCAGCGGATTTCAAGATGGAATTTCAAAAACGCCACAAATTCATCTCTCTCTCTCTCTCTCTCTCTCTCTCTCTCTCTATATATATATATATATATATATATATATATATATATATATATATATATATATATATATATATATGTCTTCACTACAATATATATATATTATATATATATATATATGTCTTCACTACAATATATATATATATATATTATATATATATATTATATATATATATATATATATATATATATATATTATATATATTGTAGTGAAGAGTACGAGACGACGACGAAGCAGCCAAGAAAGCTAGCCACATCGTGGGTGGTAGCCACGCGACCCGAGCTTGCGCTTGCTTGGATTTTGGACCCTCAACGTTCCTCGACGTTCCTCATCGTTCCTTCACGTCTGTACGTGAATAAACCACGTGACATTTGGTGGAGGTACGTGGGTTTCCCCTACGACCCTGGATCTTCGCTCCCGTAAGCTTCCCCCCTTCGTGATACCAACATGGCCACCGAGACTCCTTCCCAGCCTGGCCCTTCGGCTGTCCACGTCACTTGTGGCGCCGTGTATCCACAGCGGGACCCCCCCATCTTCTCGGGCTCCGGTGAATCGGACGTGGACGAGTGGCTGTCGAGGTATGACAAAGTCGGCGCCAGCAACAGATGGGACGATCCAATGAAGCTTGGGTATGTGCAATTCTACCTTGCCGACATAGCCCAACTGTGGTATCACAACCACGAGGCCGAGCTTCCATCTTGGTCAGCTTTCAAGACTGCTATCAAGGACGTCTTTGGACGGCCTGCGGCTCGCAAGCTTCTCGCCGAGCAGCGCTTGCGTCAGCGTGCACAACAACCGGGTGAGACCTACACGGGTTACATCGAGGATGTCCTCCATTTGTGCACCCGCGTCGACCCCGCTATGCCTGAGGAGGCCAAAATCAACCACATCTTGAAGGGCATCGAGGACGGCGCCTTCCAGCTGCTGCTCGCGCGGAATCCCACCACAGTCGCTGCGCTAGTTTCCCTCTGTCAGAGTTTCGACGAATTGCGCAGGCAGCGCGCGATCGCCCGTCAGGCCCTCCCGACCCCCGACACGCTCTCCAGCTTGCAGCTAGCTGTCCCTCCGGCCACTCAGCCGACTCTCCAGCCCACGATCAAAGACTTCATCCGTGAAGAAGTCGCACGCCAGCTGTCCTTACTGCCGCTCACTCACGAGCCGGCGCATCCTCTGGCTCCGGGCATTCAACAAGCCATTCGGACGCAAGTTGCTGAGGCTCTCCCACCCATGTTCCAACAACCGCCCGTCACTGCGCCGCTTACCTACGCCGCCGTTGCTGCTCGGCCCCCTCAACAGCCTATGCCCTCTGCTCCACCTCGACCACTGATGCCGTCCCATGCCTTGGCGACCACCGCGTATCACCAATCTATGCCTTACGTTCCACCTCGGCCACTTACGCCGTCCCGTGTCTTGCCAACATCCGCGTATGCTTCGTCGCCGCCCATCCCAAACCCCTCGGCTCCGTCTTTCCGCCGCTCCGACGCGTGGCGAACCCCGGACAATCGGCCCATCTGTTTCTCCTGTGGCCTCGCCGGCCACGTCGCTCGCCATTGTCGCCTGGTTCCTCCAACATTCGACGCCGTGGGCATGCCAGTTGCGTCGTCGTCCAGGTCGCCCCCAAACTACTCCCCTCCTCACTTCGACGCCGACGGCAGGCCGGTCGCGTCGTCGTCCCGGTCGCCACCGGAGTATGCCCGTGATCAACGACCCAACGAGACCCACCGGTCACCGTCCACTCGACGACGACGCTTCCTGTCACCTATGCGTCGCCGACCTGCTACGCAAGAGGGAAACTGATCGCTGCAGTTCCGGAGGCAAGAACTGCATGCGAAGCGAACTGCCCAAGGCCTCCGTCTTTTTCGCCGCAAAACGTTATCGACGTCAATGTTGAAGGGACCACTGCCCAAGCGCTAATTGATACCGGGGCCGCCGTTTCCGTAATCTGCGAGAGCCTCTGCCGCCAGTTAAAAAAAGTGACCACGTCGCTCTCAGGACTCATGCACCGCACTGCGAACTCGCAGTTCATAGCACCTTCAGCCGTGTGCACCGCGCGCGTTAATATTCAAGGCGAACTTTACGTCATTGAGTTTTTCGTGCTGCCGTCCTGCTCTCACGACGTTATCCTCGGCTGGGACTTCCTTTTACGTCATCGCGCCATCATAGATTGCGCCCGAGCAGAAGTCGCCCTTACGCCGCTGCAATCTTCTGTTTCGGGGCCTACCATATCTGACGCATGTAAACTTGTCATTGCTGCCGACGCTGACGTAGCCCCAAACACGTCCACCCTTGTCGCCTTGACTTGTCCGGCCGCTCCTGACGGCGCTGTCCTGTTCGCCCCGTCAGAGCTGTTTCTCCGCCGCCACGCCCTACGACTGCCGTT
This sequence comes from Rhipicephalus sanguineus, assembly GCF_013339695.2. Lineage (NCBI taxonomy): Eukaryota > Metazoa > Arthropoda > Arachnida > Ixodida > Ixodidae > Rhipicephalus > Rhipicephalus sanguineus. The sequence goes on along the minus strand of NC_051177.1, from coordinate 140,182,835 downwards.
TGCCGTACTCACCGTCGAATCCGGCGCTACCATCATGCCAATTGCCAACTTGCGCACCTCGCCCGTTCGTCTACTTCGCGGGGAATGTTTGGGAAGCATACATGCCGTTGACCTGCTTCGCTTTCTGGAGTTCGCTGAAGCCCCACTTCACCACCAGCTGAATGCCATGACAGCCCCTGTTGCGGCACCTCCGAAGTCAGACATTTTTCACCCTTCTGTGTCCCCGGATCTATCATTGGACCATCGACGCGAACTATTGGCCCTTCTAGAAGAGTTCCGCTCATCCTTCGACTGCGGTCAGCCATCTCTGGGTCGCACAACGAGCATCACGCACCACATCGACACCGGTGGTCATGCCCCTTTACGCCAACGACCATATCGCGTTTCGGCGGAAGAGCGCCGTGTTATCAATGAACAAGTCGATGATATGCTCACGCGCGGAGTCATTCAGCCATCTGAGAGCCCCTGGTCGTCCCCTGTCGTGCTTGTGCGCAAAAAGGATGGCTCTATCAGATTCTGCGTCGACTACCGCCGCCTGAATAAGATAACTCGGAAGGATGTATACCCGTTGCCACGCATCGACGATGCCCTCGATTGCTTGCAAGGAGCAGAATATTTCTCGTCCTTGGATTTACGATCGGGCTATTGGCAAGTTCCACTCGCGGACCCTCACCGCCCGAAGACTGCGTTCGTTACTCCCGATGGGCTTTATGAGTTCAAGGTGATGCCCTTCGGACTCCGCAACGCCCCATCTACCTTCGAACGAATGATGGATAACATCCTTCGTGGCCACAAGTGGAATACCTGCCTGTGCTACCTTGACGACATTGTTGTATTTTCCCGCGATTTTCCGACTCATCTAGTTCGTCTTCGCGCTATTCTCACGTGCCTCGCCTCTGCTGGCCTTCAACTTAACATCAAGAAGTGCCATTTTGCTGCGCGCCAACTCACCATACTAGGTCACGTCGTCTGCAAGGAAGGCGTTCTTCCGGATCCCGCTAAACTTCGTGCCGTGGCCGAGTACCCCAAGCCCAATTCCATCAAGACGCTCCGAAGCTTTATTGGGCTGTGCTCATATTTTCGTCGATTTGTGCGCGACTTCGCTTCTATCATCGCACCTCTTACTAACCTACTGACAGCCTCTAACGGCCTTTCGGCTTGGTCACCAGAGTGCGATGAAGCTTTCATGACGCTACGGCGCTTATTAACGTCACCTCCGATACTCCGTCACTTTGACCCTAATGTGCCTGCGGAGGTCCATACTGACGCCAGCGGTGTCGGTCTTGGTGCTGTACTGGCTCAACGAAAACCAGGATACGACGAGTACGTTGTTGCTTACGCGAGTCGAACCCTGAAGAAAGCGGAGTGCAACTACTCAGTCACTGAAAAAGAGTGTCTCGCCATAATCTGGGCTTTGACCAAGTTCCGTCCGTACCTTTATGGCCGCCCCTTCGAAGTAGTCACGGACCATCACGCGCTCTGTTGGCTCTCATCTCTGAAAGATCCTTCAGGCCGCCTCGGTCGTTGGGCGCTTCGGCTGCAGGAATACGACATTCGTGTTGTGTACAGATCCGGCCGCAAGCACTCGGACGCTGATGCGCTATCCCGCTCACCGTTACCGGCTGACACAGCTTCGCCGTCAGACACGTCAGCTGTCTTGACGCCCCTTGACTTCGCAGACATGCCGTCGGAGCAACGCAAGGATGCGTGGATCTCTGAACTCGTCGACTTTCTGACTGGTTCATTGGTTCATCCAGCGTCAAGAACTCTCCGTCGTCAAGCCACGCATTTCGCACTCCGCGACGGCCTCCTCTATCGGCGTAATTACGCACCTGACGGTCGGAGGTGGTTGCTAGTGATCCCGCGCCACATGCGCACAGAAGTCTGCACTGCTTTTCACAACGACCTGCAAAGCGCTCACGCTGGCGCTCTGAAGACTTACAACCGCTTGCGTCAGCGATACTACTGGCGCGGCATGTACACGTTCGTGCGCAAGTACGTACGTGCTTGTACTGCTTGTCAGCAGCGTAAAGCTCCACCTCAACGCCCAGCCGGTCCACTTCAGCCTCTACCTTGTCCGGGACGTCCATTCGACCGCGTCGGCATCGACTTATATGGCCCGCTTCCCCCGACTTCCTCTGGGAATCGGTGGATCATTGTTGGCGTGGACCACCTCACCCGTTACGCAGAGACTGCAGCACTTCCAACGGCTACCGCAAGAGAGGTTGCGTTTTTTATCTTACGCAACTTTGTCCTTCGCCACGGTGCTCCCCGTGAACTTTTGAGCGACAGAGGGCGTGTTTTCCTGTCTGACGCTATTCAGGCCTTGCTCGTCCAGTGCAACATCGTTCATCGAATGACCACCGCATATCATCCGCAGACGAATGGCCTCACGGAACAATTTAGTCGCACACTCGGTGATATGTTGACAATGTACACGGCATCAGACCAGACCAACTGGGACACCGTCCAGCCGTTCGTCACGTACGCGTACAACACCGCAACGCACGCGACCACCGGTTTCTCACCTTTCTTTCTTTTATACGGACGCGACCCGTCCTGCACGGGACACTATGCTTCCCTATACGCCGGACTCGTCTGAATATACTGCGAGTTCTGACGTTGCCAGATACGCCGAAGATTGCAGAGAATTAGCCCGTTCGCTGACCACCGAGGACCAAGGCCACCAAAAGCTACGGCACGACACCGACCGACCTCTCTCTACTTTCACGACTGGTGACCTCGTTTGGCTCTGGATCCCATCGAGCACTCCTGGCCTTTCCTCGAAATTACGTGCCCGATATCAGGGGCCCTACCGCATTCTTTCTCGCACGTCTCCTGTCAATTATGAGGTTGAGCCTCTGACAGCATCCCACTATTTACGTCGTCGTGGTCGGGAAATCGTCCATGTCAGCCGCCTGAAGCCCTATTACGACCCCGCTATACTGACAACGCCTTAGGTCGCCAGGATGGCTCCGCTATTCACCAGGGGCCAATGTAGTGAAGAGTACGAGACGACGACGAAGCAGCCAAGAAAGCTAGCCACATCGTGGGTGGTAGCCACGCGACCCGAGCTTGCGCTTGCTTGGATTTTGGACCCTCGACGTTCCTCGACGTTGCTCATCGTTCCTTCACGTCTGTACGTGAATAAACCACGTGACAATATATATATATATATATATATATATATATATATATATATATATATATATATATATATGGGAGAAATGTATACGCTTCTAAAAAACTTTATTTGTCGACGTTTCCAGCGGAGCCCGATCTTCAAGACGTAATTGACTAGGCTTCGATGTGCTTTTATACCATCGTCCTCCGAGCCGAGAACGGGAAAGAGAGAGAAAAAGTAAAAAAGTAAAGAAAGGGTTTGAACAGCTCAAAAAAGTAAAAAAAAAGATTTTGAGGAAAAAGAAAGAGTCGGGAACAGACCACGTGCACATACTTGGACACACGAACAACACGTGTTTTCTGGACAAAAAAACAGTGTGTGTATATATATATATATATATATATATATATATATATATATATATATATATATATATATATATATATATATATATATATTGTTTTCTTTTCTTATTGCAACTAGCGTTATGCTGACGTTTATATAGAGCAGTCATGTAACTCTCACGCTGTTCATGGCTTTTGTAAAGTGCGGAGCACTTTATGGGCCCGGGCTGTCGTCTCACGTCGTCGCGTTGCATCACGCTCGAAGTACCAAAACAGGAACCATCTCGCGCGAAAAAATAAATAAATATTCCTCCCGGGGCTGGAGTTTGAGCCCTTGTCGCCACCGGTCCAAAATCGAGTGTCTTGAACACTAGGCCACGCTCCCATGCTTGTTCATTGTGAACTGAACTTAAGCATACGAATGCGTTCTACCGACGATAAAAAAAAATAACAATTGGGAAGAGCGCTAAAGGTCATGGCAATACCAAATAGGTCAAGAGAGGGCACCACTGCATCACAAATAAAGGTTTCATTTCCTGCCGCGGACGCCGAGGAGGCTGCGCTTGCTTGTCCGTGAACGCCAGCGTTGTCGAAGGGCTAATTCGTCTCTCCGAGCCAGCGAAGCGATAGCGAAACGCCAGTGCAGGGAATTAGACGCAGATCTACGGGACAGAGAAACCGAGGCGATACGCCAGCGAATTCGAGGTAGCCCTCAGCTTTGGAAGACACAGACGCAAGCCAAGAGCCAACAAACACAGGCGAAACCCAGATTCGACTCAGACAAACACAAGCCAAGCGTCAACACAGGCAGGGGAGTCCTCTGCTCTGCTCCGCAGTTTGTACAGTTTTCATGGCGTGGAGTCAAATGTTTCTTGTCTCCCGCAACATTGTTTATATTGTTGCAAATAAACTCAATTCAGTTCGACAGTTCTCCACAGAAGCGCTTTCTTTTTTTTCTTTTACAGTATTATGATTCCGAGACCACAAATACTAGGCAACTCGTCTTTAAAGCCATTGTTCATGCTCGAAGTTTATTCTCCTACATTAAAGAAACATAGAAGCTATAATATATACAACAAATACAGTCGATACGCACCACGTATCGGTGGGAACAGGGCATATGTGATACTTTCTTCGATGATATCTCAAATCCTTCGTTACTATACTTGTGCGTAACTACCCCTCTGCGCTCAAAGAATACGCTGAGTATTAGGCGAACACCAAGCAGCGAAACGCTTTACCTCGTGTTGATGTACTACCCACAGTTCACAACCCAAAAAAACCACTCTTGTTGCGACAAGGCATTTTCTATTTGTGCAAGAAAACGCGTAAAAGTGAAATGGAGGTGTTGACACCACCATTAGGCTTCCACACAAACCCGCCGTGACGTCACAAATGTTACGCTGTCTACTAGGGACTGCATAGTTCTTAGTCGGTAAAAAAAAGTACGTTGTTCTCCGAGAGGGCCAGAGACCTACACTCTAAGAAAAAAAAAGTCCTTTGACTCTTTGTTTGTCCTCACTTCCAACTTATATGACTTTATTTAAAAAGTCACGTGAACTCTCCTTGGAGATCATTATACTCTCTTTGAAGAGTCGTGGGACCCATGAGAGTGTTAACGTGTCTCTTTAAAGAGAGTTATATATGTGGCAAGTCAGGAATCTCCGAAAGGAGTCACACATACTCTTTGTTTGTGTTTTTCTCTTAAAGTGCAACGTACCAAGTTTCAGGACATCTTGTTGAGCCAATACACGAACAAAAGAAAAGAACACTCTTAAATACCTGACGTCAGCTTATACTGATGCGCGGAGATTTAGGCACGAAATCTAAACGTCACACTTTGAACATTTCCTTTTCTATGTATAGACTTGATAGTAATATTTCGAAGAATAGTTTATTAGTCGAAATTGATCCACCGTTTCAGCCTAGTAAAAAGCCTTTAAGGCTTTTTACTGGATGTTTTTGCACGAAAGGCAAAATCGGATGCAAGGAGGCGCGATTGCGGGACTGTCTTATTTCGTACACGTTGGAGCTACATTTATACAGAGAAGTTTTTCCTTACACCTACGCTTCACGCATGTGTACTTTCACCTTTGTTTTTAGTTTTAGTACCAAGCATTTAATCTATTTGTGGGGATGGATTTATACCAATAAATACAACTCCAACATGCTCTAAATAAAACGCTTGCTAGTTCGCGTTCCCACTCATTACAATTCTGCATGACGGCGGCTCAGAAAACCCATCCGTGAAATAGTCTATAACGTAATTATTTGTAGTTACAGATTGTCGGTAGGCCCGTGCGACTGTGAAGCTATGCCAGCACGTTTCATGAGACTATATGTCCACAATACCCTTCATCAAGCATACAATGTACGTCTGTGGTTGTTTTTTTTTCTTCTGCTTATATATTGTGCGCGGAACTGTTAGGGCACGTACTACGTTCTTGCGGGCTGGTTGGCTCATCGCATCTTTCGGCTTGATGCTTCAGCGCATCTTCTGCGCCCGTGGTGTATTGCTCGTTCCTTCCGCCTGTGCTCTTTTTTTTTCGCGCTGTTTTAACCTCACGTACTTTCATAGACATTCTTAAATGCACCAGACTGCATGCAAAAGCCATGCTTTGCTTGTTGAAGGCGACTAAACATTACGAACGAGTCTTGAGCGCTCTCGAGCTCAAAAAGTGCATGTCAGCAACACAGAACCACAGCGGCGGTTCAGGAGAAATGGCGGTGTCTAAACGTCAATTGCATTTGTCTTAATCGTGACGACGCAGACAACCTGGGAGTTTGCGGCACTTCAGTTTTACCTGCTTCCTCATCGCGTGCAGGAGAAATTTAAACATGCATGAAAGACCGCATTTCTTCAACGCGAAATACTCAAGGACAAGACAAGGGCGCGATACATTCAGTTCAATTCCATGCACTCTCTACTTACGGTATAGTGAGCATGAAAACCATTTCTCCGTCTTTGCGCAGCCACCATTTGTATTTGCGTAACGCTGAGTTGGTCGAGAGGCAGCAAATTGAACGCCATCGTGCAGGTGAGAACCAAAGGCAAATCTTTCTCGCTGTAAGTACTAAGCTCCGATGAGGGCCAGCTAATAGGCAGGAAGGCAGTGAGGTACGTCCTTTGACAGCGACAACCGAAGGGGAAATGGGAGTTTCCGTTGCAAGGATCGCTTCTGCATGCATTGATCGGCAGTGCGAGCACAATCGCTGCGAGCATATTGACGTATTGAGGCGCCTCAAGGTTCCCGAAGAAGCGCCAGTTCATCTTCGCTCAAACAATGTGATCTCGCGTTTTGAGACGTATATTTCACTCAACAGATTCGCTGTATGTACCTCGAGCAGCACAGGAGCGCATTCTGGGCTTCAAATAATAAAGCATCATCCTCGTTAACGGGAATCGCACGAAACGAAAACAACAGAATATAAATCAGAGCGAATTGTTATTTTCCAACCGCAACGCCGGCGCAAGAAGCTTTGCAATTGTATCACGATACCATACACGATAATACTTGCAATTATTGGATCGAATGCGATGCATTTCGTTTGTATCTTGAGAAACTTCAATACATTCGCATTATACTGAAATTATGCACAGGTCTGATGTAATACTCAATTGCGTATGCACAAAAATGTTCGCTTGGAAATTTCTTAACTCGCCTTCCTCGCTATATGACGTTTGCCCTCAATTATTAAAGGGCCCCTAAACCACCCAGAGGTCGAAATTTAGTTGTGGTGGTGCAGTTGTGCACTAGGGTGCCCTGATGCGCGTTTTGCCCAAATCGAGGCACACTATTGTGCAGGAGTATACAGCGAACGCTAGCGGATAGTTACACGCGTTCGCTCGTTCCGCTCTTTCCTTCGCTACGCTGCGTTCGTCAGCTCATCTGTCCACCTCTCCGAATGCCCTTGCTCAGCGTCTGAAGTGACTACGCAAGGAGCGTGCGCATCTGCTAGCAGAGGAGCACGCGAGCGTCTATGGTGAGTTGTGGGATTTGGCACAGTTTTTTGTACCACGTACGCGCCATAGGAGTTTTGTGCTGACGCCATAAAATTTTCAGACCAACAAGAGGTATACAGTTGCACTGTAAAACGTAGAGGAATGCCGATGCCGTTCATTTCATTCAGGGTGCTTAGTAGCAGCAGTACCAACTTGAGAGGCGGAGTGAAGCCACCGTTTAGTGTCATACGCCGTATTTGCGATAGCAGTAATTTGTATGTTAAGATACACGACACCTACAGAGCATCTAAGCAGAGCATCTAAGCATCTACATGTACCTTCGAGATTGTCCAGCCTGCCAGCAGGGATTTTGAAAAGTATGTGCACTGTGGTTTCGATATTAATTTCTGGACTCCAACATAATAGTAAGAAAACACCGCAGTTTTACTTTGACAACTTTGGAAAACGCAGAAGTTGAAAAGAAAGTAGGGCTAGATTATCGTCCTCAGATCTGTGATCACACGATCTCTTTTTCAGAGTGATTTGTACCCTATAGGACGTGCGTTTATCTTCTTTGCGTTGGTAAAGCCACATATACGAAGCATTTAGCAAAACGATTGCGTTGAAGGGGGTGTAAGAAGGCCCACTTAGTTGGTCTAGGTGTAGAGGTTTGTGGATAGGTTACAAACGCACGTTCGGTGACAAAGAATTCGGACACTTCAATATTTGAGAATATACTGTATAAAATGCCAGAAAAGTATTCCCTATATAAGAATAGCACTGCCCGAAACTATATGCAAGTACTTCGAAAGTCTCTAAGAGTTCGTGTGCATTCTTACTTAGGTGCTTGAAAATGGCTCTACTTCTTGTATCCGCTGATGCATTCCTTAACGCTGACAGCGAGCTCTGTCGTCATTGACGGCATACAAAGACGATGCAAACGACTACTTTTCCGGCAAAAGCTTTAAGTAGTTGTCTTGGTCGCTCGTCTCTGCGTGACCTGCACGCGAGACTTTGCGAGGCTTCGAGAGACTTCGTGACTTTCGCGAGACCCACACAAAAACCCACGCGACCTTCTCTGAGTGAGTGTGCACAAGAAAGGAATTGTAGTGACGTCAGTAAGACGTCACGGATTGCCTGCATTTGTGAAGTCATCGTGACGTCATCAGCCAACATCGTTGACAGGTAACAGGTGGGTCTATCCCGGAGGCAGTACGACACCGCGTGAGGCGTAGAAAGCTTCATGGGAGAGAGGAGGAACAATGCGATCGACTGAGAACACCAAGGTAGGTTAATGCGCGTCTACAAAACTGCGGCTTGTTCTCTCGTGCAGGAAGCATCGTTCCCGACTTTTTAACTTACCGCATTACTTTTTTGTCCATCGCAGTGACACTTCGTGACACCCGGCTGCGTCACTGCCACATTGGAATAGGAAAGTTGCTCCGCAACGGCTTCCACTGGGATCTGAACCCAAGTCAGTGAAACAAGCCACTTGGGAGTAGACCTGTGCGCCGCCGCCGCCACCCAATAATTGCGACGCGCCGCCTATAGTCTTTTCTTTTAACCCGTACGGGTGATCTGGACATAAAATACATCACTTCGCCGGGGGACGTATTCTCGAACTGTCGATCTAATGGACTCTTCTGTTCAGCCGCCGCTGATTGGCCGGAGATCGTCGACCAGCGCGCCCTCTGTTTCAGGCTTTCTTCTGCAACGTCATTTTGACGTCACGAAGCTTTCACAACTATCGACGCAAATGAGAGGGGCGGCAGCGCTTTAATCATGAAAAAAAAAACAGATAGCTGAGCTAGTTGTTAGGTATTTATGTTAAAAATATCAGTTTCACCTCAAGGGCGAAGCAATAAATGCGATAGCAACAAGTTGTAATGTTATACCAAGTAAGACCAGCAGCTAACTCTTTTGCATCCGATCTCGCGTAACTCTTCATAACGCTAGTGTAAGAGAAGACGGCCGCACCAGGGAAAGCTGCGCATTTCGCACAGTCTCTTCGCGTTGAGAGTGCAGCACGTAGAAGGGTACACCAGCAGTCCGCTGATGCCTGCCGAGATAGCGATCGCGACCGCACCCTTAGAATAAAAGTTCGCAGTTGGTGCTCGAGCGACAACCCCCCCCCCCCTGGCGTCTCTTCATACTCGTTCAGGACGGACGCACACCGTTTCCTCTCTGCCTGAGTATCATTTCACGGCAGGTCTAGGGCGCGGGGGATTTTATAGCAAGCGCCCTCCGAGCGACGGAGATGGGGCTGAAGCGACGACGCGGCTGAAGCAGAGATCGTTTGATCTCTGCTTCAGCCGCGTTCGTCGCCCCCGCTCGCGCGCTGTCACCCCGCGGGTAGAACACACGATGCGAGGGGAGATGTTATCAATTTGGGCTTTATACGGTACATGACTGCGACGGCAACGGCAAAGTCCCGTCGAGAGTGTCCATATAAGTGCTGTCGCAAGAAAATACATGCAGGATGTGCAGAGATGGAAACAAGATAGAAGTCAAGAGAGTGATCAGTTATTTCTCACGTGGACCGCCATGCGCACCTGACTGACTGGTATAGCCGCTTGCCTGAAAACGCGCAGATAAGTATTTGTGTCTACCTCTTCAGTTGTTAGCGGTGCTTGTGGCGTCTTGACTACTTTCTTGTGAACCGTGTTTGCACGCCCTGTCTTACTAAACGGCCCTAAAACAGCCTCTGAAAATGCAAAAGAAAATGCGGGCAGCTTGCACTCAGTCGCGCGAAGCTTGGCACGCGAAGCACAGGCCCGTCACTGCTTGTACTCCCCGTTGACCGACACGTCTAGCTTCAAGATGCGCGGCTTTGTCCTCGGGAGTACGCACTTTCTTAGGACGCCCCTTGACTTTCTGGACACGATCGGGCGCAGCCAGGCTTTGCACCATAGAGCGAAGGTTGCGCGCGGTGTTTCCGTTGGTGGGAGTGGCTTAGCTAGAGCGCGTGCGTGGCTTGGCCAGGGTGGTGCGGTATCTGGTCGCTAGACAACGCGATGCTTGATTCCTCTTTCTCTCTCTCTTTGTTCTCTCTCTCGAGTTCTTTCTCCCTCTTTCGTTGATGTTCTCTCACTGTCTATTTCATTTTCGTTCTGCATTTATTTCAGTCTGTTTCTCTCTTGTCATTATTTCTGTGCTACACTTTACTTTCTTTTCCCTCCTCATTTTCCTCCTCCTCACCATCACATTTCTGCTCTTCATGCTCACTTCCTTTTCCCACCCCTTGCTACACTATACTATACAAGGCTATGCTCTGCTAGCGTGCCTGAATAGCCGAATGGTAGCATGCCTCGCCTTCCGATGGGGGTACGCGGGTTGGAATCGAGCCTCGTGAAGAATTTTTCTCTTTGTATCTTTCTTTCCGTCTTTCTGTTTGTTTCTCTATTTCCATCTTTCTCTGTCTCCCTCCTCTTCTGTACTCATTCACTCACCCGTGAAGGTTATTACTGGCCACGCAATAGAAGGATTTGCCCAAATTCTGTGGCACATTACCCATTCATGATGATCGGTTTCGGGCACGGCTAGACACTTTGCGCCGAGCTAGAACAGCTTTCTCTGCTAAAGAAGGAGCGCTTTATTCTCTCTTGAGTTTCTCGGATTTTAGGGCGCACTTAGTGACGCCAGAACGGTGATTCACATGACATCATCGGGGTACATACTCTCGAGTGGTCCCAATACGAGAAATATCACTTGTGAATGGTCTCCCACCCTGCTTGCCATGCAGTCGGCCACCCGTTCTTCCTTCTCTCGCATGACCATCGTGGCACGATCAACTAATTTCGATCCATTTTTTGTGTTTCCGACTGCGCAAAGCGGAGATAACAGCGTGTAGCCGACAAGCGCCAAATCCTGGTAGGTTCAACGCTTAGTGCTGACATTGTACTCGTGCTGGTATAAAGAAATAAGTGTCCAGGAGATAGCGCCTGTAAGAAGGGTAGTGAAGACGAGAACAAAATGAATGGAAGAGGCGCCAGATTATTTGATTCTTCCAAAGGACGAACTTTTTACAGCGGCTACACATGAAGCTCTCCAGAAAAAAGGCGAGCCAGTATCCACGCTTTTCTACATTTTTTATTGCGATAGCAATTATATGGACACTCTGGACAGGTCTTCAACGTCGCCGTACATGTGTCGTATAAAGTCCAAATCGATAACATCGCTCCGCGCATCGTAAGTTCTACCCGCGAGTAAATTCTGGTGAGTGCTGGCGAGGCTTGCGGTAGATTGCCCCTCAACCAGAAAGAAAACGCCCAGTATTTTGCTGGGCGAAGGAGCATGAAGGGACGTCAGGGGAGGGACTGCGTGGCGCGAGTAGCAACTGCGAATATTCACTATAAAGGTATGATCGGGAACGCTGGTGCGCGAGCTACTTCGGCAGACATCAGCAAACGGCTCCTATACCCTTTTACGTGCCGCGATATCACCACTTCGTGCTGTGACCACTGATGCGACAAACTGCACGAAAACCGGTTCTCTCCCGGAAGCGGCCGTATTTCAATACACCAGCCTTTTGTGGGGTTACGCGAGATCGGATCCATAAGTTAGCTTCTAGCAATAGTCCGCATAACGTTACGACATGTTGCCATATCGCATTCACAGCTTCGTCTTTTTTCGTTGAAACAGATATTTTTTTCAAATTCGAGGGTCAAAGTGGTCTCCCCCCCCCCCAACTTTTCGAATCTACCCCTCCCCCCCTCGTGCTACGCCACCGTCGATCCGATGAACCCCGCGCCATTCACGCGCCGCCGCCGGAGATTATGGCTCCGGCGCACAGGTCTACTCAGGAGTAGAGCACGCTACCATTTAGCTAAATTGAGCATTTTTTTTCTCTTTCGCTGCATTGATTCAAATAACAGGTAACATCGACAGGTCTGATTAGCAAATTCAATGAATCAACCAATCTTTATTAGTCGCGTAAAAACGAAGAAGCTTGCACTGGCCGCGCAAGACTTCAAACAGCGAAGCTGGTCGATACAATGGCGTTCCTTGGATGCTAAGCTCGAACTCGCCTGATGCAAGGCTCGAACTTGCTATTGCAATTGCCAGGTTCGAACTTGGCTAGGTCTAAACTTGGCTGATGCTAGGTCTGAGCTTGGTTTATCCTTAGCTTATTATGACCATTGGAAAACCAGCTTCGCTGTTTCGTCTTGGCGCGGTCAGTGCAAGCTTCTCAATTTTATTCAACTTTACGTGGTTAGGCTCGACCCCGCAACGACGTCGTCCTGCGTATCTCACTGGCCACGAAGACTGATCGGTTCGTCTTCGACGGCTACGCTTTCGATCGGCGACAGCGTGAGCCCCACGATAAGCAGCCTCATCTTCGGGTGTACGGACCTTCGTCGGCCGGCCCATGGCCAGAATAGCCTCGGCACGACGAGGCGCAGCTCCTTTATAGCGATTTCGAAGACACGCATATGCGCAGTAACTTTATTTATGACGTATTTTATGACGTAAACGGTTGCTAGGCGACACCAATTTTAAACTTGCGCGGTCTCTCCACAGCTCCCGCGCGGCGCAGGCCGGCTCGACGTGACGTCAACCCAGCTGTCGCGGTAGTCAGGCGCGGCGGCGCCGTTCGCGCATGCGCGGCTTGGCGCGACGTCGCGGTAGCGAGGCGCGGCGAGGCCAGGTGGTGGCGCAGCTGTCGCGGTTGCTGTGGCAACGGCACGGCGAGGTTTTCTCCTGACGACAGCCGTTTTCCTGGTTTTACTAACAGCTTCGCTGTTAAAATGTCACAATGCAGGTAAATATGCGGGATTTTACTGTTAATTAATATGGTACTTCAGGCAGTTCAAGAAACATGCATAACTTTTAGTGGCGGGCACATGTGGCTTTAAACGCATATGAGACGCACTAAGATGTGCAGGCTCCATTTTCCTGTGGAAATTACTTCACCACAACCCACACTAGAAGGGTGGTAACGATGAGCTCCTTGCCGAAACGTGGCACATAGCAGTCCAGTCGAATGTGATCTTCAGAAGTAAATTGTGTAGTCGGAGCAGATGCACGAACGAGTATGCGCCTGTGAAAGACGAAAAAACGACCCGCGTCTGATTGCGCGAGAGCCTGTACCGCCTCTGTCAGCCTTGCACTGCGTTGCCGTACGGTCTTTTTTCGTTGCGACCTCGTTGCAACTTCATTACAGCATAAACCCATCACATTTTGTGGAGGTGCGGCGTTACTACAATTGTTACAAATGATGAGCGGTTATATAGTGGCGAATGCTAGCATATTAGAATCGTGAAGATAGCCGAAGATGATTGAACTTGAAGCCGGACGAGAATCGTGAGGATGTTGCAGTGACTCGCAGTAGAGCTTATCGTCGTTTCTTCATCAACCGTTCCGTCCTCACAGCGCCACAATGCCTGTTTCGCACACCAAGCCTGCTGGGGCAGCCATCACTCAGTGATGGGGCAATAAAGCTAACAAGGCCAACATTGGCAAATTTTGTGCCAGAATTTAAACAAGATGTGCACTAGCATTTTAAAACGAAGGAGGTGATTGAATACATTATTGTTATAAGTTTCCCAAAAAACTGACATAAATTTTCCATTACATCATTGTGTCGTAACAAACGAGGAAACGTGCCAGTAAAGTGATTGTTGAATGCACAAGTTGTAACGAACAACGAAAATCCGGAATGCACTTCCACATGCGAGTCTGTGACGTCGTTCTACAACTTCACCTCTCTGTTTCGGCCTGTAAAGACAGTTCTACGACAATGAATCTGATGAGACTGCTACTTTCTCGATGTACGTGACTGTATGATTTTAGTATTTAAATTGGCTTTTCAGAACGAAATTGGGTCTCCCAGGCAGGCTCGTAGTTTTCCATTTGTAATTGAGAACTGACTTAAGAGC